>NW_028258175.1:14185369-14516136 GCF_053883595.1 Heterocephalus glaber
CAATAAAACTATTTATTATTCAGTTCAGTCATTTCACCAACACTAGGTAAGCACCTACTATGTGCTAAGCACCAGGCGCAAAATGAAAAAGACAGAGTCTTTCTTGCCTGGAGGGTCCCAGGCTGATGGAGAAAACAGCAGCTTCTCTGGCACCAGCCCACACCAGGCACTACAAAGGTGCCCACCTACTGGCGCCCCCCCGCCGGCGCCCCTCTGTTGCCGCAGTCAGACTTCCGTATTATGGGGCCACAGATTGGAATCCTGGCCCCACCACTTCCTGGCTGTGTGACCTTGGGTGAGCTACTTAGCTCTCTGTGCCTCGGTCTCCACACCTGTGAAATGGGAGTAAGGACAGCATCTACCTGTGGGCTGTGAGGTCCAAGTGAGACAGAGATGGCGAGACTTGGAAAAGGGCCCGTACATAGTGTTCTGTCCAGTACCCGTTATGTAGACGAAGAACATGTGCTTCCGGATTTGTGGAGGTGGTGGGAAGAGAATAGAAGTTTGCTAAACAGTTCTACTTGGGGTCTTGCCCTCAGCTTCCTAAACTTTTCACTCTTTTTTTGCCACATTGGGCATCACCCCAACTCCAGGAATGTTTTTCTTTAATCCAACTCATTCTCTTACTTTAATAAACTTTTAAAAACAGGAATCTTTTTATCACTGCCCAAACTTGAAAAATCAATCAAATTGCTTGCCCTGGAAGAGAAGTTCAAAAATAATTTCAGAGAAAAACCAATGTTAATCATTTCCAGGCCAGGCCTGTGGCTTTCCCAAGTTGCTGTGAGTCAGAAAAGGGCACCTGGCAAGGCCTAGAGAGACAAAGGCCAGCGCCCAAAGACCCTCCTCCACCACACTGTTGGAGAGACAAGAGACTCAATAGGAAAACAGGGCTCCCACTGTGGAAGTCCTGGGCAGTTGTGATGGAATCTCCTTGGCTAGGGAGGTCAAACCAAGCCTGCCTGAGAAGCCATGTCTAAGCACAGATGTGAAGGAAGAGTAAGAAATGGCAGGTGAAGGGCAGCAGGAAAAGACCTTGGAGCAGAGTGGCATGCAAAGGTCCTGAGGCCAGCTGGCTGGAACCATGAATGAGGAGGCTGGGGCATTAAAAGGAAGGAGTTCAGGTTTCCTCCACAATGAGTTTTAGACCCCAGATTCCTGGCTCTTGGGAGGGGTAACTTCCCTGGCCATGCCAGTTGTCTCTTGCTGAAGTCACTTAATCTCTCCCCACCTGTTTTCCTCCTCATCTATAAAATGAGCCAATAACAAGCTACCAGATGCAAGCATCTCTATAAACTGAGTAGTGCCCTGCAGGTCTTAGGTGGGTGTAGGCTCTTTGCCTTCATTGACCCAGGAGTCAGCAGAGGTGCAGAGAGAAGTAAAGCGACTCCCCCAGGGTCACAGAGCTGCCAGCTGGGCCCCTGCCGGGGTGGATGACGAGAGGCGCTTATATGGGTGCTGTCTTTTACAGGCTACTCTGGAGGGGCTACAGGAAGCCACTGAGACCAAAAGACCTCTGGTCCCTTGAGCCAGAAAACTCCACAGAGGAACTCGTTTCCCAGCTGGAAAGGGAATGGATGAGGAACCGCGGTGTGGCCCAGGGGTGAGTGGGTGGCGAACCAGACCTCAAGCTGGTATGGTTGGCCAAGCTCACCCATCGCATGGCTCTCAGTCCAGTCGTGATCCTGTCAGGCTGAGTATACAGCTCTCCCCAGGGTAGACATCCCAGCGGAGACTCCCAGTGGGGGCTCTTGGAAGGCCCCACAGGAAGCGGTCATGGCGGAATGGCAGGTGGGAGACAGAAGGGGGGTTAAGTCTGGGCTCAGAGCGCTAGGTGGTGGCTCATAGGTGCAGGCAACTGCTTGCTTCTTGTGCCATTGGTCGCCTGGGTCAGTTTTCTCACCTGCTCAATGGGGGTGGCATTGCCCAGCAGGTGCGAGGCTCTGGGTTCCATCCCCAACACTGCAGAGGAAAAGGGGGAGGTCACTGGGCCCTCACTCATAGCTCATGGAGTCATAAAAAGAGATGATTTACGGAAAATGGCAAATCCTCAAAATTGGCAGAAACACAAGCAAAGATTAGCTAGCCAGGAGATTCCAAGGTCACTGGAGTTGCTCACTCCACCTGGCCGTGCCGTGCCCTTGGTGGCCTCTCTGGGAACAAACTTGGCTCTAAAGGAAGAATTTCAGGGTCCCCTACAAATTCTAGGGCTTTGGTGGTTGCTATGGATGGCCGAATCCCACAAATGACAGAGACAGTCAGACAGACAGACAGACAGAAGACAGTAGGCTCATGTGATTAAGATGTGGCCTCAAGCAGAAAGGGGAAAGGCAGGGTTATACAAGCCATTTTCTGAGCTAACTGACTGCACCTGAGAAAAGTTTGGGTTTATTTCTGAAATATCTGAAGTATCTGGGGAAGAGAGAGGATCTCATCCAGAGAGGACAAAAGGCAAACCACCTCCCACCAAATCACCTTCCCAAGGTCTGTTGGGTCCACATGGTATTTTGCTATTGTTGATTGGATTGTTCGGTTTTGTAATGAGTTGCCTATTTTTATTAGTACACGTGTGCAGGACAAAATGCTTACATCCCTGGTGTGGCATTGGTCCGTGGACATCACACGCCTTCATCCTTTTTACGCTCGACCCCCTTAGCAATGTCACCTAACAAATCTGGAATCCTGGTCTCTCTAAAAGTAGGTCCGGCAGCCCACACCCCTCCCACTGCACAGCAGGCTCAGCAGGCAGAGACCTGAGACCAAATGCCAGTGCTTTTTATTTTTTTATTTATATTTTTTCAGTACAGGGGGTCAAACGCAGGGCCTTCAGACTAAGCTACAGTCCCTGCCGTGTTTTTGCTGAGTTGCCAGAGTTGGGCTCCAATTTGTGACCCTCCTGTCTCAGCCTCCCAGGGTGCTGGGATTACAGACGTGCCCACTCACTCCACCTGGCGCAGATCCTAGCTCTCTTCCCTCAGCTGTCTGCCCTTGGTACATTCGCCCCTCGGAACCTCAGTTCCCCATCTGTGAAATGCGGACACCACCCCCCCACCCCCCCACCCCCGCTTGCAGGGCTCCCAGGAGGACTGCGCATGCCTGGCACACAGCAGGTGCTCGCTGTGGTGTGCGTTTGCACGAGCGAGCGCCCGAGCCCGCCTGGCTCCTTAGTGAGTCCTGGGCGGGGAGGGCCATCAGGGCCACGCCGCGGGCCCCTTTTGCTGAGGGACCCCCCCCCGCCCTTCACAGCTGCCGGCCGCCCACGGCTAAAGCAGGCGCCCGCCCTCCCTCTCCCCAGGTGCGCCACCGCGGAGTTAAAAGGCCCTAATCGCGGGAGCGGGAGCCGGGCGGCCCCGGAGCTGCAGGCCCTCGTGCCCCGGGGAGGGCGCCCGCGGGGCCCGCTGCTCAGGGCCCTGTGGAGCGTGTTCTGCGGCTCCTTCCTCCTGGGCACGCTCAGCCTCCTGGTCGCCGACGCCTTCCGGTTCGCGGTCCCCAAGCTTCTCAGGTAGGTCTGGCCTGGGCCTGGCTGAGCCGGGGGCCCCGGGCGCCGGCCCAGGCCAGCGCAGCGGCCTCCTCTGCCTCTGCGGTGCACGCGCCCAGGCCCCGAGGCCAGAGGGAGGGAAGAGACAGCGCCGGGGCAAGCTGCAGGGTCGCCTCCTGCGTGGTCGGCGAGGGCTGCACACGCGGCCCTGGGGTGAGGGGTTAGAGCCGCGGGCGCCCCCCAGCGGCGCTTTCCTTGGATGGGCTCCCCCGTGTGTGGCCGGCTGCTGGGCCGGCTGGAGGTGGTTGCATCCGCATGGCTCGTCCGTGATCGACGCAGTTCCCCTCCTCCAAAAGGCTGCGCAGCCTTGTTCACTAGGAAGGTTCCAGAAGACGGAACAAAAGCTGTGTTTTCTCCAGAGCCCCAGGCTGCAGCTGGCAGTCTCGCTGCCTCCGTGGTGGTGGGTCACAGCTGGTCACAGGACCCGCGGGATTCACGGGGTGGAGTGGCCAGGCGCGGTGGCACCTGCCTGCGATCCCAGCGCTCTGGGAGGCTGAGGCGGGAGGGTCCCAAATGCGAGCCCAGCCTGGGGAACTCAGAGACTTAGCAGATCCTGTCTCGATAAAAAAGGCCTAGGGAATACAGCTTAGGGCTCAGGGCTCAGGCCCTAGGTTCAGTTCCTAGTGCAGAAAAATAAAAACAAAGCAGGCTGGAGTGTTAGGCTGCCACAATAAAGTGCCACGGAAGAACGGGGGTGCGAAGAGCAGCACTTCATCTCCCTCCCGCCATCTGAGGCTGGAGTCCAGGAGCAAGGTGCGGTCAGCCCCTTCTCCCTGTGTCCTCGGCGTGGTCCTCTGCACGTGTGGACGCCCAGGGATCTCCGTCCAAGTGTCCTCCGGGGAGGACCCAGCCGCCGGCCCCTCTCCCATCACTGTTTCTGTGGGGACCCCGTTCGGCCTCACGGTGGGACAGAAGCCCACCTGGGGAGCAGGGGAGCCGCGGAGTCGCACCGAGAAGCAGTGGACGTGGCGGAGCCGACTGTGGGGCTGTGTCACTCATCCCAGGCCCGGGCCCTTCTCCCCCAAGCCTGTTCCTGGAGTTCATGGGCACCCCCCAGAGCCCCGCCTGGCAGGGCTCGCTGCTGGCCGTGCTGATGCTGCTCTCGGCCGGCCTGCAGACGCTGTTCGAACAGCAGCACATGTACCGGCTCAAGGCGCTGCAGATGCGACTGCGCACGGCCCTGGCGGGGCTGGTGTGCAGGAAGGTGAGCAGCGGCGCGGCGCGGCGGGAGGGGGCGCCCGGGCTGCGACGATTCCCACTCGGCCGGTGCCCTTTGCCCCCAGGGCTCCCTCCTGCCAGGTTCCGTGAGGCCCTGTGATGTGACCCCGGCGTGGCCACCCTGTGCCTACCCCATCCCCCAAGCACACCGGGCTCCTGTAGGTCACCATTCATTTCCTCCCCTCTTGGGACGCGCGCCAGGGCCTGCTGCTCACAAGCAGAGCTGAGGCTGGGCGGACAGAAGCTGCTGTCCTCCCTCCTCCCTCCTCCCTCCTCCCTCCCGCAGGTCCTGGTTCTGTCCCGCGGCGCCAAGAAAGCCGGCGCGGTGGGCGACGTGGTCAACCTGCTCTCCGTGGACGTGCAGCGGCTCAGTGAGAGCGTCCTCTACCTCAACGGGCTCTGGCTGCCGCTGCTCTGGATCACGGTTTGCTTCGTCTACCTGTGGCAGGTGTGTGGTGGAGGCGGGGGCCCTTCGAGTCCTGCATCTCCTCCCGGTCCCCCTCCTCCTCGCTCATGTGACCGGAAGCCTTGGAGAAGGGTGGTCTTTGCTTGCCCTTGAGCCAGGATACTGACCTTCCCTGGGACTCAAGTTTCCTCTCTCGTAAAATGGTGACATTGGTACCTCTCGGGTAGGTTCTCAGGGTACCCAGTAGGCAGATTAAACAACTTTGAAGTTATCGGTAATGCTGGGGCATCATTGTCGTTAACAAAAGCAGTAAAAAAGAAACCAATTTTTTTTTTTTTTGTACCGGGGATTGAACTCGGGTCCTTGCGCTTGCAAGGCAGGCACCGGAACCACTGAGCTAAATCCCTGGCCCCCCAAAAAACAATTGTAAGCGGGGGAGAAATTGCTACCTAGTGTTTGAAAAGCATGACGCAACCATCAGGAAAAAACCAAACTTTTCCAACTTCCTTCATTTTGCCCTGTCATATTAGTATTTTTACAAATTGAAATCACAGACTCTGTATCAGTACTGCCTGGGTTCAAATCCTGCTCTGGCTGGGAAACCTCTCATGTGTGGCATTTCTTCATCTCTAGGAAGAGATCACAAGTAGGAATCGTACCCTGGCCTAGGATTGCCAGGGTATAGATGGGCTCACACAGGCTGTGCGTCCTTAACCCACAGTGCTCAGGACCAGAAAGTGTTTCAGATTTGGGTCTTTTCTTGGTGTTAGAATATTTGCACATACATGATGAGATCTCTCAAAGATGGGACACAATCTAAACATGAAATTAATTTCTGTTCTCTCCATGCCTTATACACATGGTCTGAAGGTAATTGTATACAACATTTTTAGTGCACCAGTGTTTTGGTTGTGACCTGCCACATGAGGCCAGGTGTGGAATTTTCCCCTTGGGTCATGTTGGTGTTTAAAACATTTTAAGCCAGGCCAGCACTCGGGAGGCCGAGGCAGGAGGATTGCAAGTTTGTGCCTAGCCTAGGAAATTTAGTGAGACAGTGTGTCCAGATTTTTTAAAGGGCTGGGGATTTCAATCCCCGGTACTGAAGGAAGAGCGGGAGGGGGAGCGTCAGAGTCCAAGACGTCTGCCTGTAATATAGCTTGTGTATATCCACATACACACCCCATCCCTGGCGCCCCCAGCAGATAGCTCCTATATCAGAAGCCACCATGCAATCCTAGTTAAGGAGGGACAGCTATGGGTGTTGCTACAGATGGAGGACACCATTTTTGTTTGCTAGAGAGAGCTTTCTGCCTTGTCTCCTGGAGGTTTTTCCAGTCCCAGCGGTGGGCATTTGCCTTCTGGACACTTCTCCGTGGAGCCACTGGGTGGCGCCATTGCCATATAAATGAAACAAACTGGGTTCATTCCCAAGATGAGACGATAAATGTAATTAAAGGTGGAGGAGAGAAACTGAGGCCCGCAGAATAGAAATGGCCATATTCAACAGAATATCCAATTAAACTTGAATTTCACATAAACCAAACAATATCTTAGTCTAGCTCTCAAATACCATCTTACATAGGACATTAACAGACTTAAAACTTCTTATCTGAAATTCACATTTGTATGGTTATCTGCTAAAGCTGGCAAATCTCCTAAGGGCTGAAATGAAGACTAGACTAATAATCGCATTGGATGACAGGAACAACTATTCCCACTTTGCACACAGCAACTGCAGCTTACAAAGCGTGGGCGAGTTACCCAAGGCCGCACTAGCCGGTGTCAGAGCTAGAGTGAAACGGGTCCATATCCAAAGGTCGCAGTGCCACCCTGAGGTCAGGAGTGGCCCTCACCCCGGCCGTCTACACGCAGGACCCCGCCTCGGAGCCCTGAGCACCCGTCTTCAGCAGCCAGCGTCTCTGGCCCCCCGAGTCCTGTCCTTGGTGACCTCAGCTGCCTTCCTCAGGCCCTGATGTCCCCCTGCCTTAGGACCCTCATCTGACCAAGACCCCAGGGCCATCTTACCTCCTTTGTCCCCAGCTCCTGGGGCCTTCTGCCCTCACCGCCGTCGCTGTCTTCCTGGGCCTTCTTCCTCTGAATTTCTTCATCTCCAAGAAGAGGAGCCACCATCAGGTTTGGCATTTGGGGACAGGAACAGGCCAGGCAGAAGGGAGGAGCCTGCAGGGCCTGCATTGGTGGCAGACCCCAGGAGCGGAAAGGCCTGGGGGCTGGCGGTGTCCTTGTCCTTGTTCTGTGACTGCTCATCACCAGCCCCTGGGCTCCGGCCCTACCCAGGGTGTGACCCTCTGACCTGGATCTGGTGGCCACCCCTCCCTGCCTGGCCGACTCCCGGCCTCTGTGCCACCCCTACATGCGGGCTCATCTCACTCGCCAGTCACAGGGGACGTGTGGCAGCCAGACAGACCTGCCACCTCTTCCCAGACAGGGCCAGAGACCTCCAGCGCGGTGGCCTGGCCCTGCGACCTCTGACCCCCTCCTGCCTGTTACTTCCCCTCTGTCCCCCAGCTGCCCCGCCTCTGGCTTTGCTGCCCCTGTCGGAACCACCCCCACGCACAGGCTCGCGGCTCCTTGCCCTGCGCTGTTTTTTATTCCCTTGTAACCCTGTCCCTGGGCAACCGGCAGGCGTCACGGTCCGTCCTTACTGGAGTGGGTGCTCCAGCTCCGGGGGTCCCTGAGGCTAACTGGGCACCCGACTAGCGGCGCATAGAAGGTGGTCCTGGGAGGGAGAGAGACGAGGGAGCGGAGCAGGGGAGGCCCCTCCCTGCCCGGGTACCTGGGCTCTCAGCAACTGGGTGGCCAAGGTCGCCTCCACCCAGCCGCTCTGCTCTGGTGCGGCCTGAGCCCCGAGCCTGCCCGCCCGACTCCACCCGCACCCCGCCGGCACACTGCCTCTGCCCTCCGCTGCCCCCACCCACCCTCTATCATCCGCTCTCCGCCGCGCTCTCCCTGCAGCTCAGGCGGCACCTGCACCTCCAGGAGGCCTCCCCGTGGGCCTCGGGGCTCCCTCGGGTGGCTCCTCATCCAGCGGGGCGGGCGCCCAGTGCGGGCCGGCGCGGGAGGAGCCGGGCAGGCACCGAGGACGCTCTCGCCCCTGCCTCCCTGGTCCCAGGAGGGGCAGATGAGGCGGAAGGACTCCCGCGCGCGCCTCACCAGCGCCGTCCTGCGGGCCATGAGGACCGTCAAGTCCCAGGGCTGGGAGGCCGCCTTCCTGGACAGGGTCCTGCGCATCCGCGGCCGGGAGCTGGGCGCCTTGAGGACCTCCAGCCTCCTCTTCTCCGTGTCCCTGGTGTCCTTCCAGGTGTCCACGTCTCTGGTGCGGACCCTGTGGTCCCCCCGCAGAGGACTGGCCGAAGGAGGGTGCTGGGGTGGGCGCCGGTGCCCACGCCGACGGGGTCCCTGGCTCGCCAGGCTGCCGGGCGAGCGCCGCGGCCCCCTGGTCACCCGTGTGCCTCTCCAGGCGGCGCTGGTCGTGTTTGCCGTCCACACCCTGGTGGCTGAGGAGAACGCGATGGATGCGGAGAAAGCCTTCGTGACGCTCGCGGTGCTGGGGATCCTCAACAAGGCCCAGGCTTTCCTGCCCTTCTGCGCCCACTGCCTCGTCCAGGTGCGGGCGCCGATGCGCTGGGCCTGGATTCCGTGCCCTGAGGAGAGGCGGAGGGAGGCGCGGCCCGGAGCCGTGGCCCAGGGTGCAGAGGGCGGCCTGGGCCTCACAACGCTTCCTCCAGGCTCGCAGAGACTCGGCGTGTAAGAAGAACTCACCCCGAGTCCGTTCTTCTTCTCTCGTGGTACTGGGGCTGGAAGCCAGTGGCGCTGTGCCAACGAGCTCTTTTCATTTCATTGTGAGATAGAGTCTTGCTAAGTAGCCGTAGCCCAGGCTGGCCTCAAATTTGTGATCCGCCTGCCTCAGTCTCCCAAGTAGCTGGGATTCACAGACGTTCGCCGCCACACCCAGCCCAGTTCCCTTTGTTGGACAGAGCCCCTTTATTTCTCTGCCTTTAGTCATGAGTCCTTTCCCATTGTGCAACCCCGGGCGTGCTGAAAATGAGGAGCGACGCGTAACTAAGCCCCCTCTATTTTACTTTATTTATTTTTTAAGCCCCCTCTATTATAATGGTTCCCTTTTGAGTCTTCAAAATGGGTTTGGCAGGGATCTGAGCTGGCGCCCCCAGCTGGACAAAGTGTGAAATTACTCCACGTTGTGGTTTGAGGAGGACAATTCGAAAACTCCCTGTTCTCTTCCCAGATTTTGTCTGCAGTACTGGCTGCTTGGTTTCTCTCACTTGGAGCTGGAGGCGGGAGAGGCCCCAGCACCATGACGGTCGCAGCCTCACGAGCACGTCCTCCAAGAGCTGGAACACTGTCCCCATGCTTTGCAAACACACAGGGCTTAGTGGGCAGGAGCTCGAGCACACATCTCGAGGGCTGAGCGCTCCGCTCTTCTGTGCTGACCGGGGCTCTGGCTTCCCCAGGCCCGGGTGTCCTTTGACCGCTTGGCCGCCTTCCTGTACCTGGAGGAAGTTGACCCTGGCGCCGTGGACTCGAGTCCCTCCAGAGGCTGTGAGTGCTGAGTGCAGCAGAGGGTCTGTGGGAGGCTGGTGTGGAGGAACATGAGGAGACCCGGCCTCCTCGCTGGGGACCGCAGGACTGCTGGGCATGGGGTGGCAGGTGCAGATCCTGCCGCTGGCATTGTCACCGGAAATAGGCATTGTGGGCTGCTTTTCTGTAGGTTGCTCAGTGATTGCTCCCAGGTCTCCTGCAGGCGGCATTCTGAGTGCCCAGCAATGGGCACTCTAACCAGTCCTTGCCCTCACCCAGAAACCCCAGGGAGAGAGGCCCAGGTGTCTTTTGTGAAGGTGGAGAGAAGATCAGAGTTACAGGTGCCACCGGGAGGTGATTCGCTGCGTGCTGGTCAGCAGGGCCTCCCAGCTCTGCTCCACCTTCCCTTCCACCTGTAGGTTAGCAGCATCCACTGCTGCTGTGGGAGGGTGACCTGTTGCTGGGCCATCTGGTCAACCTGCTTACCTAGAAACACCTGGGGAGTGGTTAAAAATCCCAGCCCATGGGGATGGATGAGCCAGGTCCACATTCTGGCCCCAGCGCTGACCTTGGCGAGTTACTAACCCCTCGGAGCCTCAGGGCCTCCATCTGTGGGGATCATAACACCTGCTCCCTGTGCTTGCTGTCAAGGTCGGCTGTGTGTTTAACTAAATGATACCCTTGGCATAGAGCCCAGTGCAAAGTCAGCTATAGATGTGTGTTCTTAGTATAATTATTAGGGAGAAAACTGGAAATAGCACAGAGCCCTCTAAGAAACCCAAAATTGGCATTTTTGAGATGACTCAAAGCTCTGACCCAGTTTCCTCTGATTCATTCAGCCTAATCAATGAGATTCGGGAGTTCAGACCCAGAAACAGGGCTCAGATCTGTGCCCACCCCTCCCTCTGGGGCCCTGGGCAGCAACTCCTCCCCTCCTGGCCTCAGATTCCCAACTGCCAGCATCCTCATAGCAACACAAGAGACAGCAAGCACCTGGCTTTTAGGAGCTGCTCAGTAAATAGCTTGGGTCCATGACAACTGTGCCATTAGCTCTGCTGGAGTTAATATGGGTCCTCAACCAGAGACCCAAGTGTGATCTTAGCCATGAGTTTGACACACCTGGTCACTTGTTTGGGGTCAGAGCCTCCGTCTCCCAAAGCTGTGCTTGCAACAGTGAGATGAATGCTGACACCCACTGCTCGTGCTAAGTGGATGCTTACCACATGGTACGTAGTTCAGTGTGCTCTGTGTAAAAATAAGCCCAGCCACGCGTGGTTGTACACACCTGTGATCCCAGCTACTCAGGAGGCTGAGCCAGGAGGGTCACAATTCCAAGCCTGGGCAACTTAGAATCTCCAAATAAAAATGGCTGGGGATGTAGCTCAGTGGTTTCAATAAAACTTTATAAAACTGGGATGTATGATGCCATGGGCTCAATCCTTAATAGAGGGAAGGGAAAGGAAAGAAAGGAGAGAAGCAAGGAAGAGCACCCCACGTTCTCTGAGCAGCACTGTGAGTGAGGTGCTTCCAGGACTTGCTCATTTTACAGATGGGTAAGTGGAGGGCAAGGGAGAGAGGGATTCCTGCACCTCAGATTGTAGATGAGACAAATCCCCTAGAGTACAGTAGCTAGATTCATGAATGAAAATATAGAATGCCTAGTTACATTTGAATTTCAGATAAAGAGAATTTGTTTTTTAGTATATGTATGTCGCGTGAAATATTTGGGGGCATATTTATACCAAAAGGAGTAAACATTTCTCTCTTTATCTGAATTTCAAATTTAGCTGGGCACCCTGCTGAATCCACCCCTCAGATTCTGATTTAATTGATTTGGGCTGAGCCATAGAAAGCTTTGTTTTAGAACATCTTCCCGGGGGATTCCAAATGTGTGTTCAGAGTGGAGAACTCCTAATCTCGATCCTCCCTCATCACAGGGATGAAATCTGAGACCCAGAGATGAGGAGAAGCCGTCCACCTCTCTCCACACTGCTTATCCCAGTGAGATAAACAACGCCCCCTCCATTGGCCAAAGCCTTGGATTGGGTGTAAATTATATCACAAGCTCACCAAGTTTTTCTGTAAAGGACCTGAGCGTACATACTTTAGACTCGTGGCCCTACGTCTTTGTCATGACCATTCAACTCTGCCATTGTAGTGTGAAAGTAGCCATTTTTAAAAACTGATAAAAATATGGCAAATGTTTAAATTTTTTTTCTTTTTTTTGGTACCAGGGATCAAGCTTGGGACCTTGCGCTTACGAGGGAGGCGCCGGAACCACTGAGCTAAATCCCCGGCCCAAATGTTTAAATTTTAAAAATGTATTATAGTAGGGCTGCGCCTGTCTCTAAAGCACCAGGTCCTGAGTTCAATCCTTGGTAACAGAAAAAAAAAAATTATAATAACACATTGCCATGAATCCCCGTTGCTTCAAACACACTTATCTCATCGTTCTTGCCACTTTCTGAAGCAGTTGTAAAGTCTTCTGAGTGTCTTTAGTGGCTGTCTCGATGTTCTGAATCAATTCAAAATGTTTACCTTTCATGGCCATTTTTTTTTTTTTTTTTTTTTTTTTTTTGGTACTGGGGATCAAACTCGGGTCCTTGCGCTTGCACAACAGGCAGCGAAACCACTGAACTAAATCCCACCCCTTCATGGCCGTTTTGACTTTGGAAAGAGCCGGAAGTCCCATGTACCAGATCCAGTGGATGAGGACACACCATAATGTTTCCATTTGGCAGACGTTGCTGTAAATGTTTGATCAGTGGGTGATCAAAATAAGTGAGCGTTTAAATAAAATATTTATTACAAGTAACAGGCATATCGCCATTGATCACCCTCAATATTCTCAAAATACTCAACTTTGAACACACATCCCATTATTCCTGGTGATGTCTTTTACTGTAATGTTTTTTAAAAAATTTAAACATTCATTGTATTTTTCAACCACTCCCTTATATAAACGAATAGATACAATTGCGGGGGTTTTTTTGTTTTTGTTTTTTTGTACTGGGGATTGAACTCGGGATCTTGCACTTCCAAGGCAGGCAGTGGAACCACTGAGCTAATTCCCTGGCCCACGATTTTGTTTCAATAAAACTTTATTTGTAAAAATAGGCAGGATTTGGTCCCCTGGCTGTGGTTTGCCTTCCCCTGAATTATGTGGCCACGGGACACAATGGAATCCCTGCAAGTTCACCCACAACTGGCGAACAGTAGGCAGGTGGCTCCCTGGGAGGTTTCAGCTACAGCCTACTACTGGGCT
Organism: Heterocephalus glaber; assembly: GCF_053883595.1. NCBI lineage: Eukaryota > Metazoa > Chordata > Mammalia > Rodentia > Bathyergidae > Heterocephalus > Heterocephalus glaber. Next base: position 14,198,354 of record NW_028258175.1, read on the forward strand.
TGGTGGGTAGGTGCCAGGGGGTCCCCGGATAGGCCAGACAGGAGCCGCCCAGTGACCCGCCTTCTGTGCCCTGTAGCCCCTGGGAAGGACTGCATTGCCATACGGGATGGCACCTTTGCATGGTCCCAGGAGAGCCCTCCCTGCCTGCACAGGTAGGAATGACCCCCCCACCTCCCAGGAGCTACCTCCACCTTTCTAAGAAAGTGATGTGTGGAGCACCTGGCACTTCCTGACTGTGAGACAGGGCAGGTCTCCAGCCCCATGTTGGGGGTTTCCTAGCAGAATTAGGAAAGCAGGCATCTTCATGGATAGGGCAGCAGGGCATCTGAGCCTCCCTAGTGAGGGGGAGATGCCTCCCTGCTCCCCAGTTGGCCGAGGGGACAGCATATGAGGCTGGACGTGGGTCATAGTCTTTAAGACTTTAGCTTTGACCTTGAGCGGGGTAGAAATGCAGAAAGGCTTCAGCAGGGCAGGGTGGTGATCTGATTTAGGTCTTAACAGGTCCCTGGGGCTGCAGGGTGGAGGGTGGACTACAGGAGATGGACAGGAGCAGAGGCAGAACAGCATGAACCATCTTCACAGGTGTGTGTGTGTGTGTGTATGCACTTGTGCACAGTGGGTGCATGTACATGCATATGTGAGAGGACTGTACAGATATATGTATCCAAGCCTGTATACATGTGTGCACACAGCTGTGTGGATTGTGTGCATGTATGTGAGCAGGTGCACTTGTGTGTGGTAGCTGCATGTGGATGCTTCGTAAGTGTGCACACCTGTGGTATGTGGCTACAAGTATGCTTATATGAGTGCCACCTGTACCTGTGTCCTTGTGTGAGTGTGCATGCATGTGTGGAGTTTGCATGTGTGTGTGCACACCTGTATAAAGTGTGTGTGCATGTGAGTGGACAAGGATGGGGAAGCGTGGAGGAGTGGCCAGCTGGACGGGCTGGCCGTGTCCAGGGCTCATCTGTCCTGCACAGACAGATGGACCCTGACCAGGGCTGCATCTCTCTCCTGGGTTGCTAGGATCAACCTCACTGTGCCCCAGGGCTGTTTGCTGGCTATTGTGGGCCCAGTAGGGACAGGGAAATCCTCCCTGCTCTCCGCCCTCCTCGGGGAGCTGTCAAAGCTAGAAGGGTCCGTGAGCATCCAGGTGAGGCTGCCCTCCCCCCTGCTAAGAGGTCCCCATCCCGGAAGCCCCTTCCTCCTTCCTCCCATGGCCCTCTTCACAGCTAAGACCCTTCCATCTCCTCTCTCCTAGCCCAGCCCCTCTACTCCAGAATCATCCCCACCTCTGTCTTCAAAAGTGAGTTGTGTTTCAGGGTCCGGTGGCTTACGTGCCTCAGGAGGCCTGGGTCCAGAACACCTCAGTGGTGGAGAACGTGTGCTTCCGGCAGGAGCTGGACCTATCCTGGCTGGAGAGGGTGCTGGAGGCCTGTGCCCTGGGGCCAGATGTGGACAGCTTTCCTGCGGGCATTCACACCCTAATTGGGGAGCAGGTGAACACTTCAGGCTTTCTTGGGATGAGGAGGCATTGCAGCTAGGGGCTGTTTGCTTCCCTGACCTGTGGACAGTGACAGAGCAGGTCAGGGAAGTAGGAGAGAAGGTCCCAGCTCAGGGTCAGACGTAGCAACACCCAATAGTTGTTAATTAATAATGATTGAAAATAGAATCAGAGAGAAAAGCAGAGAGTTGTAACCAGGATTAGTAATGAAATATTTTCCAACAGCTGCCAGTAAGAAGACTGTTATGGCTTATGTGTCGATGTCCCCACAAAGCCCAATGCAGTCATAGGTGGGTTTTTTCAGAGATGACTGGATCTAGGGTGTGTGATGCTGGGATTAAGGAATTTCCACCCTTGGGTGTGGGTGGTAGCCTGGAAGTTATAAAAGGGAGAGGCAGGTAGGCTGCTGCTTCAGCTGCTGCTGCTTCTGCTGCCTTTGCTGCCGTCATTGCTTGCTTCTTCCTGCCCTACCTTGCCATGGCCTGTTTTTCCTTCCTGATGTCCCTGTGTCACGCCACTCTGGTTTGGAGCCAGCTGACTATGGATTAAAACCTCTACAAACTGTGAGCCAAAATAAACCTTTCCTCCTTTAACTTTGGGCATTAGATATTTTGTCTCAGCAGTGAGAAAACCGAGACAAAGACCTAGATTCCTGCCCTGCTCTGTCCTGCTGTGTGATGTTGGTCAGATTTCTTCTCTTCACTGGGGCTCAGCAAAGGGTCGGGGCAGAGATGTACAATAAACAGGATATAGGCATCCAGAGCTGTGGACTGGCCAGGGACCGGCAAATGGTGTCCCATGTGTCAAATATGGCCCACTGCCTGCTTTTATAAATAAAGCTTTATTGAGACACAAGTCACATTCATTTTCCTATGGTCCATGGCTAGTTTTTTGGTTAAAAGTTAGAGCTGAGCAGTTGTGACAGAGACTGTGTCCCCAAAGCTCAAGACTGTTACTCTTTGGCCTTTCCCAAAAAAGCCTTACTGACCCCTGGATTAGGGAATTGTCAGTGAGAAAATGGGAGTTCAAGTTAAGGGAGGGGTGAGGTTTCCTGGGAGGAGAGGAGAGGCCTGGGGAGGGTCTTGGGGAGCCTGCTAAGGGCTGCAGTGCAGAGGACAAGCCGGACAAGTGACCAAGGGTGGTGGGGCGGGGCATCATGGAGGCCAGGGAAGAGTGTTCCAGAAGGGAAAAGGTGCCGGCTGCCTCCACGTCTGCCCAGCTGTGTCACACCCCGGCCAAATGCCCGGTCCCCCAGAACCACCTCCTCCTGAAGGCTCTGACCCCCTCCTTGTGTGTCTGATTCTCTTCCTCTGACATCCACAGCGCCTGTTGTGTCTTCCCCAGGAGCAGGCCTGGAATGTCCCCTTGCCCCACCACATCGCTGGAGTAGCTTCCTCGATGGCTCCTTGCTCCTGACCCCAACCTCCTTCACCCAATCCCACTGCTTGGCCAGAGGGAGCCAAAATCCTGACCTCCTTGGCCAGATGCCCTGCCATCCCGTCTGGCCCTACTTCTCTCTCTCCACATGTCCCTTCATGCTCCCCCTTTCCTGCTTCTGTTCAGCCACAGGGATCCCTGCAGTGTTCCCTGATACCCAGAGTACATCCTCACCCCAGGCCCTTTGCACATACTTTCCCCTCACTTCTGTCACCTTCAGACTGCCCTGGCTGCCTTACCCCGCCCTGCAGTGACTCTGCTCCGGTCAGTTCACTCTGTACCCACCTGCTTACTGGTCCTCATGGCACTTGACACCATCCTGTGTACCATCTGCTTTACCTGTTTGGGTCATGGATTGTCTGTCCCCTTGCCCTACCCTCATTAGAATGAGAGACAGAAGAGCAAGGACTTGGTTCCGATCATTGCTGTATCCTTAGAGCCTAGGACCTTGCTGGATGCAGAGTAGCCATGCAATGAGAATTAGCTGAATAAATGAATGAATGAATGAAAATAAGGACTGAAAAGGCAATACCACCAGATTAGGCAACAGGGAAACGAGTGATGTCCTCCATGAATGCTGTGTCTGTGGAGGAACCAGACTGAGCAGGATGGGGAAGTGAACAGGAGGAAAGTGGACACCTCGGGTGTGGACCACTCCTCCAGGAAGCTTGGCTGGAAGGGAATGGCGAGGCTGCAGGGCATGCTGGATGGGAGTGGGTGCCCTTCACTAGCTGTGGCCCAGGGGACAGGCACACTGAGATCTGGTGTGTCCGACCTGCCTGGCCCAGTCATTTCCGTGTCACCCAGCAGATGTGATGTAGACCCACCCCCTTGCCCCTCTCTGTGACCACAGGGCATGAGCCTCTCTGGGGGCCAGAAGCAGCGGCTGAGCCTGGCCCGGGCTGTGTACAGAAAGGCTGCCGTGTACCTACTGGATGATCCCCTCGCAGCCCTGGATGCGCACGTTGGCCAGCATGTCTTCAACCAGGTCATCGGGCCCAGTGGGCTGCTCCAAGGAACAGTGAGTCTGGGAATGTTTGTCAGAGGCCACAGGACAAGGGAAGAGGAAGCCCCTAGAAACCAGTCTTTACCCACGCTATCTCAGTACTCTCCCCTTCAGTCCAGTTTTCCCCTTTGTATTTGTCAGCTTTTACTGCGATACTACCACATAACAAACAGTCCCCAAATCTCTGTGGCTTGCAACACCCCTTATTTGTTTAAGAGTCTGAGGTTTAACTACTTAGGATTTTTTCAATTTTAGGATATGCAAAAGTGATAGGCATTTAGCAGAAACCATGCAATTTGCATTTTGACCTTTTCCTGGGCTATTAATACTCTCATGGTGCTGAGCAGTGGCAGCCAGTGAACCCCACAGTTACAAAGGGGAAGCCCAGGGCTCCACAGTGTGCTGTGTGGCTGAGCTAGGACCTTCATTAAGTTTTGTGTAATAAATGCACTCTTGACCTATGATGTCATTTTTTTTTTTTTTTTTGGTACTGGAGATCGAACTCAGGTCCTTGCGCTTGTGAGGCAGGCAATGGAACCACTGAGCTAAATCCCCGGCCCTGACCTATGATGTCTCTAACTTACCCTTAATCCCCACACGGTGACCCCAAAGTCAGTTGAGAGCACGTCAACTGCCCAGCTCTGCCTCAGGTCACGGGCGAGGCTGAGGTGAACACCACCTCCTCCTGCTTGGAGATATGGCTCGAATGAGACCCTCGATCTCTCTCTGTGGACATTGCTGCTTTCCAGAGGGGGCAGGAGCACAAGACAGGCATCTCTGCCACCCTGGGCCCGGGGACGAAGCCCTCCCTACCCTTGGCTGCGGAAGACCGGCCAAGCACATGTGCGTGACTTCTGCCCCTCTCTACGCAGACACGGATCCTCGTGACCCACGCACTGCACGTCCTGCCCCAGGCTGATCGCATCGCGGTGCTGGCAGACGGCTGCATCACAGAGGTGGGCTCCTACCAGGAACTGCTCCGCAGGAAGGGGGCGCTGGTGGCACTTCTGGAGGGAGCCAGACAGTCCGGCGGTGGAGGAGACAGAGGTACTGGCTGGGCTTTGCTGATTCTGTATCTGGTCCTGCTGCCTGGGAGAAGGCTCCACAGTCCCCTGGTGTGACTGGAGTACCCTCAGCGCCCTCCTGTGGGCCGGGCTGGAAGCACCTGTGAGCCAGGGGCTGTGCGAGGTGATGCTGTAACATCCTACAGCTGAGCAGAGAGAAGGGATCACACGCCCAAGCTCCCCCGTGGGCACTTAGGTGCGTCCAGCCCGAGTCTATGCTCGACGCTGCTGCACAGACCAAGCCCGAAGGTCGTTGGTGCCTAGAAAGCTGCAGCATGTTGGCTGGGGCTCCTGCTAACCCTGAGGACACCAAGGCTGCTGGGCCAGCCGTGCCAGTGTACCCACAGTGAGCAACAAGTACAGACTGCGGCAGCTCATTGAACCAGTGCAGTGCCTCTGGGGCTTGGTGCTCTCATTGTCCCCACTTCACAGATGAGCAGACTGAGGTCCACATGGCTGATAAGTGGCAGCTCTGGGATGTGAACCCAAGCGACTGGACTCTAGAGTATGTGCTACATCATGACAAAAGCAAGGACTCGCACCAAGGTCTCCCCAGTTTTGGTGCTACCTCTCCTGGAATCATCTGCTCAGCACCGGCCCATCCTTGTCAAAGCCCTAAGTGTCAATTCAGTGTTCCAGTCCTGGGGCTTGAAAACGGAGCACACCTATTTGTGCTGGTCAGCTTTTGCTGTGACAATGCTGCATAACATACAACCCCCAAATCTCAGTGCCTTAAAACAGCAGTTGCTTTTTGTTCATGGATTTGTGCTTAACATGTTCATGATGGGGCCACAGTTCCTACGTCTCGCTGCTGGGCAGCTTGAACCACAGGTGGTACATGCATGACTGCACCACTTCTACCACCAGGGGCACGAGTCACCCCATGGGACAGTCATGATGAACCACCAATGGTTCATGCCAGCGGGAGCAGCTCTGCTGGCCCAGACTAGGGAGTGGATGGGCCTTCCTGGGAGACATGGCACCTGAGGGTGGAAGTTGGCCAGGAAAGAGCATTCCAGGCATAGGGTTGAGCAAGGATGTCTGGGGAGCCAGGGGAAATTGGCTTTGTGTAATGTCCACTGCTTTTTTCTAAACCCCAAGTGTGTAGCAGGTGCTGAATTATATTTGCTAAGTGGATAAGTCAGTCAATGGGGAACGAATGAATAAGGTTCCCAAGTGAACCCAGGGGAAGGGTTGGGAGGTTGGAAAGGCAGCAGGAGCCAGATCAGGGACACGGATGCTCTCATAAAGTGATGGTCGAAGCCAGCATCTGGGTCCTGTGGAGTGGCTGCCACTGTGTGATAGGACTCCCTTGGCCTTGCAGAAGCACAACCTGCAGCCAGCACCAGTGACCCTGGAGGCAGAAGGCCTGACCACAGATCAGAGAGGTGAGTTCGCTGCAGTGCTGGGCACAGGCTGAGATTTCTGTGGGTCCTACTTGTGACCACTGCGTCTCAGGTGGTGGAGTGTGGTGTGGTGCAGACTATCACAGGTGGAGCACCTGCTGGATATTCCACGTGCTTGGTGTGGCATGATTCACCAAGAGATATTTGCCAGTCTTTTGGCCAAAATGATAAAGTCTCCAGAGGGCCAGTTCACAATGTGAACAACTGGCCCTCCAACATGGTGGGCGCCCTACTGTGCACTGAGGACGGTTTGTCAGAGTTGCCTCGCTGCTGCAGTAAGGCAGGTGGGCTCCAAGAAAGATCCTCACCATGACCACAACAGCCTCATCCTTTATGCCTTGACAGCCAGGCCAGCCAGAGGACTCAAGTCCACACCCAAGGCATCACTGGGTGCTGGGCAGGACACACAGGCGGAGAGGGGGCCACCAGGAGGAGGTCCACTGTCCCCTGTTCTCTCAGCCTCCAGGGCACAGCTAAACTCACAGTGGGGCTATCTGTCGCAGCAGAACCTACAGCTGGCCTGCCTTATGGAGGGCAACCAAGTGAAGCAGAGGGCCAGACACTTGGAGCTGAAGTGCCAGGGGTCAGGGGACATGCAGGGGGACCGTGGGGGCTTCAGTCCTTGGGGATATCGAGGCTGGGTATAGCTCCTCCCTTCCCATCCCAGTGAGCCACCTTGAGAGCTCCCCTGAGTGCAACACAGGCACTGTTGCACAAGGATCCTGAGTGAGAGCAGATAGAGATGGATGGATGGATGTGTGTATATGGGAAGATGGACAGGGAATAGGAGGAAGGATGGATAGATGCACTGAGAGGTGATTCGTGATAGTATAAACAGATTGATAAATGATAAGTTGGTAGATAATGGATAGGTGATGCATCAAAATGGTAGATATCACCATCTTATAAGTGGAGAAACTGAGGCATGGGGTAGTTAAGTCAGCCCACGCATCCACAGATGAAAGGAAGATTCAAGGAGTCTTAATCAGTGCAAAACCGACCTGCTAGGTTGGGCCAACAAACATGAGGGTAAACATTAGGGACAGAACAATTGCAGCAACGTTTAGGCCAGACTGAGAACAATTCCAATTTTGGACAAACATTTGTTCCATGAAATGTCACAGGAGGAACAGGCTTGCTTGGCTCTGGGGTGCTGGATGGCGCTGAGCTGGCTGCCACATGGGGAGAAGGGCAGCTGACCCCCAGCGGGACTCAGTGTGTTAGCTGAGGGAGGGGAGGGGAGGAGAGGAGAGAACCTTAGGGCTCAGCGGTCCCCAGGGCCTGAGGGCTGGGTCACCCTCCACGGGAAAGATACTGACTTGTTCTCACCTCTAACTTACAGGTCCATAAAGCCAACCCCTACAAGGGGCGGTGGCATCTCAGAAGCCCAGGCGGCAGCTGCTCTAGATGGTCCCAGGGGGACAGGACAGCCAGGTGGAGAGGGCAGTGTGCAGTACGGCCGGGTAACCATCAGCCGCTCCTTCCCTTCCTGCTGTTGCCCCCAGGCCCGAGTCCGCCTCCTACCAGATCTAGCCCTGGCGCAGCGGGAGGGGGGGGGCGGACCTAACCTTTACTGAGCACCTACTGTGTGCCAAGTAAGATCCTAGACCTTCGTGTCTTTTAACCCTTATAACCATCCTTAAAAATAGATGGTGCTGGGCTGGGGATTTAGCTCTGGTTCCAGCGTTTGCCTCAAAAGCGCAAGGTCCCAAGTACAATCCCCTGTACCAAAAAAAGATGGTGCTGGCTCTATTTTGGAGATGAAGAAACTGAGTTATGGGAGAGTTAAGAGTCTTGTATGTATGACAAACTTGGTAACCAAGTCTAGGTCGGTCCAAATCTGAAGCTTGTGTTGTTTTTATTCTTCCATACTGCTTTGTCCATCCATCCATCTATCCACCCACCCACCCATCCACCTATCCACCCTGTCTTCCATCTTTATGTGCATTCACCCCTTTACCCATCCACCATCCCACCAACCATCCACCTACCTGTGAAATCATTTATTCAGCCATCCTCTCATCTGTATGCCTATCTGTTCCCCATCTATCTGAACACTCATCCATCCACCTACCCCTCGCTGACGCATGTATCATCTGTCCTCCCATCTGTTCACCCACTCATCCATCTACCCTGCCACCTATATACCTGCTCATTTATCCACCCATCCGTCCATCCACTCATTCACCCACTCATGCAAACATCCGCCTGCCCGTTCGTCCATTCATCCACCCAGCATTCACACTCCATGCCAGGCAAAGTCTGCCCTGTTGCAAGTTTCATGCTAGTGAAGGGGGCAGACAGTAAATGCTTGGACCAGTGATGGCGAACCTTTTAGAGCTTTGAGTGATCCAAACAGTCTGCTGGGTCACCCAGGCCATAGGTTTGCCACCACTGACTTAGACTGACTTCTGATCATGATGAGAAGAAATGAAGGGTGATGAAATGCAGCCCAGCTGAGGGTCAGGGCAGCCTGGATGGGATGCTGTCAGGAGCAATGTTTGTGGTGTCCTGAAGGATGTGAAGGAACTCGCCAGGCAGTGTGGGAGGAGGCATGCTCGAGGCAGAGGGAACAGCGGATGCAGAGGTGGAGGTGGGAGAGCTCGGAAAGGCTCTGTGACGCTGGCACATGCTAAGTGGGGGCACTTTGAGTGAGAGAGCCACAGGCAGGTAGCAGCAACGAAGCACAATTAGTTGATGTTCTCAGAAGTCCGCTCTGGCCACAGCCGGGCAGAGTGCTCCAGAGTGGAAGGACCGGTACCTTATACGAGCTGCTGCTCCTCTCTGTGCCTCAGTGCCCTCATCTGGGGAATGAAAGTGATTGTAAGCATAGAGATGTGTGCCTGTCTCATAGTAGGTGCTCAAGAAAGTGCTCTGAATCCAGAAGTCACCCCGTCTGTCACCATTAAGACTTCTGATGACCCACTGGGGACACGCTGGCAGAAGGGGGCAGCAAGGCTGGGCAGGGCCTGGAGGGGAGACGGTGCTCCTGGTAGGAGGGACTGAGAGAGGATGCACGAGGTTCCCTTGGCCTGTTTTGGGGGCACCTCAGCTGGCCTTGCCCTGACTTACCCCTCTCCTTGGCCCTGACCTCCACCTGTCCCGCAGGTGAAGGCTGCCATGTACCTGAGCTACCTGCAAGCCGTGGGCATCCCCCTCTGCACCTACACGCTCTTCCTCTTCCTGTGCCAGCAAGTGGCCTCCTTCTGCCGGGGCTACTGGCTGAGCCTGTGGGCGGATGACCCAGTTGTGGACGGGCAGCAGATGCAGACGGCCTTGCGTGGTTGGGTCTTTGGGCTCCTCGGCTGTCTCCAAGGTACCTGGTACCCATGAGCTCATCTCCTGCCTCCACTGAGGGGTGCTCTGGGCTCCCGTGCTCTCCCCGCACTGGCTCAACTTGTCCTCCCTGAGCGTCTGTGGGAAATACCCTGGGCCCAAGCACAGACCTGTGCTCTTAAGATGAGGCTGGAGGGAGCCGATGCTTGGGGAAGAGGACGTTGCTCTCCTGGAATCTGCCACAGATCTCCCAGCCGCTCCCACTTGCAGGGGCAGCTCCAGGCCACCTGCTGTGGACCCTTACTGCCCCGCTTCTGGATTCTTGACAGAACAAAGGTCCCTCCTAAAAGAGATCCCTGCCACTGTCACCTACCCCCTATCTTCCTGTCCTCTCCTTTTAAAAGGTGAACTATGTACTGAAAGAACAGTAGGTTCACATTCAGGTGTGAAACATAATGCAGACCTCCCTCCCGCATTCCGCCCATCACTTGGCAAAGTGAGTACCACGTCACACACAGGAATTGGCAGTGGCCAGGGCATTGGTCTTCTCGGGATTTGCCTAGTTTTACTCATGTGTATTTCTGAGTAATTACTCACCAGAGACAGTCCTGTCTTCTGCTTCTGAGCCTCAGTGCTCACATTGGCCATTTCTGCTGCCTACACTTTCAGTAAGATTTGTGATCTCCTGAATTCCTATTTAGAACCTTTTTATGGACTCAGATTCTTCTCTGTGTTGGTCATTCACGTTTTGGATCATCTTATTTAGCTGTGGTAGCTTTTTTTTTGGTACTGGGGATTGAACTCAGGACCTTATACTCGCAAGGCAGGTGGTGGCACCACTGAGCTAAATCCCTGGTCCTCTGGTAGCTTTTTTATTAGTGTCTTCTGTAGGCTTTTTGATTGTACTCTTTGGCTCCGTATCTGCTTACTTGTATCTTCTTGCCAAGTGTCTCACTGATTTCTTTTGTCATCTCCTCTGTCATCGTTTCAAATTCTTCGGTTGTGTGGCTTTTGGTCTTCTCCCGTTTGATGTTCCCTGGATCAGCTTTGGGGGAGTTGCGAGTTTCGGAGTCATTTTTTTGCCTTCTCATATTTTTATTTTTTGTTGTTTGTTTTTTGTGTTCAAGCTTGTGGGTTGATTAGGGTAGCAAGCTTTGTGGCTAGTATGGACACCTCTTTAGTTAATGTCTACTTTCAGCAGTGCCCTCTGGGTGTGGCTAACTATTTGCTGTTGCCATGGTGCCAGGATCCAATCACCTCCATGAGCTTGGGCGGACAGGTTTTAGTGTATTTGGCCCAGTATCCAGTTCTCCAGGTATGGGCCACAGTATGGTTAGTGACCCCCAAGGCAATCCAGACATTGGCATATAGAGAAAACCAATTAATAGCAACACCTGTGTCACCTTGGCTATAGTAATAAAATCAGTAACAGTGTCAGAGACAAACTAGATGTTAACAAACTCCAAGAACCAATAATGTACTGCCCTTAACCAGAGAAAAGAGAACTATAATTATAGTATGAACATTAAGACAAACCAAATATTAACCTACTGTTGACCTGCAGTAAATATCTACTAAACTTTACTTCCACTGACAATAAAAGTGTTAAGCGGTATTAAGTTAACTAGCTATCTAGAGATCCATAAAGCTTAGTAGTAAAGGTGAGGGGGTGGAAAAAGCAAAATTTGAAAAATTAATGGGATGTGGGATGGAGGAGAGAAGAGCGAGACAGAGTGTCCTACTGGAGAATAAATGGACGTTAGAAAGCAATCACAGAAAAGAACGAGCCAGAGTACAGGTGCAAGCACCCAGTGATAAATGGAAACGTACTGCATACCTAAACGGGCCGGTAGAACAATGAACAAGAAGAAAACCAGCAAAATACAGGAAAATGAAAGACAAAAAGGCAGAGAGAGATAGTTGAAAGGGGAAAAGAAAACTAAGGAGAAAACAATACCAAAAAAAGATTGTAAAAAAGTCCAACCCCCCAAAACCAATGAAGAGACTAATAATTAAAAATAGAAAAAAATTTAAATATGAAGTTGAAGAACAAATTCCTCTGTGGTTTTGAATGAGTGGCCTCTTCCCAGGTTCTGCAGTCTTGGAATCTAGTCAGTCACGATTTTCTCTGCCCAGCACTGGGGCCTGTGGGCATCTGAGATGCCCTTCCCATGCCACAGGCCCCTCTGTCCATTCACCCCAGATGGTGGTTGCCATTCAGGCCGGGGAGTGTCCTTGCTCACACTAGCAAGGGGGAAAGTGGTCAGCTCTCGGTCTCTGCTGGATGTTGGCTGCAGGGCTGGGGTTCAAGCGTACTGGTGGACTTAAAATTGAGGGGTCTGGTTGCTCCCTACAGAGGCCAGTGCCCGTGTCCTCCTCGGCTTGAGCTTGCTCTTCTCAGGGAGGTCTATGTCTGGCCACTCCCTTTCCGTGGGGGTCCCCTGTGGTTCTCTCATGGTCACTCTGGGCAGGTAACACTGGAGTCCGGAAGCTGCTGGCCAGGTTCATACTCTCTCCCTGGGTCTGCTGGGCCTCCGGGTTTACCTTCTCTCCCCAGGCATCTGCTGCCTCAGCCTGGAGTTGGTGGATGGTTGCATTGTGCACAGGGTGGTGTCGCCTGCTGGGTTTAGCCTCAGCTTTAAAAGATGGTTTTAGTCTGGTCTCCTGGGTGACCGTGGCCACATTGCCAGACTGGTCTGAGCCCATGTCCTCCACCCCTGGAAAAGGGGCACATGAGGCCTGAACACAAGGACCCCTCTAGTGGTAATAACTGGGAAACCTGCTCCCCAGGGCTGGCTGGATGGTAGTGCCTTTGGGCCCGTGCCTACTTAGTCCAGAGGGATCAGACAGGGAGCTGTCCACATTAGTCCAGCCCTGGGATAACTCAGGTTCTCATTTGCATGGGGCAGTCCCCTCTCATTACATGGCACATGACAGTGTATCAGTTTCGTAGGGCTGCTGTAAAACAAACTGCCACCAGTGTGGTAGCGTAGAACACCAGAAACATACCCTCTCACAGTTCCGAGGCCATAAATCTAGTACAAGGTGTGAGCAGGGCTGGTTCCATTGGGAAGGCCACAGGAGAAAACCCTCACTGCTTTCTCCTGGCTTCTGGTGGCCGCCAGCATCCTTGACTAGTAGATGCAGCCCCTCATCTCTCCCTGTGTGGTCATGGAATCTTCTGAGTCTCTGTCTGTCTCACCTGTTCTCGCAAGGACATCAAAAATTGGATTTCAAATCCACTTAAAGATTAGAATCTTTAATCATGTCTCCAAAAACTATTGCTAAGTAAGTTCATATTCTGAGGTTCTGGATGGACATGAATTTTGGGGACATTATTGAAACCTCTAAAAAAGTGGATCCATCGGGGGCGGGGGGGGCAGATAATCAGGGTGGCCAGATGATAAGATGACCACCCCAGGGCTGAGGGAGTCCTGCTCAAGTCCTGCAAGGAGAGTCTCAGGGGCCTCTGGGTCCACACTCTGACTTCCTCTCCTTCCTCCCCAGCCATTGGACTCTTTGCCTCCATGGCCGCAGTGTTCCTGGGCGGGGTCCAGGCGTCCAGCCTGCTCTTCCAGAGGCTCCTGCGGGATGTGGCTCGGTCTCCCATTGGCTTCTTTGAGCGGACACCTGTTGGAAACCTGCTAAACCACTTCTCCAAGGAAATGGATACGGTGGACGTGGAAATCCCGGACAAGCTCCAGGCCCTGCTGACTTACACCTTTGGACTCCTGGAGGTCTGCCTGGCAGTGATGACAGCCACACCCCTGGCCATCGTGGCCATCCTGCCACTGATGCTCCTTTACGCTGGGTTTCAGGTACAGGGATGTCAGAGAGGCTCCGGGGCCAGCTGAGGCCACCTCCGGCAGTCCCAGCTCTGGGGTCAGGACTGTGTGAGGGGGCTGCCCAGCTGAGCACATGGGTGGCACCTAGCGGCAGCACCCGAAGTAGTCTGTTCTTCTTGATGTCTGGCCTTGCTCCTGCTGCTGCAGGTTCCTCTTTTCCACTTATCTGGATACCAGGGAGTGATTGCAGTGGCTCAGAGACTATTCTGTTCAGCTCAGATCCTTTCCATTGCCAGGGCCAGAGACCAACTTCAAAACAACAGAATTGAATGCTTGCATTCTAGGGTGCAGTGGGCCCGGCTGGCACCAGGGCACTTACTGTCTCACATTATACTCAGTGGATCTCAGAATGGGACTCCAGTCTGGCAACATCAGGCTCACCTGGGGAGAGGGAGGGATGTGGGTTCTTAGGTCCCTCCCAGACCTACTGACTCAGATGCTATCAGAGTGGGGCCAACTGCCTGGCTGCTAACGGCAGTATTCTGTTGTGTGCTAGTGTTCAAGAACCACTGCTTAATGCTTCTTTATTTTGTGCATACACTTTTTTTTTGTGCTGGGGATCGAACTCAGGACCTTGTGCTTGTGAGGCAGGCGGTGTAACCATTGAGCTGAATCCCTGGCCCCTGCACATGCTCTTTTCAGGGGTGGGTCAGTGACCTTTAGCAGCCCTGTGCTCACATCATCCTTCATTAGCAACCCAACAAAAAGAACACTCTTCTCCGAGACAGGTGTGGAGGTGAATGCCTGTAACCGCAGCACTTTGGAAGGCTGAAGCAGGAAGATCTCAAGTTTGAGCCCAGCCCTGGCAACTTAATGACTTAGTGAGACCTGTCTCAAAAAATAAAAAGGGATGGGCATAGAGTTCAGTGTGAAGACCCTGGGTTCAATGCCCAGTACTGAAAAATAAAACATACTCTTCTCTAGCTCAGCATTCATAGGTCAGTCCCAGGGAAGATTCTGATTGGCTCTTTCTGGATCATGTGCCCATTCCTGAAACTAACTGACTCATTGAATAGTATATCCTGATTGGCTAAACAGGGAGGGCTGTGTGACACCTATATGATCAGGTCCCATGATTGACAGTGCCACCTTCCCAGCACCTCTCACCTATAGATCAGACATAGAGCAAAAGAAAACACTGTCGTCACACAAATCCCTGGCCACCACTGTCCTCCGAAGTGACCCTAGGTCTTCTCTAAGTCCTCTTGCCTTGGGGCAGGGCTGTTTCTCTGCCACTTACTGTGGAGCTCAGAGAGCTGCTTTAGCCCTCAAGCCTTGGGTGCTCTCACCTGTCAGCCATGAATGAGATACTGTTTGTAAGGATCCTGGCGCTATAGCTTTCTGCCTGTCTGCCAGCTGCAGTCAGCTGTGTCAGCCAATTAACAGGTACTGTGCATCAGCGGAGCATGTAACTCTTGAGCAGTGAACTGTCTCCATTGCTCATTATGGGTTTGATCCCACAAAGACCTATCAAAGACCTGACCTTTGGTGTCAGAGTTTGCTAGTGAGAGATTTCGACTTGGTTGATAGTTCCTTGACTCTGGCTTTTAAATAAATACCACACCAAGATGATTTCTACAGAATCCTGAATCTGGAATGTAGGGCATTGGAGGTTTTCAGAGCTCCCCAGGTGATTTTTTAAAAGAATCATAGAACTCTGATTCTGGAAGGAAACTGGAGCTCCGAGAAGGCAAGCAATTGGCCCCAGGTCACACAGCAAGCTGGTAACTGAGTCTGAACCTCCTGGACTTGGGGCTCCCTGTGCTTCTGAAAGTTACCTCTCTGTCTCTGGCTTCTCCCTTCACTCTCCCACCCATCTCCTTCAGAGCCTGTACGTGGCCACTTTGTGCCAGCTGAGACGCATAGAGTCAGCCAGCTACTCATCCGTGTGCTCCCATGTGGCCGAGATGTTCCAGGGCAGCGCAGTGGTCAGGGCATTCCAAGCCCAGGACCATTTTGTGGCTCAGAGTGACGCTCTCATGGACATGAACCAGAGGGTCAGTTTCCCACGCCTGGTGGCTGACAGGTAGGCAGAGAAACCCCTGTGATCCACCTGTGTCCTCAGAGTGGTCCCCAAGATCTTACTGTGTGGTCAGAGAGGTCAGGTGGCCCCTTCAAGGTCAAAAGAAGGTTGGGGAATGAGGAGGAGCCTGGGTCCCATGGGCCGTCTCGGGACTGCACTGCGAGCACATGGACCCCAGCCGGAGAGGTCCCCACCAGCAGTGGCAGGAGGTGTGGGAAGGAGACTCCATGGCCGGGCAACTGGTCCATGCCTTGTTGACAAAGTAGCTGCTTAAGCTCTTGAGTACAGACAGATGCAGGTTCTAATCCCAGCTTGGCTGCTTAGGAGCTGGCTGATCCTGGCAAGTTGTCTGACCTCTCCAAGCCTGAGCATCATCTGGACTGGGCTTGTGCTCAGAATGGCTATGAGGACTACATACATACTCATGGGTAATATTTGTAATGTGGCTACTACATGCCGGGCACTGTTCTGATATATATATATATATATATATATATATATATATATATGTAAAATTTTATTTTTACTGTACTAGGGATTGAACCCAGGGCCTTTGCACTGAGCTACATCCCCAGCTCTTCATTTTGAGACAGGGTCTCACTATGTGGGCCAGGCTGGCCTCACACTTGGTGACCCTCTTGCTTCAGCCTCCTGAGTAGCTGGGATTATGGTGTGTGCCACCACTCCCGGCAAAGCAGGGAGTTTTAACTGTTTTATTCACAGCCTCATCTCCAGGACCTCCACCATGCCTGGCACGCAAGTGTCCAGTCCAGTATGTATCCCATAAGTGAATGGATGTTGAGTGGATGGCAGAGCAGGGACTCAACAAGAGGGTCCATATTCACTCATCATCCACTAGATCCCTCGAGCACCTGCTATGTGCTGGGACCTGTACAGGCCCTAGAGATAATGCCAGGAGTGAGTCAGACAAGACCTGCCAAGCTCTGATCTCCCAATGGAGCTTAAACAGTCGATGACCGATTACATTTTAGTCATAAGAGATGGCTGCCACAGAGGATGTCACCAGCACTGTGTTAGAGGAGAGGTAACAATGGAGGTGACCTGCAATGAAGATGATGTTGGCCACATGAAGGAGGACACATTCAGGCCAGTGGACAGCAAGGAGATGTGCCCGGGCATATCCCAGGGACATGACAGCTCTCCTGAGCTCTGCCAGGCAAGCAGGACAGTGTCACCTGCCCCTACTCACCTAGCTCAGGCAGGACGACACCACTGCTGGGTGCCCGTGGGCACAGAGCCACTGTGAAGGCAGTCCTTATGCGCAGAGCAGTGGGTCCCGGCAGATGAGGGAACCTGCAGACCCTGTGCCCTGCTTCCCTTTGCAGGTGGCTCGCTGTCAACCTGGAGCTCCTGGGGAATGGCCTGGTGTTCGTGGCTGCCATGTGTGCTGTACTGAGCAAGGCCCACCTCAGTGCTGGCCTTGTGGGGTTCTCTGTCTCAGCCGCCCTGCAGGTAGGTACCCCAGAAGAGGGCCTGGAGTGTGTGTGTCTGCTCAGGCAGAAGGCACCAGGAGGGGCCCTGGAGGATGTGGCTGGGGAGGACCTCATATGGAAGGTGGGGCTGGAGAAGGGAGCCTGTAGTAGTCCCTGGGGATGGGGGCAGCCAGGCTGGGCAGGGCTGGAGCCTGAGGTGGCTCCGTGTGTGACAGGAAGTCAGCACAGGCCCAGCCTCACAGGTCTGGATCCCTCTGGATGTCCTTGAGAGGGCGGGCTAGGCACCCTCCTGGCCCTGTCTCCCCTCCTGTATCACCGTGCTCTGGACGGACTGGCATCTGAGACTCCTTCCTGCTCTGCACATTCTGGTTCTACTGAAGGAAGGGAGGGGTCCTATTGGCTGAGGCCAAATCCCATCCCTCTGGCCCAGGAGGCCTAGGTCCTCCAGCCACCCTGTTCCTAAGTTCCATCCTGATTCCCTGGGTCCTGTCTCCCAGGCCCTGCCTGGGGATGGGGACTCGCAGATCCAAGGTGAGGCAAGCCTGTGATGTCTTATTGCACAGGTGACCCAGACCCTGCAGTGGGTGGTTCGAAGCTGGACAGACCTGGAGAACAGCATGCTGTCGGTGGAGCGAGTACAGGACTACGCTCACACGCCCAAGGAGGTGATGGATGGGACATGGGGAAGGAAGTGGACCCAGGTCCATGCTGCAGGGGCTTTGGAGTCTGCACCCTTTTCTGTCCCACTAAGCCCACCAACTGTCAGCTGCCTCATAGGGTGGCAGGGATGGCTAACAGCATCCAATCCTGCTTCCTAGTTTGAGCAAGGCACAGCACTACTGGTCTCAGTGAAAGGGGGCATGGAGAAACGGGCCAGGTTATGCAGCAGCCACGGGAGATACCATCCCTGCAACATAATTGCAACAGTGTGGGATCAGATACATTGTAGGAATAGAATAGCAACACTGCAGCAACACGACTAGCCCGCTATAGCTTTACAGCAACTGTGATAGCAACAGTACAGTCACAGAAAGGAGCATAGCAGTATACTGGGTTTTTTCATTAGTACATGTTTACAGTATATAATACATTCCTCCTGGGAAGTTGGTACATGTACATAACACATCTTATTTTTTTTCATCCCCTCTCATCTTTCGGTTCCCTTCCCTTTTGCAAGAGATCTGTCTTCCTATTTCTACTTACTTTTTATTTATATTTTGAGTTTCTCACATAGAGAAACCATGTGACATTTAAGCTTATGTGTCTGATTTCTTTCACTTAACTAATACAATATTATGGTCTCAAGATGCATCCATTTTCCTACAGATGACTCGTTTGTCCTTTATGGCAGAGCAGTACTCCATTGTGTACAAATACATGTATGCTGACAGAGACTGGGTTTACTGGGAGGATCAGCAGCGATCCCACAGTGGACTTAGTCTGGCACACTATGGACACTCAGTACGTGTCCACTGCTCTTCTGGTCCCCATTTCAAAGATGAAGCCAAGGCTCAAGGGGGTGGAATGACCTCTTCTAGGTCCAGGAGTAGCACAGGGCGGCGCTGGCCTCCACACCACAGTCCCTTCCCCTTTGCAGAGAGTAGTTTTTGACAATGAACTGCGCCTGACGCTAGTAAGAGATAAAAGGTGTGAGGCCGGGAACTGTTTTTAACATTGCTGTACTCTCTGCTTTTGGGGTTTACTTTCTACAACAGCCCTCTAAAATGTCAGAAAAGATCCCCACTTTGCAGAAGAGATCGAGGCGCAAAGAGCTAGGCAGGCTCCTCTGATCCAAGTGCCCTCCTGCTCCAGGCGCCCTGGACGCTGCCCGCCTGTGCAGCCCGGCCGCCCTGGCCTCGAGGCGGACAGATTGAGTTCCGGGACTTCGGGCTGCGACACTGGCCAGAGCTGCCGCTGGCTGTGCGGGGCGTGTCCTTCCAGGTGCACGCAGGAGAGAAGGTTCGAGGGTCTCTCGGGGTGTGCTGGGGCGGCACCTCGCAATCCCCCGCTTGCGGAGCCAGCCCTTCTGCCCTGAGCTCCCCACCCTCTACTCTGCTGCCCTCCCCACCTACCGGGCGTCCCCACGTGGGGAGGCTTCTGTCTGACCCCCTTCCTCTGACCTCCGCTGAACACCCAGCCTGTGCGGGGCAGCACTAAGCATCCTGCCCGCCCCACCGGGTTGCACCGTGTGGGAATATCAGTGCTAACCTCGGCGTGGCTGTGACGTTTGAGTTAGCACCCAGGAAGCGGTAGACAGAGCAAGGGCTCCAGGACTGTGGCTGATGGGCTGCTTCATCATCACTGCCCTGCTTATCTCACAGCCGCCCCAGGAGGAGGCAGGCACCAGCGTTACCCCGTTTCACAGACGCCTGGGGCCCCTCCATGGGACCCTCTTCCCTCCCCACCTGCACACAGCTCCCACCTCTGCCCGCCTTCCTCTCCCCACTCCTTGCATCCCGCCGCCTCCACCTCAGTCTCCGGGATCTGCACTTGAGCCCGTCATTCCCCCGGCTCGGGCTTTTACCAGTTCCTCGCTTCCCTTGGGGTAAACTGAGTTCCTGATCTTGACATTCAGAGCCTTTCCCTCCTCCTCCTCCATTGCTCTGCCAGGGCTCAGCCAAATTTGGGGAGCTGCTGGCTCTAGGCCAGGTGGGCACGGGATGCTGTACGCTCAGGGGGGTGTAGTCTCCCCCTTGCTGAACTCCTACTCATCCACTTGTATTCCCCTCCTCCGGGAACTTTCTCCCCATCCCAGGCAGCACGAGCAGCACCCTCTCACCGAGTCCTGAGCTTGTGCAGAACCCCATGTTTACTCTGAGAGTGAGCACTCGGTGTCTATTCCTCGTGCTGAAAAGCATGCCTGTCATGCGGGGAGGGGTGGAGTGGGGACTCGCGGGTCCGTTTATGTGTTAACCAAGTGGCGCTGACTCCCCACCTGTGTCTGTGTCTGAGGGCCCCACAGTAGCAACAGCGAGAGGGTGAGGGACAGGCAGAAGGACAGACAGGTGGGCGGAAGGAAGGGTGGGACCCCCAGGAGCATGGATCGGGGGTGGTGGGTAGGGTGAGAGGGGATGAGCAGCAGGAGGAAAGGTGAGGGAGGACGGAAGGGTGCGGAGGGAAGCAGGCGCGGGCTCGGGAGGAAGGGGGCTGCTGGCGAGGGCAGGAAGCGTGGAGGGAAGAGACGGGCACTTAGCACGAGGAGCAGATGCACAGACCTCCCAGATGGATGCCCGCGACCCCTGGGCCGTGGCTTGCCTTCCTCGGGTCACCCCAGGTCCTGCCCTCCTGTCCCTGGCAGGTTGGCATTGTGGGCAGGACAGGGGCTGGGAAGTCTTCCCTGGCCGGGGGCCTGCTGCGGCTCCAGGAGGCAGCCGAGGGCGGCGTCTGGATCGACGGGGTCCCTATCACCCAGGTGGGGCTGCACATGCTGCGGTCCAGGATCACCATCATCCCGCAGGTGAGGTCTGGAGCGGCTGGGCAGAGCCGGGAGGGTGGCAGGTCCTGCTCTGATCCCCCACCTCTCCCCAGGACCCCGTGCTCATCCCCGGCTCTCTGCGGATGAACCTGGACCTGCTGCAGGAGCACTCAGATGACGCCATCTGGGCGGCCTTGGAGACAGTGCAGCTCAAGGCCTTCGTGGCCAGCCTGCCCGGGCAGCTGCAGCACGAGTGTGCGGAGCACGGCGAGAACCTGAGGTGTGGGCCCATCCTGGGGAGGCAGGCAGGGGGAGGACAGCCGGGACCCTCAGGACCGACATCCACTCCCCCAGAGCATTGGCTGACCCTTCTGTTAATAACTCCTTGATGCTCCAGCCCTTATCTGCAATTCCCAACCCCAGCGCACTCTCTGAATACCTAGGTTTGTTTTTTTTGCTAAATTAGCTTTCAAAATTTGATGGCAGAACTCAACCTTCACTGACATAGGTCTGCTTATCATCTCTATCTTGTTCAGGGTTTCATTTTGCTACAAAAATATTGTGCTGGATGTTGGACACTGACCTCACTCTCCCTGGGCTGGATATACCCTTCATAAAAAAAAGTTTTAAGTGTGGTAAAATACACAGAGCATCACACTTGGCATCCTGCTCCCCTTTAAATACGGTGTTTAGTCAAGACTGGGACATGGCATTGCACCTCCAGGCGGTTCACATATCCAGCAGTGGATCCACCAGAGTATCCTGCCCAGTGACGACGTAGCCATTGAGGTTTGCCTAAGTCTGCTGGGTGAGGGTGACACGCTTGTTAAGTGATGCAGGACTGTATGTTCACACTGTCGTGTGACAGATCTCCAGGACTCTTCTCTTGCAAAACTGAAACTTTGGCCGGGGATTTAGCTCAGTCGTTCCGCTGCCTGACTCAAAAGTGCAAGGTCCCAAGTTCGATCCCCAGTACCAACCCCCCCCCCCAACAAAAAACAAAAAAAAACCCCAAGTAAAAAAAACTGAAACTCTGTATCCACTAAGCACATGCTGGGCAAGTGCTCCACCGCTGCGCTCCATCCCAAGCCCTGCCCACTGACACCACCTGCCCATTCCCCTCTCCCAGCCCACCGCCACCCTTCCTGTCTCTCAGGATCCCAGGAGCTTTATACGAGTGAAGTAAGATGGTGTATCTTGCACCTGGCTTATTTTACGTAGCAAAATGTCCTTCAGGTTCTTCCATGCTGTAGCACAGGTCAGGATTTCCTTCCTTCCTTGAGGCTGAACATTACTGCATCGTATGGAGAGGACACAGTTTAGCCATCTGGCAGTAGACCCGTGGGTGGCTGCTCCCTTTCGACCACCATGAATAAGGCTGCCGTGAACACGGGTGGACAGGTGTATGGCTTGTGAGAAGCTATATGTTCTGAATTCGTAAACCCACCTGACCCTAGGGTGGCAAGGCGGGGACCGTGGACCTCAGGGCTTCCGCATCAGACAGGCCACGTGGCTGAGGGGTGGGGCTCAGACTGGCTCAAACCCAGCCCCCCCCGCTTGGTGTTGCGGATCCATGGCCGTTACCTGATCACCTGGGCCTTGGTTTGCTCGTCTGTAAGACAGGGCCAACAGTACCTACCCAGGTGAGGAGGAAGTGAACTCATATCTGTGACCCAGCGAAACCCTGCCTGGCACAGACGAACGGCAAGTGTTCCTCTGACTGCCCCAAGCCGCCACCTCACCGCTTCTATTGCACCGGCTTGGAAGCCGAGCCCCAGCTTGCTGACCCTGCATGGCCCAAGCAGGCTCTGGGTCTCTGAAGAGAACTCACGCCACGGAAGAATGGTTTGCTGTGAGAGAAGCAGGTGGGAGAGGAAACAGTCCCAGCCCCCCACCCCAGAGGCAGCGTTCTCACTGGCCAGGACCGTGGTCCTCGACGTGCCATCTGTAAGAAGCTGTCGAATGCCAAGGGCTTCCTGTGTGTCAGGGCTTAGCTCACCTTCGAGCCTCAGTGCGGAAGGAGCCATCAGCAGCATAGACTCTGGAGTCGGAGGTCCTGGGTTCGAATTCCACCTCCCTCACTGTGACCTGTGACAAGCCACTTAGCCCAGCCCTTCTCCCTTCCGCCTCATACAAAAGGACAGAACAGTCTCCGCTTCGGTGGATGCCATCTACATAAGTGCTAGGAATGTGTCTGCCACATGAGCCCAGAACAGAGGAAACGAATAGCTTTACGCGTGGGGAGCCTGAGGCATGAAGGGTCCGGATCCTTCTCTGAAGTCAGCCTGCTCGAAGAGGGTGGGACGGGGATTCCAAGGGCGCTGTGGACCTCAGACCTTGGGTGTGGGGATGCACAGGAGCCCCCGCTTCTGCAGCTGTCCCAGGGACCGGTGCATAGGCCTGCCCTGTAAATCATGACCTGCAGACACACATCCGGCCTCACTTCCCCTTCCTTCACAGTGTGGGCCAGAAGCAGCTCCTCTGCCTGGCACGGGCCCTTCTCCGGAACACCCAGATCCTCATCCTGGATGAAGCCATGGCCGCAGTGGACCCGGGGACGGAGCTCCAGATGCAGGCAGCCCTCGGGCACTGGTTCGCCCGGTGCACCGTGCTGCTCATCGCCCACCGCCTGCGCTCCGTGATGGGCTGCGGCAGGTAAGGGCTAACCTCCGCCGTGCAGCGGGGGGTGGGTGGGCGTGTGTGTGCAGTCCCTGTCTTCAGGCCCTCACATGGACCACGAGGTACCCACCCACTGTGCAGGTGGCAAGACCGAGGCCCCAAGGGGGAAGGGATGGGCCCAGGACACATTCTTCCAACGTGCTCTTGGGGCCAGGGAGCTGCGTGGAGGGCTAGGCCTCAGGAGAGCAAAGCTTGAAGCAGAGGGGGGTTCTCAGAGCCCTGAGCCTGGCCCGATGGGCAGAGCTGTCCTGTCCCCTCTCCCCCACAGGGTGCTGGTCATGGACAACGGGCAGGTGGTGGAGAGTGGCAGCCCAGCCCAGCTGCTGGGCCAGCAGGGACTGTTTTACAGGCTGGCCCAGGAGTCGGGCCTAGTCTGAGCTGGGTCTCTCCACTGTCCCCGGCTGGGTCAGCTACAGATCCTGCTGTGCCTGGAGAAGCCAGTGACCCAGGCTCTTCGTGGTCCCAGGTAGTGTCCTGGTCTCTGAGAGGAAAATAGCAAAGAAAGCGTCTGAGTATCACCAATGTAAGGCCCAGGACACGGCCAACCCCAGGCTGACCTGGGCAAGGCCCGTGCTGCCCCGTCCACCCTGGAGCCAGCGTCAACAGTGGCTCTCAGTCCTGGTGGCTTACAGGTCTCACGTGGCTGACAGTACTATGCCCCGGATGCATTAAATCGGAATTCATGGGGCTGGGGCAATGGCGCGTGTACTTTTTCCAAATTAACCTTGAGCTAATCATAGATTCATATGCAGTTTTATGAAACTGGTGGGGTGGGGCATGCCTGTAATCTCAGTTCCTTGGGAGGCTGAGACAGGAGGACTAGCTAGGGCAACTTAGTGAGACTCTAGGATTTACAAGGGGCTGAGGGTGCAGCTTGGAGGTAGAGTACTTGGCTTGCAGCACGTGGCCCTGGGTTCAATCCCCGGTACCACAAAACCAAGCCAAACCAGAGATCTCTGGTGCCCTCGACCCTGTTTCTCCCAGTGATGACATAGTGTAAAACTCTAGGGCAAGATCACAAGCAGGACACAGACATTAATAAAACCACCCATCTTCAACACAAGGACCCAAGTTCGCTCCCCGGTACCAAAAAACAAACCCCACCCATCTTGTTCAGCTTGGCTCGTGTGCTTATTTGCATGCACAAGGATTTAGTTCTAAGTGTTTGGCCATGGAGGTTTGTGCACACACAGCCCTCTGCCACCCCCACAACCTCAGATTGGGTCTCTGTCATGGCACTTTTTTTTTCTGGTACCAGGAATCGAACTCAGAACTTTGCATTTGCCAGGCAGGGCCCGGTGCCGCCAAGCTGCATCCTGGCCCATCTTTGTATAGAGGTTTAAGCTTCTCCTAGGTCTCCAGCATGCAGCCAGGACTGAGGAAGGCCGCCCGGTGCCTGCTGCTGCCCCTCTGCCCCTGTAGAGAAGCTCCCGGGAGCCTCTTATCTGGTGTGGACACAAGCCAGGTGCCTTCACCCCTCACAGAGAAGGGGCTCTCTGGGCAAAGCAGGTATGTGCATGGATTCAGTCCCCAACACAAGAGAGGCGGGTGGCAGGACACTCTGCCCAGGACTCTGCACATCTCAGGGATGTGGTTGCTAAATTCCAACTCCATTCTGTGGGTGCCCCTGCAGCCATCAGCACCCTAAATGATTCGCCCACACTGCTGCCCTGGAGACTGCTGAGAGTTGAGCACTTGCTGTAACCAGGGATGACCAATGCATGGCTCACTACTGCTCGGGCCTGTCCATGACAGGGGTCAGAAATCGAGCATGGGCTCATAAGACCAGCTTCAGGCACCAGGAAAGAAGAACTAAGAGTCCAGAAGAGCCAAGCCTAAGGGTGTGCGTGCGCGTACACACACACACACACAGGTGAAGGGCAGCAAGAGGAGTCAGTTGGGTCCCTCAACGCTCCCGATGCCAGCTCGGAACTTCTCACTGGCTGCGTGGCCCTGCTGCACAGTTAAGACACGCTGCACACAGCAGTATTTGGGGAGGCAGAGGAGACAAGCCAGGCTGTCTCAGGCCTGTCACCAGGGACACACAGGGGAGGACAGTTCCCGTGAGGAATTGCATAATTCTGTCCACCGCAGCATGTTTAGCAGTATCGCGGACTCTACTCCTCCGAGGCAGGAGCAGGCCATGCCCATCTGCAGTTGTGACGAAGATGGTTCCACACAGTGGCATGAAGCCCCTGGGGGTCGAATCACCAGTCTAACCGGCCCCACTATTGTACCTAACCTGCTGATAGACAGGCAGTGGCTGTGCTGGCTTTGGGCAGAAGCCTCCAGGACACAGGGCTGGCTCTGCTCTGTCCAGGCCGTGGCCCCTCTCTGGTGGCCCATCCCGGTGCAGGCTTTGGAGGTCCCCTCATCCCTGGGTAATCTAGACCCAATGGAGCTTCTCCACCCCCCTTTCAGAGATGTGGCCAGCAGCTCATTTGCTGGATTCATCCAACAAGAGGAGAGAGTACCCCTTAGCTCCTCCATCTTTGTGCTCCCCACAAAGCAGTAGACCGTTCCTACCAAACCCAGGCGGGTCCACTGGCACACAGGACATGGGTTGCCAGGGCCCCAGCTATAAGGGGCAGAGCAGGGATTCACTCCTGGATCTATACCGCAAAGCTCAACCCACTGATGGGCGCCTCCAGGCTTTAGAGAAAGGGAAGCTGTCAGATGCAGCACAGCTTCTCTGCCCACAGCCGAGCTCCTGGCATCCTCTGTAGAGGGACCATGGCCAGAGGCTGCCAGAGTCTGGCACACTCAGCTGAGTTCACTCCAGGGCCACCAGAGTCTCTGTCATGGACCAGCACTGGCCAGCAAGTGGGAGCCAGCACCTTCGTCAGTGCTAACAGGGCTGCTGTTGGGCTGGCACCACAGCGCCCTGGGCGCTCTCTAGGCCATCAAACCCCTGCGATGGGCTCTGCCAACAGGGCCTGGCTGGAGGGAGGAGCCCAAGTTAGCGCCAGCAAGGGTGCGCACAGCTGTCTCTGGTGACTGCCTCACAGCTTTGCAACCTCACCTGCGCCCTCTCTCGCCTGGGTGCCACTCAGTGGATCCTGGCAGGAGGTGGGCACCACCGTGTGGGCCCCACCAGGACCTTGGAGGAGGATGGCACTACGGCTGCACCCCTTTGACAGATGAGCGGACAGACAGCCTTTAGTGAGCAGGCAGCTCTACCCAGCAGACTGGTGGCAGAATGCCTGTCCTAACCACGGAGTTGCCCTGCCTCCTCTTGGGCTAGGATCTCAGCCCATGACAAGAGTCACTTCCGCTCTAGAATCCCACCCGGAGGACAGGGGGGAACATGCTTCCTGGCCTCCTTGAGCGAGGGACCTGGGCAGGTTTGTCCAGCGTACTTCCCCTGCACCGGCACCATGCACAGGTTCCACAGGCGCTATGTGGCGGGAGGGAGCAACGAGGGACAGCCACCCAACGCTGCACAGGTGTCCTTGGCAGGCGAGGTGCCGAGTGCCTTACCTGGTCTGCTTCTGTCCTCACCAAACCTGGCCAGGAGCTGTGATGATCCCAGGTGCATGACGGAACCCACAGCTCCTGAAGGGCGAGGCTGAGGCACCCAGGCTCCCGGCGCACAATCTCCCCATTAGGGTAGGCCCTGGAGGAGGGTCTGAGCCAAGATCCAACACGGAAGTCCCCTGCTCACCTGCAGCTGCCATCCCGAGACAAACAGGACAGGAGCGAGCTGGGCTGGCCTGCGTGAGTGGGAGCCAGGCAGGGCTGTGCCAGCAGGATGGAGGGAGGAGCTGACAGCTCCCAGGAAGGCAACGTCGGCAGGGCCTTGAGGGTGGGAGACCGCTGCGGAAGCCTCGCACGGACACAAGGGAGAGGGGACAGTGGCAGTGATGGGGAAGGGGCAGTAGTGGGATTCTGGGTTGTTTCGGAGAAAGAATTTGCCACAGAACCGGTTTGAGGGACAGGCGCTGGAAGCATCAGGCCCAGTCTTTACCGCCCTTGGCCAGGGGCCCTTCCAAGGAAAGAGCTTTGCCAACAGAAAGCCAGGGCAGGGCACACAGTAGGGGCACAAAGCTGACGCCGCCCTTGCTCCCTTCATCACTGAGGCACTTACCTGGGAAGGGCTACTGACCCTGTGTTGGCGTGGAATAGACCTATGCTCCTCTCCCAAGTGTCTGTAGCCTGACACTGCAGCGCGGCCCTGCCCACCCTAATACAGAGGGATATGCCAGGGTGATGGTGGCCGTGTGGCATCTCTGCCTTCGACCTGAGGTGGATCACACGTTCCAAAGCGTCACCACTCAACTTTGTGACAATCACAGCCTGTGAAGTCATTCTGACCAGCCCCACTGTACGAGAAGCAGCGACTGAGCACCCGGCCTAAGTGACTTGCCCAGGGTCACACAACCAACAAATGAGGGCAGGACTCAGGTCTGTCCAATCCCTGCACCTCACCGTGCTGCCTCCTTGCCCAGCCCCACCCCACCCATGATCTTAGCACCCCCACGGTTTTTTTTGGTACCGGAGATCGAACCCAGGTCCTCAGCTCGCGAGGCAGGCGGTAGAACAGCACCCCCATTCCTGACAAGGGCACATCACAGACCTCCCATCGGCCACATCCGGATTCTACCAGAGAAGGCTGAATCCTCTGCTGATGCTTGTAAGAAGCCGGAACAATTGTTTAGAAAGAAATCATTTTTTTTTTTTACTGCAAATGTTTGCTTCCAGTGTAAGTCATTACAAAAAGATCCCCAAGAAAAACGTGGGTTTTCTAACCTGAAATGATGGTATAACTTACAAAAAATAAATATATATTTCCACCTAAAAAGAAGAAAGATGGTTCTCTGGGTTCGAAGTCAGCAGTGTACAGTAATTCATAGCAAGTATGAATCCTGGGGCAGCAGTGAGCTCTCGCTGCTGACGGGGTCTCACTTTGGTCTGTAACTGAGACACCTAACGGCCCCTCTAGACGCGAAGGGCTTCGCCTCTGCTTTCTTCCAAGGATGCTGAATGCCAAATAAAGAGCCAGGTTTGCCAGTCCCTGCTCCTTGGCCCAGGACTTCCTCCCAAGAAATTAAACCCTTAAGACAGTCTTTCTCCCTGGATAGTACTTAAAAAACAAAATTACTGATATTCATGAATGGGGTCTTTTCTTCTCGTGGAAGAGCATCGGTATCCAAAATGTCAAGCTTTCCGCCATATGCTGCCCCCGGCAGCCAGCCAGATGCCAGGGGTGAGAAATTAAAACCAAAGAATGAAGAGGAGACTCCAGGGGACTCCCTTTGGTATCAACTGGTAATACTTGGGAGGTCCCTCAGGCTCTTTGCTCTGGATGCTTCGTAGCCAATGGCAGTCCTTCTGCTCTTCCCAGTACTGACAGAAGTAAACCCGCCCTAGCAATGGGTGTTAGGAGGCCAAAGGAAAGCAAGGGAAAGGTGGAACAGGTGGTGAGTGAGCAGGCTGGAAAGTCAGCAGCAACCACCCGGCCCTGGGGTTTCCGGTCCGGGTCAGCCACAGGTCCAGCCACGCCCTTCCGGTGAGCACAGAAGCATGGTGGGGCCACAAGGCTGCCTCTGGCCACTGAAGCACAGCCTGGCAGGCAGGGCTGGAGTGTTGCTCCCAGCATCGCAGTGTCTGGAAGACCAGATGGTGGCAAGAAGGCTGCCAGGACCCTTGGGAAACGGCCTGGGGGTCAGAATGATTTTCACCAGGCCTCTCAACCTCAGGGCTGAAGCCCCAAGGAAACGAGGCATTCGGCTGGAACCAGGTAAGGTTCTAGAGGTGACAGGGAGCCTCTTGAAGCCTTGAACCACAGGCTTTGGCTGGAGAGATGAGGCAGCTGGCTGGGTTTGGTCACTAGCATGTTCTACACAGCCAATTTCTCCGAAGTCTGGCTGCTGACGCCCCGCCGTGTAACCACCCGGGACACAGCTTGCATTTTTGAAGTGTGAGCACATGTATGGGTCTCCTGGGGGCTGGGGTGTCTGGGCTCTGTCTCCTGTTTCTTCAAGGTCCATGCTGGGCAGGGGCTAGATGATGGCAGCTACTTTGTGTGCATTTTGGTTTGATGGGTTTGGTTTTCTTTCTTCTTTTTTTGGTTTTGAGAGGACTGCGTACCCAAGGACGCTGGCTCATCCCTGGACCCTGGACACTGGTGTGCCGGCCCTGCAGTTCTGACCAGGTGCAGCAGCTCCGCCACTCACACCAGGCCGGCATCTCTGGCCATGCTGTAGAAGAGGCCCCTCTGCTGGAGGAGGTCGGAGGGGGTGCCACACTCCCGGATTTCCCCTTTGTCCAGCACAATCACCCTGCAGGGGAAGGATGCAGACATGAGGGCCAGGAGCTTGTGTCCCTGAGAGCCCCTCTGGGCAAGTCACTGTTTTGGGGCTGATCCCGAACTTCCACCGAGGCTGCTGCGGTGGCCTTCCAGCTACTGGCTGCCCAGCTTTAATCCCTATTTCTGATCCATTTCAAACTCCTGCCCCCTAAATTTCTATCCCAAACAGTGTTGGGGACAGTTCATAACGATAATGATGTCAATTGTTCAGATTCATTGGTCCGTTACACTCAGAATACAATAAGAAGGTCTTAGCATTGTCTACAACAGGGCTCAACAGCCTTTCTTCTGGAAAGTTCCAGATGGTAAACATCTTCAGCATGCTTTCAGTTACACTGCTCAACTCGGCTGTATTCAAAATGTGAAAGCAGCCAGAGGTGACAGGAAGATGAGGCTGTGTGCCAAAACAACTGTATTCATACAAATGGACAATCGGCTGAGTTTGGCCTGTGGGCCATAATTTGCTGACCCTTGGTATACAAGGTTCTGTCAAGATCCAACAATGTCCATTTCTGATCTCATGTCAAACTAATTTCCACTGGGTCTCAAATGTGCCACCATGGCACCTGTTACATAGCAGGTGCTCAAAAATTTCTTAAAACTGTCACATCAGCTGGGTGTGACGGTGCAGACCTGTAATCCTAGTACTCTGGGAGGCTGAGTAGGATCACAAATTCAAGCTCAGCCTTGGCTACTCAGTGACTTAGCAAGACCCTGTCTCAAGATAAAAAGCAAAACGAGGGGGATGGGCCTAGGGATGTAGCTGTGTGAAGGGCCTGGATTCAATCCCTAGAAGTGAAAAAAAGAAAACAGGTCACTCCCCTGCTTAAGACCCTCTATGACTTCACAGTGCTCTTGGAATAAGTTCCTAACCTCCTCATGTGACTACCTGGTGCTCTCAGGTCTAGCCCCTGGTTACCGTTCTGGCTTCCTCTCCTATCAGGATCCACTCAAGTCTAACCTCTAGGCACAATGGCCTTCAAATTCAGTAAACACATTCCCATTTTAGGGCCTTTATACTATGCTGTGCCCTCTGCCTAGGATATTCTTTCTTTAGATCAAAGTTTGCCAAACTATGGCCTGGTGGCCAAATCTGGCCCTCTTCCTGTTTTTATGAGTAAAGTTTTATTAGAACATAACTGTGCTCACTCATTTCTGTATTGCCTATACCTGCATTCATGCTACTATGTTGGAACTGAACAGCTGTAACCATGACCTCCTGACCTGCAAAGCTGAAAATATTCTGGTCCTTTACAGAAAAAGACTACTGAACCCTGTTCTGGATTTTTCTGTGGCCAACATTCTCATTATTCAGGCCTCAGCTCAAATGTCACCTCCTCAGGGGGGCCTTTCCTGATCACCCATGCTAAATTCAAAACCTTCAGCACCCTGCACCAGGGCCACGTGACGACTTCTGTGGACAATGATGCCTGCATGGCTGCTTGCTCCATACCAATGTTTTTTTTTTGTACCGGGGATCGAACTCGGGACCTTGCATTTGCCAGGCAGGCGGTGGAACCACTGAGCTAAATCCCCGGCACCAATGTCTAACAATTTGATTTTACAACTGTGTAGGTATAAAGACAACTATAATCTGGGATGGATTATATTTTTTTCTTTTTTCTTTTTTTGGCAGTACAAGTACTAGTACTATAGTGGGTTTATACTGAGCTACATCCCCATCCTTTAGTTTTTTATTTTGAGATAAGGTCTCACTAAGTTGCCCAGAGTGGGTTCAAACTTGCAATCCTCTGCTTCAGCCTCCCAGAGTACTGGTATGACACCACCAAGCACAGACTGCTACTGCCTTCCCCTTTGCCCATTATCTTCCCAACATATACTGCCCTCTGAAATCATGTTATTTGTTGCTCTGCTCATTGTCTCCTCAAACTACACTACCCAGTCCCTGGATGGGTGCCCTGGCCAACAGCATCATGTAGAGCTCCCAGGGCCCAGAGCTAAGCCCCACTTCTAGGCACATAGAAGGCACCATGCATAGAGAAGATGAGAATAAATGAGTGCATGATGCCACAAGCACCTGGCACTACCCAAGATATAGAAGCCCCACCAACGGGCTGTTCCTTGGCATAAGGACTGGATGGATGGATGGATGGGGCAGTGACCAGAGCCAGGCCTCTTAGCTAGGGCTTCACCTTGTGTAGTCCATGATGGTGTTGAGCCGGTGGGCAATGGTGAGGACCGTGCAGTCCTCGAACTGTGTCCTGATGGTGGACTGGATGAGGTCATCTGTTTCCAGGTCGACGGCTGCCGTGGCCTCATCCAGCACGAGGATCTTTGTCTTCCTCAGCAAAGCCCGGGCCAGGCACACAAGCTGGCGCTGCCCAATGCTAGAAAAGCCGAAGAAGACCAGAGACCATGTTAACCAAGCCTGACCCTGAAGCCAGCTGATCTGGGAGAAGGAGAGGAGACACTTGGTCCTGTTTAGACCAGAAGAGCCCACCCACTCCCCATTTCCATGCCTGTGGCAGACATCACTAATCAATTGTCTATTTCCTGTGGCAGGAGAAGCAGGATAAATTTCTACACAGGGTTCAGAGGAGCTATTCAAAATACTGGTCCCGTTCACCATGAGTGGTGTAGTGAGTAGCAAATGGCCCTTATCCATGCACCCCTATCCAACCACACGGCCCTCACAGCTGACTCGACTTGGCCATGTGCCTGGCCTTGATGAAGAGGATGTGACAAACACAGGGAGAGCAGAAGCCGGACCTGGGGATGAACACTGGGCCTTCCCCGTCACCATGACAACAGGCCCACCTGGTCTGCTGGGGGACGACAGGCACATGGAGTGCTCCCTACTGCTCTTAAGAAGGCCAGAAAGATCAGCCAACAGCCAGGTGACCCTCGCCACATGAGTGAGCGCAGTCAGGCGAACAGAGCCCCCGGCAGACCACCCTAGCATGTGAGCACAGGGAGGACGGTTGTCATGGCGATGGGTAGCTGAACCAAGCTCTGACTAAAGGCACTGGGACAAGACTGGGGAGATTCCTCACTGAAACAGGCGTTAGCTGCGGAATCCTAGGGAGATCCCGGAGACCCTGAGAAGAAAGCCAAGGCAGCAGGGACGGTGGGTAGGGAGGCTCAGAGCAGAGCTACCTGCCAACTGGTACAGCGCCCTTTCATAGTTTAACAAATGACAGGCACCCTCAGTGCGTTTGGGCCAATGTATGATGGGAAATGCACTGTTCTTCCTGGTTATACTTCAAGGAAAATAGAGCCTGGAGTGAAAACGATTTTACAGCCATGGAGGCTGAGGCGCCAAGGGGCGAAGGGACAAGTGGCTTGTCTGTGGCGGAACCAGGCCTCAAACCCACACAAGAGGGCAGAATCTCCACACACGCGGGCCTGGGCGGTGCCCAGGGGACCTGCTTCCCGCCCGACTGGCCCGGCTCCAACCACCTCAGGTTCTCTCCGCCTTCCGCGCACTCATGGTTCAGCTTGTCCGGCAGGCCCGACACGAAGCCCTTCAGGTGAGCCAGCTCCAGGGCTGTCCAGACTTCGTCGTCAGAGTACTGGGCGAAGGGGTCCAGGTTCATGCGGAGGGAACCCGAGAACAAAACAGGGTCCTGCGCAGAGGGGAGAGGAGCCGGCATGTGAAGCTCGTGCCATGTTCAGCGGGGACAGAACCCAGAGGCAGATGCAAAACGTTCTCCACAGAACTGCGGAGCAACAGACTTCAGAGTCCCTCAGAATCCCTAATTCTAGAGATGTTCATCATTTAAAAAA
Source organism: Heterocephalus glaber (assembly GCF_053883595.1). NCBI lineage: Eukaryota > Metazoa > Chordata > Mammalia > Rodentia > Bathyergidae > Heterocephalus > Heterocephalus glaber. The sequence continues at coordinate 14,231,520 of NW_028258175.1, forward strand.
GAAAAGGAAACCTCAGGTTAAGTGGTAGGACACAAATCTCCCTTGGGCACAGCTTCTCGGAGCTTTCGACAGGCAAATGTGCTGGGGTCCACACAGAATGTAGCACCGGCAAATGCTAAGGTGCTGTGGCTTCCTCCCGTCTCCCACCTCTGGAACGGAACCCTGGGAGAAATTCTGGGAGAGTAATCCCAACAGGCAACGTATTAGGGAGCCGCCACCTACACCGATCAGTCTGCAGGGAATTCTCACTCGGTTAGTCTTGGAAGCAATAAAGATTCTCATTCTGACTCTGACAGCCAGGAGAGGAGACAGGGTTGCACTAAGACCCCTCTCAGATATCAAAATCCACAGGTGCTCAGGCCCCGTGGGTAATGGTGCGGTATATGTATATAACTTACATCCTCCTGTACACTGTCGGCTACCTCTAGATTATTTAGAGTACTAGGACAGTCTGAATGCTGTGTGAGCAGTTGTTATATTGTATCACTTAGGGAATGATGTCAAGAAAAAAATCTGTACATGTTCCATATAGATCTAAATTTTTTTTTTTTTGGTACCGGGGATCAAAGTCGGGTCCTTGCACTCGCGCAGCAGGTGGCGAAACCACTGAGCTAAATCCCTGGCCCTAGATATAAATTTTTGAAAAAAAAGAGAAAACATCTGTGATTTAGGGTTGGTCGAGTCCACACACAGCAGGCTGCTGTCACTGTCTGTGAGGGCCCACCGGCCCCACCTGGGGTATTATGGTGATCTTGAAGCGCAGGTTGTGCAGGCCGATTTTAGCGATGTTGATGCCATCGACGACGATCTCGCCTCCAGAGGACTCATTCATCCGAAACAGGCCCAGGGTGAGAGAGGACTTGCCGGCTCCTGTTCGCCCCACGATGCCCACCTGTTGGACAAGAAGGGCCTGGATGAGGTGGGAATGCTCAAATCTGGGGCTGCCCTGGCCTCGCAGTGTCCTCACTGTGGGCGGCTGGGCGGGAGAGGTCCAGTCATCTGCTTGACCCAACTCCCACCAGCACACTCTGTCCTCAGATCCCCAGGACACTCCTGTAGGGGCTGCTTTGGCCAAATGTCAAGAGACACTCCCTTGTGGGGTGTGGGAGTCACATGCCTGTGATCCCAGCACTCTGGGAGGCTGAGGCAGGAGGACTGCAAGTTTAAACCTAGCCTTGGCAACTTAGCAAGATAGTCTCAAAATAAAAAATAAATAAGGCCTGGGGATATAGCCAAACTCAAGGAACTTAAGTCAGCAGAGACCTCCAAAAAGACAGGTATCAGGCAGAAGGAATTTTTTTTTTTTTTTTGGTACCAGGGATCACACTTGGGACACCCTGCACTTGCAAGGCAGGTGGTGGCACCACTGAGCCAAATCCCCGGCCTCAGAAGGAATATTTAATAAGGCCTATTACATTCAACTCAGGAGAGGATTAAGCAACGGTTGGGTATTTCCTTTTCTTCCCCACCCTGTGTTTCACTCCTCTAATGGGGATCTTCCCAACCTGAGCTACTGAAATTTCTGAGACGCAAGCAGATGCCACCGACCCCTTTTAATATGGCCTGGTCTCCACTGGAGAGATCTGGGCTTCCCATTAACAGCCAGCGGCTGGCATCCCTGATGCCCCACACAGCCTCTCTGCCTCCGGCCTGGTGAGAGGCAGGCTCCCACAACCCTGTAACAGATGTCACAGCGCAGCAGGCAGGAGCAGTTCCTATGCTGTGATGTAAGTCAGAAAGACGCCGTGGGAATACGGGCTGCCCTAGTTTCCCCCTTCCCTTGTTAGAAGTCATCTAATGGGAATGAGATGTTCTGAGCCTCATGCAGGGAGAGTTTAACAAATCCGTATGATCAGAAATACCAACTGCCAGGAAGACCTCTGACCTGATTTCCGGGGAAATTCTAAGGATCCCAAGGATGTCTTCCAGGAATAGCTTCCAACCAAAGGAAGGTCCTAAAATCCCCACAATTTGTATGTGCCTCGAGCTGCCCCTAAGCAGTGACAAGGACATCACCTTGCAGGCCTTCAAAGGGCCCAGCTGACACCATGCAGGGGGAACAGGGAGGCTATAGAGCTTTTGCAAATGGGAGGAGGACCAAGAGACTAAGGCGGAGGGAGGGAAGGGGACGCAGAAGGATCTTGGGGGTGCCACGTACACGCACCGGCTAACCACAATGAATGCGATCATCGTGTGCCACAAACGTGAGCTAGAAAGAAAAGAAGAAAGAAAAGGGGGGAGGGAATCTACAGCCGGAGAGATGGAGGGAGGAGAAGGGGAGGGAAGGGGAACAGAGAGTCAAAATACGTTAGGTGCAAGTGCCCAGTCCCTAAAACCAATGCCAACATGCACTGAGTGCATGCACTAGTAAAAAATAAAATCATTCACTCCAAAAAAAAGTGCCAGGAAGGTGCATTGGTCCAATGTTGTTAAATGTCCTGACATGTCAAGCAAAGTGGCTGTGTTTCTGTGTAAAATGTGAACAGACTTTTCAGTATTCATGACTCGCTTGCATCCCCCCTCTCTCCCCAAACAAATCTGCAGCCTCATTTGGCCTCTGGGCTCCTGGCATGAAACCTCTGGACACGGATCAGCCCTCACTTCCACTGGCCCCACACAGTGCGGGGCTGCCCTGGCTGGGGAGGTGACTGTTGGCTTTAGCTGCCTGACTCCAGCCCGAATGCCCAACTGTGAACAGGTGTGTGTGTGGGAGGGGGGCACAACACAAACCCACCTTTTCTCCCCCTTCGATGGTGAAGTTGATGTGCTTGAGAACCAAGTCCAGGTCCTCTCTGTACCGCAGGCTGTAATCCCGGAACTCCACTTGGCCCACCTGGGGCCAGGTGCTGGGTGGAGCTGTCTCCTGGATTTGCCAGGGAGCCTTAGGTCACAGGGAGGGACAGGAAGGGGGAGAAAAGAGGAATCCTGAGTCCGTCCTGCACGCCACAGGCTCTATCAGAACAGACCTCCGACTTCCCTCCCGCCCTGTCTCCCTCCCTGTCCTGCTAGACACACCCCATGGCCTGCCTCCACCTTTGCACCTCCTGTTTGCTTGTCCGGGAACGCTCTTCCCCAGGCTACCCACTGGGCCCCACGTTCACCTCCTGCAGACTCAGGGCCACCCCCGGCCCTGTGTCCTCGTGCCCTCCCCTGCTCGGTGGTCCTTCAGAGCGCTGACCACCTCCCACACACCCCTGACCACCATGCTCTGACACTGTTTTCTGCTGTCTCTATGCCAGAGCACACAGTAGGGGGCTGATGAAATGCTCACGGACAGAAGCGATGCGTGAGTGGCCTTCTCCCAACAGGCGTGAGAGTAAAGGTGCACAGCTGACTCCCTGGCCTGGAGAGCAACAGTGACGCCATGGCTGGCTGACACTAGACCACCAAGTGCCAAGCTCCGCACCCCACCCATGACTGTCACCTGACCTCATTCCTCCTCCCAGGGACCTCCAAAGGGTCCTGTGACATCCCCAGTCCACACATGAAGAAGCTGAGCTGAAGGCAGGCTAAGCGCCTCACGCAGGTCATGCAGCCCCTACTTCTGAAAAATGCAGTTCAGCATTTGCTGAACCCACAAGAGGTATGCTCTGGGCCAGGCTTGGGGGCTGTGGCCCAGGGAATGCATATCCCTCCTGAGACCAGCACGTGCAGGAGCATCCTGCTGCAGGTCAGCAAAGAGCAGGACAGGGCGGATGACCCGTCTGGCACAGAATCACTAAAACACACCAGCGTGTTTAGGGAGCACTTACAGTGCTCTGGGCGCTCCGCTCAGTCTTGGTGACTGAGGATCTCACTGGAGGCTCGAAGCAAACCTACCAGGCAGGGACTACTGTATTTTTTCAGATGCAGACATGCCTGGGCCCCGAGCAGGGCCAAAGACAAGGGGGAGCACCTGCACAGAAAAACCCACACATGTGACTGGGGTTAAAAGAAACAGAAGCATGCAAGGGTGTGCATACGCCAGGGAAAGGTCTAGGACCTGCCTGTGAATAAGGGCTCTGTCCAGGGAAGGAGCCAGCGCAGGGCACAGGAAAGGACAGCTGTCATCTGTTCTCCCCTGGAAACTTCCTGCATAAGTCTTTTTAACAATAAGCCTACCTCCACTCTATAATTTAGGGACATGCACGAAGGCGACATGTTATAGAACAGAGAGGACTGGAAAGAAGCGCATGGAGGATCACCGCAAGTTCCAGGCCAACCTGGGCTACACAGTGAGTTTGAGGCCAGCCTGGACTACATGGCCTCCAAAAAAAAAAAAAAGTAAAAATATGTAAAGTGTTTTCTTAAAAACAGCTGCAGGGCATGTGGATTATATCTCGATAAAGCTACTATAAGAAAGTAAATTCACCGTGGGGTGGGTAACAGCACTGGACCCACTTTCACAGTAGACCTGGGTCATGGTGTGGGTGAATTAAAGGTCAGATGCAGGCCACTGCGCTGGCTCTCAGGACAGACCTGCACTGGGACTTTGGTCCTGGTCCCAGAGGGGCATGTTCTCAGTGGGCAGCAGGGCACCATGCAGGCCCACATCTGGGTCCACCGTCTGCCAGACATGTGACCGGGGTGAGTGGCTCACACCTCTCTGAGTCTCAGCCTCCTTGCCTGTAAAGCAGACCTAATAAGAGCATCTACTACAATGCAGCACAGTGGTGACGGTGAGTCACCCTGTGCAGAGACATTCAGGACAGGGCCTGACCTCACCAGAGCACAGCGTGTGTCCCTGGTGGCCTTGCCAGTCACTCTTGTTACTATCATGACTGTCACTAACACTGCTGCTGGTGGGGCTGCTCAGGCCTCGAGGGTGCCATCAGGCTGGGGACCTTGGTCTTAGTCCCCTGCCGCCCTGAGCCCCTTGTGACCCTGATTGGCACCGGTCCTTCCTGGTCTAGAAAATAGAGACCAGCTTTCCTGAGGCTCAGGCAATGCCTTACCACACCAAGATTTCTGCCGTAACCATCTACCGATTCCTTTGTCACTGACTTTCTGTCACTTATTTTCGACACTGCGAATCAACGCATTTCTACTTAATTGTTTAACTTACTTAAAAGGAAAACTTCTATACAATCACAAATGGAAAACTAGTTATCTTCTGTAACAGAAGCTCCTTGTAAAACTACAAAACAAATAGCAGGTCATCTTGGCTGGATAAATGCTGCCCCTTGAAGGCTGCTCTTTACATCTGCTGGCGGGAGATTATCTTCAGATAGTGCAGCAAACTAAGACTTTCTCGGCGAGGCCAACAAAAGCTAGAAATGATGAGAATCAGGAGGGGTAAGATGTCCTCACTACACAGTGAAGGCTGTCTGATGCCCTGAAAACATCCTGTGACCTTGTATACTGGCCTCCTATATCTGGGAAAAACCTGGATAATTAGAAACTATCTTCTTACTCTAAAACCAGGTGGTTCCAGGCAGGCATCGAAAGAGGCAATAGGAGCACCAGACGGACTTCTACCCGGTGGGGCATCCAACACACTGTCCCGCTCAGAACAGGAGGCACAAGCCACGGCTGCTCGGGTGTCTTCTGGGGTAAAGCCACAGTGATGGGCAGGCCCAAGGGGTCAGGCTGGGGCCCCGGCTTTACCTCTTTCTCGGTTTCTGAATACTCCTTGAGTCTCTCCACGGCTACAATGTTGGTCTCCATCTCGGATGACATCCGAACCAGCCAGTTCAAGTATGAGGTGATCTGCAAGTGGAAGAGTCAGCGTGGAGCTTACAGAGCGAACGCGACTTACTTTATTTTCATCATGAAACACTTCAAGTAAGAAAAGTACAGATGTTAGCAACCCCACAGACAGCGGTCACCCACACTGCCCGCACTTCATCCCTAAGCACTGTGTTTTTCAAAATGATCATGGGCCACACAAGTCTTTGGAAAGGAAACCAGAAAACACTTGGAATTAATCGATAATATGAAAACACAATGTATCAAAACTCATGAGACCAGAGGGAGGTAAATCCGAATTTGGGGTTTGCTGTGGTTTTTTGAGTCAGGGCCTTGCTAAGTTGTCCAAGCTGGGCTTGAACTTCTGATTCTCCTGCCTTAGCCTCCCTGAGTGCTGGCTTGAAATTCGCAGTTTTAAAAGCGTTTCCCTTGTAGCTGGCAGCATCCCCTCACGCCATCGAGGAGTTTTCTCGACTGGTGGAGAATCCCGGCCGTGTCAAATCCCTCTTCTGCTTCAGGTGGCCCAGGTTCTGCACTCAGATCTCCCCGGTCCTCCTGCTCCCTTCCCTCTCTTCCCATTCCTGAGAGAATGCAGTCAAGGCCCAGGAACCTGGCAACTGTTTCTCCCCACTGTGAGATGTGAACCGTCCAGCTAAGAGCGGCCGCTCCTACCTGCAAGGAGTAAGACACCGAGAGGCCCACCAGGCCGGCGCTGAGGCTGTTCCGGGAGATGACTGCGAACAGGGCGGCGAACAGGACGATGCAGTTCCCCACGCATTCCAGTCGCACCGCGAGCCACCTGCACAGAGGGAGACACAGGCGGACGGGCACACAGACACACGCACACAGTCAGCCTTTCAGAGACCTGGCTCCAGGCCATGGGGGCAGACGGTCAATGTGCTAGCTGGAATGACTCCCGAGAGTTCTGGAGAAAGGCCTTCTCAGCGCTGCCCGGAACAAAACATGTGGCCTGGCCACGGGGCCAGGGCCCGTGAGACTTGAAGTTCCTACCTCCCACCGGCCCGGTCAGCCCCAGGAGAAGCACAGGGTTCTCCAGAAGCTTTTCCCCTGGAATCTGAAACTTGCCTTCTTAGGAACCAACCTTTTCTCAAGAAGTCTTTTAAATGTTACGCACATACGCATCTCATAAAAAGATACCCTAGAACTTAAACACAAAGAAGCCCTCAACGGTAAGAGGCGCCACTGATTTAAAATGAGTCTCCTGGGCTGGGGCTGTAGCTCGTGCTAGAATGCTTGCCGAGCATGTGTGAGACCCTGGGTTCAATCCCCAGCACCGCAAACGAATGAACAAGTCTCTGAGAAAGAGACAGATCTAGAAGGGAGATGCACGCTACTATGTTCAATGTGCCTGACATGTTCTCAGAAACACAAAAATGTATTATTTACTTTTTTAAACATAAAGATATTTTGTGTGTTTAAAGTTAACTTTCATAAGCTATCATGTAGCCCGAGAGAAACTATTTTCACATTTTAAAATGTAAAGGAGTTTGCATTTCTTTCAGGAAATAGGGCGGCTGGATCAACTTTTTTCCCTTACCATCTATGTGACTGATCCTCTTATGTGTGAAATTCTCCTACAGACAAAGCCAGACTTTGGCAAACTTCCTAACAGCCCTGCCAGGAAGTCAAGGGCTCCAGCAACTCTGGGTCTCCACCCAGCCTGTAGCGATGGGATCAGACTGTGCCCAGTGGGTGAGGTTGGCGATGATCTACACTGCCTTTCAACAAAGTGTGCCAGCGTGCAAAAGGGTGAGGAGGGGAGGCTATTTGGGGATACAGCAAACACTACTCTAAATTCAGCAAATAATTTGCAAACCTCTGCCCGTCATGGAGGACCGGACGTCACCAAGACAGCAGTAGACAGTGCTCGAGGGACTCTACGACTCCAGCAGAAACCTGTCCTGCGCTCACAGCGCTCCTGTCTGTCTCGGACGGTCGCCGTGCCTCCCCTCCGCAGGGGCCCCAGCCTGTCTGCTTGGCTGCTTTGCGCCCTGCCCATGACCCAGGGGCCCAGGCGGAATCTCCCGATGGCCCTCCCATCCCAGTGCCCACCTGTTGGCCACAATGCTGGGGTAGTAGGCCTTCTGGTTCTCATCCACCTTCAGGTCACTCTGGTGGATAAAGCGCTCCTGCTCCTCAAAGGCGCGGATGACGCTGACCCCCAGCAAGGTCTCGTTGAAGTGGGAGTAAACTGGGGAGCGGCTGACTGACTCAAGGCGCTTTAGCTGCCGAGAGGAAGCCACGTAGAACCTCTGGGGGGGTGGGGGAGAAGCGACAATTTGGCAATGGTTGGCTCATCTGGTCCTGCTGGGGCTGTGCTGGAGAAGTCTGGATATGACTGATACTTCCAGGAGGCAAAATGCTGGGCACTTAACAAGTGTCCTGCTCACCTGGTGGACTTCAGGCACAGCGTGGACAACAGTGACAATAACCAATATTTACACAGAGCCCAGTGTCCACGCCCAGTGTATGATCCTCACAGCAAACCCACGAGGTGCTCCCTCGCCCTCCTGCCTCAGGCGGAGGAAATCAGGCACACAGAGCCCAGCAGAGGTGGGGCCTGGCTGGAGGTGGGCGCTGGGGTGGACCTGGAAGGTGTATTCCCGTCCCCGCTCCCTGACGCCCTGCTTTCTGGCTGCCACGGGGCGAGCACCTCTTCCTCTGCCGTGCTATTTCCGCCTTGGAGCCAGCTGGCATGGACTGAAACCGTGAGCCAAGATAAACCTCTAAGCTGTGGGTGTTGGATATTCTGTTCTAGTGATGGGAAAGTGGCTATGATACAACACTTTCAGTAAATGCAGCTACAAGATTTGCCAAGAAAAAGTGGCACCAATTTAAAGAGGCTATGGGGAGGCCCTGGGAACTGGATCTGGCCTCTCTGACTCGGTCCTTCTTCCTGCTCAACAATTCCCAGGCTGCAGTATAAGGGGGTCCAGGGGTGGGCTGGACCAAGGCCTGCTGGACCTCACCCAAACAGAGAGGAATGGGGTACCATGCACCCCTGCTTTGCCGTGGGAACGCTCCCATCTCAGCCAAGAACCTCACCTAGCAAGTGTGCTACAGTTAATGCTTTGGTGCAGCCGAGGGCAGGACAAGCTTGGGTTCACGTGCTGAACCCCGGCACTTGGGTAAGATGCTTCTCCTCCTCGGGCCTCAACACACTCGCCTGTCAACTGGGAACACGATCTGAGAAACCAGTGTGTTCAAAGAAAAGATGGTAACAGGTTCTACAGAGGGGCTGGGGCAGAGAATACTAACTGCTTGCACAGTATCCTCTTCTTTCCCAGCCAAAATTTATTATCGGAAACTACAATGTGCCCAGCTAAAAAACTGCACTTGCTACCCTCCTTGCAAAGAGCAGGGGTCACATGACCAAGTTTGGACCATTAGCTGTAATTAAATGGGTAGAACTGATTCAGCAACCATACACTTTCTTGGCCTGTTCCTTCTCTTCGTCTCACTGTCTGAAAATACAGATATGATGGCTGAAACCCCAGCAACCCTCTTGGACCATGAGACCAATTTAAGAATAGAATGCTTATGCAAGAAGGGAGAGAAGAAGAGACAATCTAGCACACTAACAAAGTCATTGAGCTGCCATCTCAGCCCTGGCCTACCCCGAGATATCTATTACAAGAGAGAAAAACAGACGTCTATCCTGCTTAAGTTGCTATCTTTTGTGTCTCCATTATCTGGTTATATCTAGCAGATGTATCTTTATACCTATACAGTTTTGTTTTCTAACTCAAAGCTAAAAAAGTACAATTTACTAGAAGGAACACATATGCGTTTTGGTTATCGCAGCTAAAAATCAATTTAGGTATTCAAAACAGACAGAAGCAAACCTAAGCTCCCTCCAGGAAGTCCTCGACCGCCCTATGCTGGGCAAACAGGGAGATGTCGGGTGACAGGCCCTGGACACCACACCTCCCTCACCTGCACGAAGAAGTAGATGAGGCCCAGCGGCGGGATGACCACAGCAGCGATGGGGGTTGCCAGCAGGATGAGGATGCAGGAGCCCAGGACGGTGAACAGGGAGCCCATGAACATCTTGATGACCTGAGGAATCATGGAGTCCACCGTGTCCAGCTCCTTGGAGAAGCGGTTCACCAGGTTCCCGCTGGGGGTGCGCTCAAAGAAGCTCATGGGCGACCGGAGGACGTTGTGCAGCAGGTCCAGGTGCAGGCGGCGGGAGGCAAAGATGCCCCCGATGGACACCGTCATGGAGTAGCCAAACACGGCAACACCTGCAAACACTTGCGTGTGAGGCTCTGTGGTGGGGAGGGGCCAGGCAGGGGCTGAGCTGCAGGAGGAGGGATGCACGGAGCAGGCAGGCCGGACTCCCAGCTTCCCAGAGTGGCAGTGCACTAAGTACCTGCAGAGCAGGGCGCTAGGCCTTCACACCTGTCTAAATCTAGGGACCCCTGGGTAAGTTCTACTGCTACCTGCTTCAGATGAGAAAATGAAACCCAGACCAGCGGATTCTGCGCAAAGCGTATTTAGCAGATGAAAGCAGAGTGGGCCTGGGCTCCAGGCTCCCAGCCTTCACCCCTGGGCCTTCGGCAGTGTCCCAAGCTGTCCACCTGCGTGGTCCAGGAGGGCGGCACCAGCCGCAGTGGCCACTGAGCACTGGCCGAGTGGTTCATTCAACCCAAGAACTGAATGGTCAGTTCTCACTACCTGGAATTCAAACAGCCACCAGAGCTTGTGGCTGCAGAGCAGACGCTGACTGTGTGGGCCCAGGTAAGCATCATACCCTCTCTGCTCTCTGCTTTCCCTCAAAAAGAATTTGCAGGCCACAGCCCTTTGCCCCACTAGTAGGGGAAGGGGAGGTTACCAACTGAGAAACTCAAGAAATGCACATCTGCTCTTCTGTTAATAGCTTTTTCCAAAGCCACTTCCTAGTGATCATGACTCATCTGAGGCTCCTCCAAACCACCCCCAGCAGAGTGCAGTTCTTTCCAGGCTGCAATGCGGTAGGTGTGGAGAGGCTTCCCCGGTGGCTGCTTTGATCAGGAAGAAACTCAGAGGCCAGGGTGAGAATGGGAGGGTCTCGTCTCTGGCCAACACTGCCAAACACTATCTCTGCCACTTGCTAGTTTGGGGACCTTCCCCAAGTCACTTAACCTCTGAACCTCAGTTCCCTTATCTGTAAGATGGGGACAATGACATTTACCTTAGAGCACTATTGAATGCCAAGTGGCAACGTGCCTGCCATACAGAAGTGCTCCAGTGTGTCAACCGTATGCATTTACTGTACACGCTCACATATCACAGACACCGGACAGGTGCAGGCATACCCGCAGTTTCTGTGAGCACATACGCAAAATCCCATGTCCTGCACAGCACAGCCGCTAAGGGTGTGAGCCCCTGAGCCCAGAATGACTCATTCAGTACCTGCTCTGCCATGCATTCGCTATGTGACTCTGGGCAACTGACTTAACCTCTCTGGCCCTCACTTTTTCTACTGCTGAAAGGGGGAAAATAATAGCTCCTCCCTCATGGGATTGCTGTTAGGATAAAACACTTTAGCACATGTAGCAGAGCTGAGAGTGGAGCCAGGCACCGAGTAAATGCTCTGTTGTGTCCGGGTACCTCCATGGGTCACACAGAAGGCAGACGACAGAATTCTCCGTCTCCTCACTGCTGACTCACCCTGGCTGCTGTGGGGCTGTTCTGTGCACCCTGGAATATTCAGCCTTCAGGTGCCAGGGGCCACAACCCACCTCCCCTCTGGATGGGACAACGAGAAATATCTCCGGGTGTGGTCCCGCATCCCCAGGGACAGCACCCAATAAACCTGAACCTTTGCACAGCAGGCCACTGCTTACAGAAGACTCTGCAGGAGCCCCATCAGGCAGCAGAGCAATGGGACAAGGGGCCTCCAGCCTGCACAGCTCCCAGCGGCCCCTGCTCCCAACTTTCCCCATCTGGAAAATGGGCAAGGAGCTCACCTCCCTCCAGCCTCCTCGGGGCCGAAGAGTCAGTGTATTCGAGAAGCATTACCTCTACAAATGCCTGAGGCCCTGCTATGTGACTGATGCTGCTCACCTGGGTTTGGCTTGGTTTTGGGGATCCATGCAACCTCGAGCACTTAGGGGCCCAATTCTGTAATCAGACGTGAAGTGATTACAGGGTGGGATGGTGACACCCACCTTGTGCGATGCCCAGAGCTCCGTAGACGCCCAGCCGGACATTCGTGTGCTCCTGGGTCCCGTTGACGACACGGTCGTCCGTCCACAGACTGAGCCAGTAGTTGGAAGCCAGGGAGGAGACGTGGTTGCACAGGAAGAGGAAGATGCTCAGGAAGGAGAGGAAGAGCCCGATCGCCTTCATGTAGTCCCAGTACACCGAGAGCTGCACCTAGGGGCCGCGGAGACAGCAGTTGGGGCAGGGTCGGCAACATCCCTAGCTCGTTTCCACCCAGACCCACACCACCCTCCCTTCAGTCATTCGACGGAGGAAGCCGTCAGAGGACAACAGTCAAAGCCTCTGCCTTTGCAGAGCCTCCAGCCAAGGGGCCACACATGTTGCCATCCAATCATCCACGGGGTAAATGCATGATCGGAGAAAGGCTATCATGGGTGTGCAATTCCAAAAGTATTAAACTGCACACCCTAACCTAACCCCCAGGGAGGGGGTATCAGGGGAGGTTTCATCTAAGGAAGTAACAGTAGGGAGTTCACCAACTGAAAGTGGAATACTTCAAGTGGAGGGAGCAAGTGCAAAGGCACGGAGGCAGGAGGAAGCACAGCACCTTTGGGCAACTGGAAAGGGGCAAAGGTGGCTGAAGTGAGAGCACGGGGTGGAGAGGAAGGTGAGGTTGGAGGGGGAAGTCGCACCCGGGTCACCCACGGTCTGGCGATTCAGGTCAGGGTTCTGATCTTCACTGCAGGACGCTCAGGAAGCCGTCAGAGTTTTAGACCAAGGGTAAGGTGGGACACGCTGTCTACCAACCAAAGCCAACCGTCACTGCCACTGCACAGTCGGTGCTGCCCGTGACTCAGCACCAAGAACCACCTCGGCTGGATGCCCACTGCTCGGTGCTTGCTGAGCCCTTCAGGGTGACACCGGGGCTAGGAGACACCTAGCGGCCTGATGCCAGGGGCAGGCTTCCTAGTTTAAGCCAGGCCCCACCCTAACCGCTCCAGGTCTCCCTTCCCGCGTGTGTGCTCACTGCCGCTTCAGGCTTTGCATGCTTCCATCTGGAAAATAAGAATCATCTGACTGCAGAAGGCAGGGAGATCGCAGGTCTGACACACAGCCGTGGATTTCATTGCTCCTGTCCAAGCCTCCTCCTGGCACTGAAATACTCAGGGTGCGGCCTCCAGGAGCAGGCTCAGAAGGGTGAGCTTCTTTCACCACCTGGCCTCAGCATGCAGCCGAGCGGCCTGCCGGGGACCCTTTGCTTGGGGGAAGTGGAATACAGAGGTGTCAGGGCTCAGAGAGCACCGGGGAGTGTTGAGCACGGCTCCACTCTTGTCCACCTTTGGCAAGTGTGAGGCTCTGGCCTCACAGGTCCTCATGTGTAAATCGGGGGTGACCTTGCAAGCTGTCTCCGGCCAACTCGGGGACTAGATGAGGATCACACAGGTCTGCAGCTCTGCCTTTCCTTCCCATGGGTTGGGTCTGGGCTAACTTTTCTGGCCACTAGGAGGGTAGTATGAGAAAGGAGAGGGGACACTACTGTCACCTCTTGCCCTTGGCCAGGGCCCTTAGTGTGACAACAAGACAAGACACCCAGGGGCAGAGGCTGCCAAGAGGCTCTAGCTACAACTGAGCAGAGGTAAGAGAGGGTGCCTGTGAGGCGGGACTGAAGAAGATACAGACAGGACGGAGACGTGGGAAGCTGTAATGTTACAACTGTACTTCTAAGGAACTACAGCTTCTGGACATAATCAAGTTACACAAGGTCACGCTGCCCACCCCCACCTGCTAGGCAAATGACTCCAAAATTCCTGAGAGTCTTACGAGTCAAGGTATTGCCTCTAAATTCTCCTGTAAGCTGACCAATTCCACAGACTTCCAGCCCCAAGACCACACAAATTCCCCCAGACCATAAGCACCTGCACCCCTTTCTGGGGGTGCTCTTTGATTCTGCTTAATACACCTGCCTGTGCCTCCCGTGCTTGCTGTGTGCTGCAACACTTTTCTGGGATGAAAGTGGACACGCCTACTCCATGGAGTGGGGGCAGGCTGAGGGTCCCCTATCTTCTTTTGGGGGACCTTCCTTAGACCTCATCCAGTGGCCCCTGACCCTGCTCAGTCTATTCCTACCTTTTGTAGGTGTTTTGGTTTTGTCTGTGTACTTACTTTCTACTTATTTTACCAATATGATTCCCCATTTTGGGGAACATGGGAGGTGGAACCTAGGGCCTTGTACAGCTCCATCACCCAGCTATAATCGAGGCCCATTTTTGTTGTTACATAACCACATTTACTTCTTAAAGTAAACTCTGAATTGCTACTGTAAATGGAAAATGACTGATGCTTGCCCGATCAGATGATGGCAGGTGATCTTTAAAAAATACAATGAAAGGAGAGATCCATGTTGGGTGCTAAGACAGGCTAGCCCTCAAAGGAAGCTTTTATACTGATGTAATCATAAAGGCTGAAACAGACGCGAAGAGCGAGCACTGACCACGTCAGATCATGATGTCGAGTGTGTGCTGTGTCTGCACACAACCTGAAACCGCCTCTCACACATCTAAAGCGCACTGCATGGGAGGCCTGGAGCTAAAGGGTCCAGGTTGCCTAAGCTTGGGGAGGCCTCAAGCTGCTCAATGAGAGGCGGGAGTCAGGGCTCCACCGCCAAGTGCCAAGCCTGGAGCCCAACAGCAGGATTCAGAGCTGCTTGCCAGCTGTGACCCTGGGTAAGAAGCCACTCAGTCCCTCTGGCCTCAGTCGCCGGCACCTGGATAGGCTCATCATCAGGGTGCAGGTGCTCATGGAGCCCCCACATCCCACACACAGCCAGGGCTGTGCAAACCTGGTGTCGTCCTTCCCGAGGAGCAGGCCCTCACCTGCCCCGTCTGCGCCTTGTCCGCCTCCATCAGCTTCCAGCTCTCCTCCTGGGCCCCGGGTTTCTGCAGCTCAGTGGCGCTGGTGTGGTGCTTGCTGGCATCACCGCTGTAGGAGGAGGAGCTGCTGAGCTGCCTGGGAGGCAAAGCACAGCAATGTCAACCAAGGATGCCTCGACAGGCACCACGCTGGGGCTGCAACAGGGGCTGCCAACAACGCACATGCCACGCACATGCATGAAGATGCACACGTGTGCCCACATATCGGCCCCACAGCCGTGAGTCCTGGGGAAAGGAGTTAATGGCCCCCAGAGTCTGCACAAAGCCGACGACCACAGGCACACGGAGTGTTTTCTGCACAATGCCTGCATGAAGAGATGGTTCTGGATTCTCCCAGGGGCCTCTGGGGCGAGTCCAACCCTCTCCACCCCTCTTCTACATCCATAACGTAGGAAGATCCAGCAAGTTGGATACTTATCTTAGTTTTTTCATTTGGTTTCAATTTTTGGATGCTTTTTCATGCTTGGAAGATGACCTAAGATCAGCCCTTTTGATTTATTTTTATCTTTGTTTTTTGGAGGTCAAGTCTAATGCTTTTTGGTAACTATCTGCATGTAATTTCAAATTTATAGCAAAGCTCCAAAAATACTATGAGAGATTCTGTACATCCTCTACCAGACTCACCCGTTCCTCCCATTCTGCCCCCATTTGCTTTACCCTTTAACCATAGGTATCATTCTCTTGGAATATAAATACATCAATTTCTGAATTCGGCGTCATTTTATTTTCCATGTTAAAATAGTTTAACGTTAATGCCCCAAAATACATAAACGAGATATGCTCACCACCCACAATAACAAATGGTCCCGCTATGGTCTGGACACAGCTTGCCCCCCACCGACTCGCCACAGTCTAATCTTCACAATGCAGTATTTCAAGGTGGGCTGCCCGAGGCCTTCGAGAGGCGACCAGTTTGCCCTCAGGAACGTGTTCGTGCATTCACGGGACTGACAGGGAATTTCAAGAGTGGATCTACTGTGAAAGCCCGTTTGGCTAAGGCCCCTCTCTGGCCCTCCTGGTGTCTCCTACATGATGCCTGACCCCGGCTGGGACTCTGGTGTAAGAAGGCCATCACTGACACAGTGGCACATTCTGGAGGCTGAGGCAGGAGGATTCAGAGTTTGAGCCCAGCCCGGGAAACTTAGTGACTTTGCAAGACCCTGTCTCAAAAACAAAAGCAACAACAACAACAAAATCAAAAACAAACAAAAAAAACCCTTTTTTTTTTTTTTTTTTTGGTACCAGGGATCGAACTCGGGACCTTCTGCTTGTGAGGCAGGCGGCAGAACCACTGAGCTAAATTCCCAGCCCCCCATTTTTAAAAAAAAGACTGGAGATGTAGGTCAAGGGTTCAATTCCCAGTACTGCAAAAAAAAAAAAAAAAAAAAAAAAAAAGCCATCATTAGATTTGGTCCCTTGTCCTTGGTCCGGAACTAAGGCAAAATAAATCTTTCTAAACTTTCCCAGTCTGTGGTATTGTGATTAGATACAGAAAAGGGATCATGACAGTAATATTCTGTCTTACTTCCCTTAACTCTAACTCATTAGATAGCTCCTGATGACACAGACAAAATTAAACATGAAAAAAATTTTCCTCCTTTTTTCTCTTCCCTTAACCTTAAAACCCAGTTTTGAAGTTGGTGTTCTCTTCCTGTATTTTGCATACTTTATCACCAAGGTGCACATCCATAAGGATATGTGTGTTTAATATGCAAGCCAAGAATTTTACACTTTTCGTTTTGGTTAAGAAGCCTCATTCAGAGCTTCATGCATCATGCGATGCTCTGGGCAGTGGATGAGCTGGCACCTCAAGCCCTCCTCGGCTGCCACAGCAGCCCCTCAGGCCCTCTCCGATTCCAACGGCCTCCGGTTTCATGGAGACCCTCTTAGACCCCCTCAACACAGGCACAGCAAGCCCATGTGCCTGCTGGCCTGGGGGACACAGAAATGAGGAAAGGGGAGACAGCAGACACTCAGGCAACCAGGGAGTCAAGTCCACAGGACGACAGACCTAGCTCCAGCCAGCGCGCTGCGGGAACACCGTGCCTGTGGTGGCGGGCCTCTCAGTGCTCTCATGAAGCTGAGGATCAGAGCTATTGATGAGAGATTATAGAGGCCAGGTAAGAGGCACCTGGCTTTCTCCAGTAGAACCTTCTAGCCTCCACGGGTCTGTGTATCACCCGCCCAAGATCACAAGGGCCTAGGGCAGGGGTCCGGGGTGACTCATCCCTGGGCTGTACCCCCAGAGCTGGGTCCCCTGTTAACACTTCCGGAAGGGATAAGCCTTCAGCACCTCCCTCCTTTAGACTAGGTCCCAAGGGGCATCTTTCCTCACCCTGGAGGTCTGCTCAGAAGTCTTTGGCTGAGGAAATGGGGGTGCAGAAGTGGACCCCCCAACACAAAAATATAAGTGAGTGCTCAGAGAGCAGCAGGAAGGAGAATGAGGGCCACTCTGGGGACACCCAGAAAGGTGTCCAGAATCCAGGCAGGGAACTGGGGCTTCCTGCTTTGTTTTTTGGGGTTTCTTTTTGTTTTGGTCCTGGGGATCGAGCTTGGGACCTTGTGCCTGCAAGGCAGGTGGCAGAACCACTGAGCTAAATCCCGGCCCCTACTTGCTTTGTGCTCTAGGACCATACAGGTTCATACGTCTGGGACAGAAGGCCTTCCGCCTTCACCTGCTGCCTGGGGTCTCCCGCTAGCCTAAGCTCTGGGGATACTACTGACAGCAAAGGCCACAGGCCACATCTGTCGAGTGTCCACTCTACACCAGGCACTGTGTCAGCTCTGCCATCTTTGCTCCCTGCTGACTCCAAAAGCAACCACAGGTCCACAATCCTCTCTCCAACACTGGGGGACAGACATGCTCAGTCTGACTTGTCCACTTGACAAAAATAGTGTGGTGAAGGTAGTGCAGGTGACAAAAGCCCAGGGATCTGGGGAAGCCCCATAATCACACGCACAGATACTTCCGCAGTGAGAGGCAGGAACAGCTCCACCAAGAGAAAAGCAAAGGTTTGCTGGGCCTCAGGACAGTTCAGATTCTGCCGTGAAATAAGTGTGCTGCACACTGAGGTTTAACTCTACCAAGTAAATCTTCTACCAAATGAGTCTCCTACAAGCCCACTTCCAGAGCTCGGGGGCCTATGTCACTGCACTCACTTTGCAGATGGAGAACCCTGTTCCTGGTCCCTGAACTAGGAAGCAGTAGGGCTGGGATCTGAACCTGGCCAGCACCTTGGCTGTTTTCATGACCACGGGGGCTCCGGGGCGGAGACAGTGCCAGACTCAGAAGAGGGACTGTGTCTGGATGAGGAAGCCCTCCCGAATGGAGCACGCAGGAGGACAGGAAGGCCGGCCCCACACTTGAGGCGGCACTGCCCGTCTGCTGACCGACTCCAAGATGCCCTCCGAGGGACTCTGTCTCCAGACACATGCCCTCTTGCCACCCTCGCCGGAGGTGTGGGCGTCACCCAGCTGTCTCTTTCACCTAGGGATCAGACCCCGACTGCCGTCTTGGTCTGTGTGCTTGATCAATCGGGCATCTGAGCTGAGGCGTTCTGAGCAGCGGAACTGGAGGGCCTCCAGGTAATGGCCAGTTAGGAATGGAGGACACAGCACCGAGCTCTGCCAAGAGCCATGTGAGCCTGAGCCTACACAGAAGACTCCAGCCCAGACCATCATGCTAGCTACAGACTCCTAAGAGACCTTGAAGCAGAGGACCCAGCTAAGCTGCACCTGGACTCCTGACACCCAGAAACTGGGAGGTGATCAGCTGCTTGCTGAGTTTGTGGACTGATCCAGCCAGTGGTCTGCGGTCTTAGCCCGCTCCCCTCCATGGCACCCTCCAGCAAGTTCCTGCTATCACCTGTCCCTACATCTCAAGACGACACCTAGGTGTGGACCATGAAGTGCCTCACTCACAGCATGCTCCGCACATGCTATCCAAGAGTTCCAAGACACCTGGCCACCACCTGGACTGCTGTGCCAACAGGTCAGGAAACACTTCCGCCTGCCCCATAGGACAGCGTTGAGCTCAGGAGGGAACTGCAGGCACCGCTCTGACAGGCACAACCGTGCCCATTTCCTTCCCAGCCCCATCTCTGAAATCACCCACTCCAAAGAGGCAGAAGTTCAGGCCACCCCAGCTGCCTGGCACTGTTCACATGCACCATACTGTGTCTACCCTACTACAAGCCCATCTGGTAGGAATTACCATAAACCCCACTTGACAGATGAGGAAACTGAGACACAGAGGCTCTGCAACGAAGCCTGAGATGCCACTGCCAATCACCCAGTGGCTTCACCACTGCTGTAAAGCAGTGGAATGCAGAACTTAGACCAGCTCAGAGGCCGGAGCTGGGTACGAAACCAAGCTCAGCTTCTTTCTAGCTGGGTGACCTGTGAACAGCGCTCAGTTTGCCCACCTATGAAATGGAAATATGACAGCAACTACCTCCAGTTCAACAGACCATGCAGGGCCTGGCTCCTCATGGTGCATAAAACATAGCAGGCATTATTAACGTGACTGTTTTTTAAACACTGGGAATTGAACCCAAGCCTTGTGAATGGTAGGCAAGCACTCTACCATCTATACATCAACCATATCCTCTGTGTCCCCCCACTGTTTTGAGACAGGGTCTAAGTTCTCCAGGCTAGCCTCCAAACTGCAATTCCCTTGCCTCTGCCTCCAGAGTAGCAGGGACTGCAGGCATGGGCCACCACACCCAGCTCATTCTATTTTTAATCAAACATTGCTCTGCAGAGCCTGACCACTGTAGGCCCTGTGAGTGGCCTGGACAGAGACCCACACCACGCAGGGAACGTGAGTGTCAGGAGTGGGGAGAGGGGTTTCAGTTGTGAGGCCTGGGAGAGTTGTGCAGTGGACACGAACAGAACCAACTTGTGCTGTGGGCCTCCAGAAAGTGGGGTCCCAGAGGACTTGGATGGGGGCACAGAGGGCCTTCTGGGGGCGGTGGCCGGCACCCTGTCCCTCCTCTCCCCACCCAGGCGAGCAGGGCCCTGCGCTCACCTCTGCAGCTGCCTCCCAGTGGTGTCCGTCACCAGCATGCCGTTCTCCATTTGCTTTGGCTCCTTGCCTGGACCACTGATGCCTGTCACCCCTGGCAGGAGAGAGACGAAGGACACGACTGGTGTTTAGGAGCTGATCAGAGCCAAAACTAAAGACAAGAAAACCGCCACCTCGGGGAAGAGTGGGCAGGTAAGCTGGCTGCCAGGAAAGAGCTGCTTTGTGAGGGCACAGAAGGCTCTCCCGCCTCGGCTGGGGGCTGGGATGGCTACAGGTGAAGGTCCCGGGCTTGGGCAGCTGCCCTGTGCTGGTGGTGATGAGTAAAATCCAGTCTAGTTCACAGGTACATTTAGCCAGCGGGATGGGGCTGCAAAGGATCACACAGAGCCCTCTGGTGGCCAAGCGGTCCAGGGGTGTGTGTGTGTGGGGGTGTGTGTGTGTGTGTGTGTGTGTACGCAAAATAAAAAACAACCAGTCGACAAGGGCGGCAGGCAGTGAGGAGAAGCCCCTGCAGTGCAGGGTTAATCTTTTGGTGGACAGATCCTTAGGCCCCAGGAAGTACTTCAATATGTAAACTGAGGAGCTCCTGCACAGCACCCCACCTAGACAGGCCCCAGTCCCAGAAGGATCCACTCAGGCTCAACAGAGATCCCCAGAACAGCAGCCAGGACAACGACGGCTGGCAGTTTTGAGGGGAGGATCAGCACTGTGCTGGGTGGAATCAGTCAGCTCTTTGCATCTTTAAGCCTCAGTGAGGTCAGGGAGGTGTTATGACCACGCCCGCTCTGCACCGATTTCCTCCTCCTCTGGGGCCAGGAAAGAGAGGCAAGTACAACACAGAGCAGCACAGGGCTGCCCTGGGAGGAGACCAGGAGAGAGGTCACAGATGGGCTAAATACACTGCCAGCAGCATGGTCACAGTGGCCCTGGGAACACGATGGTGTGACATGAGTGTACACAGAGTGCAACAAGCCAGGCTCTCAGAGGTGACAGCACAGGGAGTGTGGGCAACACTGGAAGGAACAAGGGAGCCGGGGATGGGTCCCAAGATGGGGCAGGTGTCTTAGCCAGGGATTCTCCATCACGGCTGGGAATAACTCTCCGAGGGTGAGGGTGCTGTATAAATGAGCAGATGCCCCGGTCCCCACAGGGACTTGGAGCTGGGGCAGAGGCAGGTGGCCCAGGCTCTGGAGCTGCTCTCTCACTTCCTAGCTGTGCACCCTGAGGAAACGGGAAGCCTCTGGAGCCTCAACTTGCACATCTGCAAAACACATCAGTAGATGCCAGCGTCAGAGGCAGGGGGCTGAGATGGGATGGTGTGCGGCCCCGGGCACAGCCAGTGCTCTGGAAGAGGGAAGAGTACGGTGCTCACACCGCGAGCATTTGTCAACGCAATCTACGGGGAACTCTGGACACGGGAGGGCTGGGGATCACTGCTTTAAACATTCTTTGAATGTCAGCTTCTCTTCTTCTTGAATAAGCCACAAAAACAAAAGCAGCCCATCATCCAGGAAGGAAGAGTGGTAACAAGCAGGCCTTCCCATCCCATGCAGCCACAGGCAGTCAGTGCTCAAACACGTCACTGGCAGCCAGGTGTGGCACAGCCACCACTCGCCATGCAGGACGCCCAGCCTGAGAGTGCCAGGCTTCAGAGACGTGCTCTGCCCCAGCCGGCTGCCCTGGCCACCCCTCTGTAAGTCTTGGCCTTACCTTCTCTGCTCATCTTTCCTGCAGCCCACCGGCTCTCCAGAGGAACTCCACAGGTGGTCTCCTAGGCTGCCTCACCTTCCACCCACTTGCTGGCCCCAGGCTGGCCTCCAGCCGGGGTCTGGAAAACCCGACTCTGCCGGGGGCTGAGGGTCTCACGGGAGGGACAGCAACAGGCCGGCCTGCCACCCACCCAGGCAGGCCGCCCCACGGGTGCTGGGCTCCCCCGGCCAAGGATGGCCCTGCCCGGGTCCCCAGGATTCTGCACTGTATCAATGGCCGAAGGAGCACAATGATCCTAGCTGGTCTATCCTCAAGGGTCTATGCAGATTCCCAGACTTCCCAATCTTTGACTTCGGCCATTTTCTAAGGTGGCCAGAGTCAGCATCTTGTCTGCAAAGAGCCCTTGGTCTGGACCCTCAGCCCCACACCACTGGGTACAGGAGCAGCAGGGACAGCCCAGCCAGCGTGGACTCTGCTGGCCAGCACCCTGCTCATCCCCACTGCCAGTCACCCTGCATCAGCTGGCCTGGGCACATTCCAACCACGCTCGGGAACGTGTCTTGGTGTCTTTCATCATCCACCCACTGTGCACCAGGCCCTGCACACTGCAGTCAGCGACCCCAGGACAATAAAGCTTAGCCAAGGCCCAGGTGGCACGCCAGAGCTGGGGAAACCCAAAATGTATCCTCAGCACCACCACAGAGCTTGGAGGTGAAAACAGAGACATTCAAGGCCCCTTGCCAGGCATGCAATGACAATCCTGGTCCATCTACGGCCTCCATCTACAGTCTATAAGCACAGCTAACTGCGACCCAGGCGCTACTGACCTTCCTCCTCCTTGTCCACCACTTCGCTGCCTGGGAAGTCACAAGATCCGAGAAGGTGTTAAGAACCCAAGCAATACCCTTCCCCATGCTTCCCTGAACACCCAGAGGGAATGGATGGATTCTCTCAGAAGAGTGAGGGGCCAGCACTGCTGAGGGGTCCCCCTATTTGTGCCTCCCAAGCACACTGCCTGAGACCGGCCCCTTTCTCCGAAATTCCTGTCTTTGAACATCAAAAGAGCTAGAAGCTGAGCGTGGTGTCGTGGCACAGCTGTGATCCGGGCACTAGGGAGCTGAGCAGGAGGATTGCGAGTTCGAGGCCAGCCTGCACTACCTAGCAAGACCTGCCTCAAAAACACCCCAAACAACAACAACAAAGAGCTAGAAAATTAATGCTGCAAAACAATTTTCCATCTTTTTACCTGCCTTCATGGCAGTGGAGGGAAGAGATTTGCAGAGGGGTAGGGCAGGCATGAAGCTGGGAGGAGGCACAGGCCTCAGCTCCAGACACACATGGCCTTAGTTGCTGGAGGACAGACACTGCCCTGAAGAGGAGTCCACACCCATGGAAACTTATACGGGGACAGCTGCACAAGGACCCCAGAAAGGGGGACGAGACGGTGACTGGGCTCCGATATCATCCCAGACCCCCCAGAATGGGCTCGGCCCTTTTCTGGGCTCTCACAGGCCCGAGGCTCCCACTGCCGCCTCACTGACCACCAGGACGCCCTCTGTCACTTAGCATTTGTTCCCCAGCAGACGATGGACTGGTCCTTATCCACCACTGTACTCCAGCACGGGACACGCCCTGGACAGCTCTGGGGAGGAGATCTACTCTGCGGGGTGGCTTGGGTGCCAGGCGGTCCTGCAGCACACAGTAGTGCCCTTGTGGACATAGCGGAGGGGCGTGTGGACAGCCCGACAAGTGGCCAGCTGTGAACAAGCAGAGCTGACCTTCCAGTGCCACAAGGACATCATGCAGCTTCATAACCTCTTGCATAACCTCCCGTCTCTATAAAGCTGGCTTCCAGACTGGCCCCCAGAGAAACTGGTAAAATTAGCTCACGTTTTCTTTTAATCTGGGATATTTATGCAGCTTTATTACAATCCAAAACCATCTGACTCATGGGTTTTTTTCCTCCCCAGTACTGGGGATTGAACCCAGGGCCTTTGTGCTGAGCTACATCCCCAGCTGTTTTTATTTTGAGACAGGGTCTCACAAAGTCATTAAGTTGTCCAGGTGAGGCTCAAACCTGTGATCCTCCTGCCTTGGCCTCCCAGAGTGCTGGGCTCACAGGCGTGTGCCACTGCACCTGGCTAACAGTTTACACAGGGGACATCCTGAACAATCAAGGTGTGATCTACTCACTCTCTTACATAAGACATAATATCAAGTGTCTACTTTGTGCAGGTGCCGTTCTCAGTCCTTGGGGATACAGAGGCAGCCACGGGGAGAGAGAACCAGTAAACAAACCACAGACCCTGAATTTACTGCCAGGCGGTGTGGTAGGTGCGACAGAACATAAAGCAGGGTATCAGGTGGCGGGTCTCTGGTGCCGGCAAGCCAGGTCTGTCCCCGCCCTGAGCCCCAGAAGTGCAGCCCGGGCAGAGCCAAGCCAAGCTGACAGCATGCACAGCAGCCTTTCAGAGGCTGTTTATGCCAACGCTGCCTTCGCTTGGGAAGGGTCTGGATCTCGGCCCGGCCTCCCTTGGGAGAAGAATTCAGCTCACTGCTGTGCAGGCGACATCTCGTTTTTGACCAAAAACGGAATTGGCTGGCTGTACCACCCAAGCTCTCACTCGAGCTGGAGCTACGAAAGTTGTCTTTCCTCAAAAGAGGATGAAACTCAGGCCCTGCAAGGGCTCAGAGGACCTTGCAGTCCACTCACTGCGAGGGGGCCCTGGGGATTCAGGGAAGGAAGAGGGCAGGTGGGCAGGTGCGGGTGAGATGCGGTCTTCCCACCAGCCCGACTTCCCCCGGCCTTTCTCCCTGGCAAAGTGGGGGCTGTTCCACGAGTCCTCTCACGGCCCCAGCCTGCCTGCTTTCTCTGTTATGGAGGGGCGGGAATGCAATTAAGTCCTGAACTGTGTGAGGTTTAGCAGCACTGCCGGGCTCTGCCCAGGGGATATCTGTAGAAACCCCAATCCAGGGGAGACGGCAAAAAAACATCTCCTCCAGTGGTCAAATGCCCAGTGTCATGACTGTTCACCGTGGGAAATCCCTGACCTGGGCTGTACGTTCCTGAAGAACAAATGCAGCTCAGTGGTAGAGCACCTGCTGAGCAAGCGTGAGGCGCAGGCTTCATCTCCAGTACTGTGGAAGGAAAAAAAGAAGAAACCAGCCAGGTGCGGTGGCACAGGCTTGTAACCCCAGCACTCTGGGAGGCCCAGGCAGAACTGCCAGTTTGAGCCAAGCCTGGGCAATTTAGAACTTCATGTGATTCTGTTTCAAAATAAAAATGTAAAGGGTTGGGAATATAGGTCAGTGTGAAGGCCATGAGTTTCCCCAGTACTGCAAAAAAGCAAAACCAGACAAAAAACAAAACCAAAGTTATAAAAATGTTCTTTACTTCTCACGTATGCACGTTAATAAATTGCCATCCGAAATAAGTACTAAATAGATTTCCCAGAAACCAGTATAGTAAGCATCCATTTTCATCTCACTTTTGCCATAACACTAAGAACCATCCCCAACCAACACTGCCTTCAGCCTGGGTGTTAGACCTCAGGAATCCAACCAGAGAACGTTTCCCCTTTAGGAGCCAAAAATGTGGCTCCACAGACCCAAGGTCACTGGTTGCAGCTGGCCAGGGGTGAGCAAGACGGGGGCGGGATGCCAGGGCTTCCAGATGGGGCCACCTGGTTTGAGGCCACAGGCTGAGGATGCCGCGTGTCCCACCTGGCCAGAGAGGAGGTGGCTGGCCTGGGGACGTGGGCACAGAGGCACTTGGTGGTAGGTGGCATTCTTATCACCAAACTAAGTGCCAGTGTACACAGAAAATAATAAAGAAACGGGCCACTTTCAATGTTCTGTACAAGCTGCTTTGCACACGCTGGCAGCTGGAGAGGAGGGGCAGGGCAAAACTCAACCGAGCCGATAACTGAAGGAGGTTCCTTGGTCACCTGGGTGGAAAGGGGGGTGGGGACAGACAGCAGCTGAGAAGGAAAGACAGAGAGAGGCAGAGACAGACAAAGGACAGACCATCTTGGAAAAAAAGATTCAATTGAATCCATTCCCTCAATTTAGAAAGCAAAGCATTATTTTTACCTAAATGCAGCCCACCAGGCAGATCAACGAAGAGAAGTCACCAGGACCCATCCCTGGGGCTGAGAGACAGAGACAGGAGACCCTGCAGCAAGATGGGACAGGCTAGTCTTAAGGCAGAACTTCCCAGCTACAAGGGCCCGAATCTGTACAAACTCATTCCAGTCACAGAAATTAAAAGCTGAAGGGAACGTCAGTTATCACATACAGCAAACAAAACAACAACAACAAAACCACAAGCACAACTTTTCTCTTAACACACAAGACTCGGTGAAAGAAGCCAGTCCCAAAATGTCACACATCACGGAGTTCGTTTACACAAAAAGTCCCGGCTAAGCCGATCTATAGAGACAGAGAGATGAGTGGTCGCCTAGGGCTTGGCTGGCAAAAAACGGGGAGTGACTGCAAATGCGTACGGGGCTTCCTGGGCGGGTGAGATGACAATATTCTCACTGACGGTGGCAACGGCTACACAGCTCTGAATACACGAATGGTCACTGGATTAAGGGACTTTAAGTGGGCAAGTTATACAGCACACGAATGCTCTCTCAATAAATCACCGCTAGATTAAATTAAAAACCACCAGGAGAACTGGGACACGGTGGCACTGCCTGTAATCCCCAGCACTCTGACAGGCTGAAGCAGGAAGCCAGCAGGTTCAAGCCTAGCTTGGGTAACTTAGTGAGATAGTGGCTCAATCCCCAGTACAGTACCGCCATAAAACAAAGCCAAACAACAACAAAAAATCCACTAAAAGCCTCACAGGAAGACCCTAATACATGAGGTGCCCAAGACCAAACTTGAGGTCCGATCCGCCAGCAGCAGCTGGGAGTCCTCAGGGCACTCTTCCTTCACTCTTACCGAGGGGCTCCCCATGGGTTTAGACCAAAGTCCCCATCTTGAAGGCTGCGCAGGGGTGTCCTCGCCACCCCCCATGCCCCGTCCACCCTGTTCTGGCCACACCAGGCTCCCGAAAGTTTTTATACAGATGGAGACCACGCTGGTCCCCAGGCCTCTGTGCCTGCTGGTCCCTGAGCTTCTCCGCCTGGCTCCTTCCGCCTGTCACCTCCCTGTCTGAGCGGCCAGCCTGCCACCTCACTGCTCCCTGGCCTGTTCTCTGCTTTTTTCTTCACAATGCTTAATGGTACCATTTCACTTGCTTCTTGTCCTTCTCTCCCTCTAGACTTTAAGCTCCACAAGGACAGGGCTTTGCCTGAATCTCAAGCACTACTGTCTCTCCAAGACCTTGAAGAGTACTGTTTGAGGTTGACTTGGTCCCTTAAAATTCCTCTGTGGAAGCCCTCCCTCCAGCACTTCAGAATGTAACTATATTTAGAGACAGGGTCATTGCAGATGTACAAGGGGTGATCAAAATATACGGCGAATGTTTACATTTAAGCAATTGATTATAGTAAAAGACACTGCCATTAATCTCCCTCAGAATACTCCCTCTTGGGCCCGGGGATTTAGCTCAGTGGTTTCACCACCTGCTGCACAAGCGCAAGGACCTGAGTTTGATCCCTGGTACCAAAAAAAGAAGACTCCTTCTTGCTTTAAACACACATGTCACCATTCTAGCTAATCTCTGATGAAGCAGTCCTGGAAGTGCTCTTTTGTGAGTGTCTTTATGAGATGTGATTAAAAAAAAATATATGGTGAATGCTGCTGCCAAGTGACATCCAATGTAGAGGCAGGATCATAAAAATATTACAGTGTGTCCTCATCCACCTTATTCACTGGGCCTGGCACCTGTGTTATTTGACTCTTCCCCAAAGTCAAAATGACCATGAAAGGTAAACACTTTGAATTGATTCACTACATCAAGGCAGACAGCACAGTGCAACTAGAGACACTCGTAAAGGAGGTTCAGAAACCTGTAAGAATAATGGGATGAGTGTGTCCAAAGTGAGAGGGAATATTTTGAAGAGGGATTAATGGTAATGTGTCTTTTACTATAATACATTTTTAGAAATTTAAATATCCTCCCTATTTTTTGACCACATGTTGTACTTGTTAAAATGAGGTCATGCTACAATATAAACTGGTTTCCTTATGGGGGGATTTGGAGTTGGGGGGCTGTGGGGGATTAACTAATGGTCAACTTGCAACGCCCAGCTGAACTGAATCAGTGTGGTCTGGGCATGGAGGATCCACCTGAGGACTGTTATCAATAGCCATAAAAAGAGAACTGGAGGGGAAGATCGTGGGCTGTTGATTTTCTAGGAGAAGCTTGGTGCGGATGGTTTTCCTGATGCGAACTTGGGTGTTCTCATTGGAGGAAGAGCTCGGGGCCTCGTTGTCACTGGGAATGGCTGCTGTTCTCATCAGGGGAGCTCTGATCTTCACTGTGAGCATCACTTCCTGGCTCCAATGTAGATCCCTCAGCCTGGTGGTACAAATCCTTCATTCCATTGGCATAGGTTTTCTGGCTTCCACCACTGGCCTTTGGGCCTTCCAGGTGCAGATCCTCAATACAGACAAGCACGAGACTTGTCCACTGGCTGGACTCGAGGAGGACATTGCCTTGGACTCTAGGCCTTCAGCTGGACTTGTGTGGGAAACTGCTGGGATCCAGGCCCTCAGCTGCATCCTTTGGGCCTCTAGTGTGTGGCTAATCTCTTGCACTCCTTTGTATTTGACTTTTTGAGTAAATATCATAAAATAATCCTATAAATTATGTGTCCTGTATTAAATCTATTCCCTTGCAAAACCCTGACTACAACAGGGGCACCATGTGAGAGGAAGGCACATGAGAGAACATCATGTGAAGAGGAAGGCAGACCCCAAGCTGGGGAAGGCCAGGCACCAGCCCTCCCCTCGAAGCCAGGTCAGGCCTGCAACAGATTCTCCCGCATGCCATCCTCAGGAGGAGCCTCCCTGCCCACACCTTGATCTTGGACTGTGAGATAATAAATGTTTGTGGTTTAAGTCGCCCAGTCTGTGGTGCTATGTGACAGCAGCCCTAGGAAAATAATACAAGTACTTAACACAAAGTGAGAACTCAAAAAATCCCTCAACCAAATAAACAAACACCTAATAGCTCCTTTTTGGCAACCTCAGGGCCCCTTGGGCTGCTGGGCTGTACAACTCCAGGCCCTTCACACGGAGCTCGGAGTGGGTCTTGCCCGTGGGAAGTTGTACAGCCCGGCCCTGTAGCCATGCCCCGAGGACAGTTTATCTGTGGCCTGTCTGAGACAAAGTGCGTCACAGACACAGCCCAGAGGCCCAGCGAGTCTCTGCATGCCTCCTGCAAGAAGCAGGTCGGGGGGGGGGGGACAGGTGACCCCTCTTTTGAGCAGCACTGAAACCAAAGCAGGGTCCCCTAGACAAAAGGCATGGCCGTGTGGACCGCAGAGAAAGCATCACATGACATGTGCCCATCCATGTCAATTCAGGCCACAGCTCTCAGACAGGTGAGCGGAGGAAGCTCCGAGATGCCAGTGTGACCACGAGGACACAGCGCAGCCTGAGAAGCCCGCAACTCACCCCACGCTTGAACCAACTGGTGAGAGGCAGCGGGATTCTTACAAATCCACCCTGCCGAGAAGCCTCCAAAGTGCCCCAGAGCAACCCACTGTCAGATTCCAGCCTGGGGGCATCCCAGGCAAGGTGGCTGGGAATGGGCAGGTCTGCTGTGACCCGAGGAAGCCAGGGACAGCCATTCTCCCCGGGGCCCTAACAATAACAGCTACCACTTCAGAACACTCAGGAAGGACTGGGCACCGGCTGGGTGCTGTGTCCATTGGACACTGAACCACCACCCCACGCCAGGAAGCTGTTTCTGCTGTCACACTGCCTTATCAGCGAGGACACAGGCTGAAGGGTCTGAAGGACAAGTCTGAGGTCACAGAGCTAGTTAGAGCAGCAGGCAGGATTTGAAGCCAGGGCCAGTGACCCAAGAACACAGGCTCAGCTCTTGAGCCTCACCTGTCCGGAGTTTTACCACGCATCCTTGCCCCGTCTCAGTCTCAGTCTCTGCACAGAGGGACTATAAAATTATCAGTGTCCTCGATTTTGCCCTCAGGACCCCAAAGCTCATGGAGCCAAGGGTATTTTTAGGAAAGACTGGCTCCCACGCTTAGGTCAGCTGAACTGAGGCCTGGTGCTCTTGGGACATGAGATCTGGCCCTAAAGTATGCAGTCCCCTCCCCATCCAGCTGCTTCTTCCTGATGCCTGCATGAGCCCCCTTCCCAAGGTGGCTGGTGGGAACCTCCGAGAGGCACATGTGGCCTCAAGTCAGCACCCCGCTGCCTTACCGTCATCCTCTGAGGCCTGCTCCTGCTCCATGCTGGCATACGTGCGCAAGAACTCAGCGAAGGCCCCATCCCGGGCCAGCAGCTCCTGATAAGAGCCCATCTCTGAGATCTTGCCGCCAGTCATGACGACAATGACATCCACCTGTGGCAAGTAGCTGATGCCATGTGTGACCAGGATCCGAGTCTGCAGGGTCAAGCAGAAACCCAGTTACAGGAGCTCACACATGTGGACAGCCTCACAAGGCACAACGATGACTAAGGGAGGCATCGCCAGGCCTGGGGCAGCAGCACTCAAGTCTGAAGGCAGGGCACGTACCTGGGACAGAAGCAGGCTAGAGCCCGAGTCTGTGTGCCGGGGTCTGCCCTGCACAGGGGGATAGGCACAGAGCTGCGGAGCAGGGGCATGTAGCAAGAACAAGACCAACAGAGACCCCTACCCCGACCCCAGTACGGAGGAGAAATGAATAGGAAAAAAGGTGCACTGGATGGTGCAAGCACAGCCAAAAAGGGAACAGGTGGGGGCGCAAGTTTAACAGGGGTGATGGGGAAAACACTGCATGCAATGGCCTAATTTTTTTTTGAAAAGCCAACTCTCCTTGTCCCCCTTCCCCAAAAGCCACTATGAAATCTGTATATGTATATATATATTTTTTATTTCATTTATTTATTTTGGAGTGCTAAGAAGCAAGGGTATGTTTTATCTATGGATGTGGAAGTCTTGGAAGACATTCATTCAACTGTTAGTAGAAGTCAGCCAAGTCCCTTCTCACAGGGCCAGATGGTAAATGTTTCTGGCCTCACAGCCCTTACAGTTAGCGGGCAGCAGCTCAGCTCTGAAGCAGCCACGGTGACCCCTGAAGCACAGGTGGCTGCACTGCACCCCAAGAAAGCTTTATTCGTGGACAATGATGCTTAGACTTAATATGATTTTGGCATGTCACAAATCACTGTTTACATTTTTCCTGCCAACTTTAAAAGATGTAAAACCCATTATCAGCCTGCTGACTTCTGCACTCAAGAAAGAACTTAGAGGCTCAGGATGCAGGGACCCATGAATGGACCTGCACACACACACAGGCACACACATATCTATGTACTCTTTGATCTTGTTACCACGGCCATGTATTCCTTTGAAAACCTAAAATATATTTAAGAGCTTTTTGCACTGAATGTTAGTGGTGTCCACAGGACTGCTTAGAGCAGGGTACGTGCTATGATGCTGTCTATATAGATAGGTAAGACGTGATAATCCTACTTAAAAAGTTTATACACATAGCAAAATGACTCAAAAGAAACACAAAAATCTAAGTAGTAGGATTATGCATAACTGCTTTTGCTTTCCACAAGCTTCAGTATTCCTCCATGGGGATATGTTTTCATGAAGAGGTGGACTACTATGCCCCCTTCCCTCACTGTCCGCCCACCCCAAGCACAGGAGCTATTTCCTACCACATTAGGTGTCCTGGTGAATTTCATACTCCAAACCTGCATCACTCGGTCACCTCCGCCTGGAAGTGGAGCTATCTCAGTCCCAGGAGGTCACGGGTGGGATTTCCCTCTGAGAAGCCAGCCCCATGACTTAATTGGGAAGAGAGGCCACCTTTGGGCAGCGGATGCAGTGAATTCAAGTCAGTGCCAAGGACTTACCCTATAAAGACGAGTCCAAGGCAACTGCCTTGGGAAGGCTTCCAAGGGAAGCATGAGAAATGTGTTCAAGTCCAGTTTAAAAAATAAAAAAGCCTGGGAAGAGAACTCCTAAAGGGAGCATATCCTGGCTTAACCAAAGAGCAGGAAGGTTACAGCACCTTATTCTTCAGCATCCCTTTGGGGCCAATCACGTTTTCAAAAATGTGCTTCCCCACGTGGGCATCCACGGCTGAGAGGGGGTCATCGAAGAGGTAGATGTCTGAGTCACAGTACACGGCCCGGGCCAGGCTCACACGCTGCTTCTGGCCCCCGGACAGGTTCACGCCCTGGGAGACACAGCACAGAAGATGGGTGTCCTGGGAAACTGAAGATGCAGGAAATGCAGAGAGCTACTGACCGAGCTGCTGCCAGGGATGCAGAGGACCCAGCCAGACTGCAGGGCTGTGCCCCGGCCCTATGACAGCGTGAGGCATGAGAGGATGGCACAGCAGCAGGCCGGCCCTTCCCACAACAGGTGGCTCAAAGCCACTGCCATGCCTGGCTGGGGGAACGAAGTGGATACCTGCTGGGTTAGCCTGGCAGAACCCGAGATCCCTGGAAACTGTTTATCCTTTCCAAGGAGCTGCAAATTTATGTCAACTGAAAGAAACCATTCACCCAGTCAGAGAGCTGATGGAGCCGCCAGCCTGTGACTGGAGACAGACAGGTGGGCTCTTTGCACTCTTGCTTTTCTGGGGAGTGGCCGCTGCTTCTAAGTGTATGCTGTGAATGTGCACTGGACTGCCACCAGGGCACGGGGGCAAGCAGGCTGGGCCAAGGCCAGGGAGTGGGAACCCTGGGGCTGGGAGCACGGAGTGGGCTGGAGGGGCAGAGTGCGGGAAGGGAGCACAAAGAACAGCCATTTTTCAGAAGTAACCAAATGAATCAGGTGCAGTCCTGCATGCCTACAATCCTAGCTTCTGGGAGACTGGGGCTGGAGGATCCCAAGTTCAAGGTCAACCTGGGCAATTTAATGATTTAGAAAGATCTTGTCTCAAAATAAAGTGTAGCTTAGCAGCAGAGCATCACTGGGTTCATCTCCATTATGACATACACACATACATAAGAGACAAAAGGTAGCAGGGAAGAAGGACAAAGGAGCCTCTCTCTCTAATATTCTCTGGCTATGTGGCCTCAGGCAAGTCATTTAGCCTCTCTGGGCATCTTCCTTTCCTCACCCATTACATGGGAGTAACATCAAATCCCATGGGGGGGGGGAGTTGCCATGGCGATGAAATAGGAAAAGTACTCAGCACAGGACCTAGTGCAGAGCAGTGCTCCACGCATTAGCTGTTACATTATCACCTTTATTACTCATGTCTGTTGGCAGCGACTGTGGACAAGTGAGATGCCCACAGCCCTCCTCCCTGTGTCATACTTTCTGTCAACCTCGCAGCCATGTGATTGCAACAGTGGAGTGCCCCTCCTGTGATCTGCTTTGTGTGAGTCAGGGGCAGGCCATGCTGCTTCAGTTGTTCTCTTGGGCTTTTGCTGTTACAGGACAGAAGCTTCCCTGGGGCAGCTGCTGGGCCTCAGCCCAGGCCCCAGGAAGAGCCCACATCGGGTAGACTGAGCCAAACTCCCAGGGTTCTACTGGAACAAGCATGGAGCACAGCCTCCCTCCCAGAGGAGCCAGCCCGATCACAGTGGATCACAGCCCAAACACAGGACAGTCGTGTTCAGCGCTGTATGTCACTGAGACTGTGACTGTGTGCTATAGAGCCAGAGCTGCCTGATCCAGGAGCCTGGTGCCGATACCATACCCACCTTCTCGCCAATCTCGGTCCGGTCCCCGCTGGGCAGGATTTCCAAGTCTGGGAGGAGGGCACAGGCCTCGACGACAGACTTGTAGTGTTGTTCTTGCAGCTGGTGCCCAAAGAGGATGTTTTCTCGGAGAGAGTCGTTCTGAATCCAGGCCTGTTGAGGGACATAGGCCACCGAGCCCTATGTGATAGGTGAAGGGGGTGAGACAGACAGACAGACTCAGTCAGTGAGACAGCAGCCTACATACCACTTGCCAAGAGAACCCTACTGCGCATGACATTTTCATTACAGCTACTGCTTCAGTAAGAGGGAAATTGAGTCACACAGAGCCCATCTGAGGTCAATCACTGACTCCAATATCAGGAGTTAAAGAGCTGAAATCCTGCCGGGCCTGGTAGCGCACACCTGTCATGCCAGCACTCAGAAGACTGAGACACAGCCGAGGATTTAGCTTACTGGTTCCGCCACCTGCCTCGCAGGTGCAAGGTTCTGAGTTCAATCCCTGATACGATAAATAAATAAATAAATAAATAAATAAAAAGAAAGCTGAGACAGGAGGATACTGCAAGTTGAAGGCCAGCCTGAACTATATAGCAAGACCTTGTCTCAAAAAACAAATCAAAATGAAACAAAACAGGGCCAAAATCCTGATTGCTGAAACTGTAGTTATGTATTTAGTATTTACTGAATACCCATGACAGCAAACAAAAGCCTGCCTTCAGAAATTGGGCATCCCTCAGAGGGCCAAAAGAATCATCTGATTAGTGGGAAATGCTATGGGATAAAAACATACAAGGCCTTTAAAAAAGGTCCTTTAAATCCAGCTGTGGGGCGAATGCCCGTGATTCCGACACTCCAGAACAGTGGTGGTGAACCTATGGCACACACATTAGCGCGCTGCTTGTTATCACTGAAGGCTCTAAAAGGTTCACATCACTGCTCTAGAAGGTTGAGGCAGGAGGATGCCAAGTTCAAACCAAGCCTCAGCAATTAATGAGACTTTATCTCAAAAAAAAGAAAGAAAAAAGGGCTGGGGATGTAGCTCAGTGTGAAGGCCCTGGTTCAACCCCTCGTACTGCAAGGAAAAGAAAAAAGGCCTTTAAACACTGCCCATTTTCTTACTTTACAGTGCTCACCTAATTTGGGGCTTTGGGGAGGGAGTCCTTGAGGAGGTTCTCCCAGTGAAATTTAAGCAAAGACTTCTATAGCAAAATGGCTCATGTCAAAGGCTGTTTTGTTTGTATTTTCATGTGACTGAAGGCATCAAGAGTAGTACAGGATGGGGCTAGGGTTAAGAGAGTTTCTTTTATGGGTTTAGTAATACAAACACTGAGATTACTAGAATTTGTTCTGAACAAGTCAGAATGGTGAAGGATCAGAGTCTCCCAAAGAAGACAGAAGAACACTGAAGTCAGAGAAGCAGGGTTGAAGACAAGAAGTACTTGGTGCACTGAAGACACAGGAAGGTCGGGGGCCCGGACGGGGGTGGGCCCCACAGGGGGCAGACAGGCAAGAAAGAGTCAGGGTGGCCGGGCCAGCTCACACTGGGCTGGTGGCCAGACTGACCGCACCATCAGCCCTATGGGAGCCGCCAAAGATTCTTAAGCAATTCTGGGACAAAGCTGGGTGTGGAAACCAGGGGTCCTGACTCCTGATCTAAATTCCCAGATAAATGACCAAACTTCGGGCTACAATACTCTAACTTTTTTTTGAGACAGGGTCTCACTATGTAGTTCAGGCTGGCCTTGAGCTCACTATGTAGCCCAGGCTGGCTTCGAACTCAAAGTGATCGCCCTGCCTCTGCCTCCCGAGTGCTGGGATCACAGGCATGCGCCACAACACGGCCTTGATACTCTTAACTTGTAAGGGATCAAAATGTCAGAGCATCAAACCTGCAGATAATTAGCCATGGTGGGCACAAGCCATACCAACAAAAACATTTATCTGACCCCAAAGGTGCGTAGTGCTGGGATTGTGAAGACCGAGGTTAATGAAAGAGAAGGCAAAGTGGATCCCAGTGTGGTAGAAAATGTTCTTTCATTACTGCAGCTCACACTGCCCATTATCTTACTTTACAACGTGCTTGAAAGCTATTATAGAACAGTTCTTAAAACAACAGCTAAATATCATTAACCTGGACCCAGTGACTGCAATGTTTGCTTTCAAAAAGGCACCATATAATGACCAAGAAACGATTTTGCCTGAAATGAAAACAATGGCATAAGCTATCACTCCCCAGTGTTTATGCCACAAGACAACTAAGTAGGTCTTGGAAGAAAACAAAGAAGTCCAGGCAACCGTAGCTGCGACACACTGGTTAAATGAAGTTAAGTTTTTTCGATTTGCAAAACTTCTCAGAGCCTTTACTTTGTTAATGTTTCCAAGAGGGACGGAGGGAGAGGTGAAGTGTTTCCCAAGATGTAGGACCTGGGGGCCCTTTATCCCTGAAACATCCAGCAAGATGAATCCATTGCATGTTGCACTCCAAAGAACGCTGGTGTCAAATTATTTCTACACCAGGAGAGGCCTTCGGAGGGGCAGATAATGTGCGCGACAAGCTCTTGATTTCCAGCGGGACTTATTTGTATAGGAGCCTCTTAAGCTCTCTCTCAAGGAATTTCAACGTAGTTCAAAGCACTCTATTAAAAACAGTAAAGCCATACTGTTCTATCAGTGCCACATTAAGATTTCAACAAACACTGATAATTTAAACTGGTCCCTCATAAACGATGCTCTAAGAAAATATTCCAACATTTTACAATTTTGTTTTAGACGGCACAGTGGCACACACTGGTAATCCCAGCACTCTGGGATTGCAAGTTCGAGCCCAGGCTGGGCAACTCGGCAAACCCTGTCTTCAAATAAAAAACTTAAAAAGGACCAGGGCTGTAGCTCGAGGTAGAAGCAGTGGGTTCAATCCCCCGGACAGGAGATTTGTGCTTGTAAGAAGAGAATCACAGAGACTCATAAAGAGAAAGAATAAGCCAGAAGACTCACACGCAGGGACCACAAGATGCAGAGGGAGGAGAGACTGGGCAGGAAGGAAAGACAGAGTGAACCACAAGGTATCTGTATGCTCTCCACGTTTACTGATGGCCTACCCTGCTCTAGGAGCTGGGATGCAGCAGGAGTGACTGACATCCTGCCATCTGGGATGGCGGGCAGGGTGGGGGGCAGGAAGTGAAACTCGGTCACTCTCTCTTCAAGCTCAGAGACAGTCCTAAAGGGGAACAGCTCAGTCCTTGACCTCCCCCTTCAGCCCCTCTCCTACCTTGAGAGTCACATGCCCCTCCAGCTTGTCCATCTCTCCCAAGAACGCCGAGAGCAGAGACGATTTTCCGCAGCCCACCTGGCCCACCACAGCCACCAAAGCGCCTTCTGGGACGGAGAAGGTGATGCTGGAGAGAGAGAGAGAGTGTGCCTGCCTCAGCCCCAGGGGACAGAGGTAGGAGGGGGTGGACACCAGGGGGGGTGGTCGAGAGCATTTAAGGTCTCAAAATTCCTTCCACCATTTCTGTGGCTGAGCCGAGCTCAGTGAGTTGCCTCCGGGCTTTGGGGGAGTGCGTCAGGTGTGAGGCAGGTGCCAGGTGTGAGGCAGGGGCTGGGATGAAATTCATCTGGGGAGGGCACAGAAGAGGCCCAGGGAGTCATGTCACACCCAGAGTTAAACCGAGGGGTATCAGGTTTGTAAGACAGGTGGCAGCCAGGCCTGGGAGGACCTTATGGGACGTGGTGCTGAGACACCTGCTCTTTGCCAACTGGGAGCCACCAAATGGCTGAAGGGAAGATTGACATGAACTGATCTGAGCAGAGTTTCAGAAAGACCTCTACAGTACTGTCCTTTGATAGACGAGTCAACCAAGTGAGACGAAAGAAGTGCACTGCCCTACTAGCAAGACCAGCTAGCACAGGAGGGTACACAGCCTTGGCTGCTCTTGCTGAGACAGTGCAGTCCAGCCAGGGTCCGCCCCTGAGAGGGTGGGCTGGCAGGGCTCTGCGCTCCCCTGCACTGACTCCTGTCACTGCTGCTGTTCTAACTTCACTGTGTTAACAGAGACGCCGGTAGGTTCTGACTGATATTCTCTCTCTCTCATGCTGGAGACTGAGCCCAGGGCTTTGTACATTCTAAACATGCACCCTACCACTGAGCTACATCCCCAGCCAGCAAACACTAGATCTTGTACTGGTCGATGGTGCCAGTCTTACGGCCCTGCTGCTGGGTGGCGTGGCTTACTCTCAGGCCCGTGTTAGGTGGGGAAAGGGTTATGGGCCCCAGTGGACAGGAAGCCCAGGGAAGGCGAACCTGCCACTGTCCAGGTGAGACTGGAATACTCTCTTAGGCTGGGGGAGGGAAGGGCTGAACATAGAAAGGATTCCGGGGCTCCAGGGGGCAGAGTGGCTGGAAGAGGAGGCCTCTGAGACAGGAAGGAGGGAAAGAAGGGGCCCCAGATACAGATCAGCTGTGCAGCATGACAAAGGGGAAAGTTACAAATAAAACAGGATTTAAATGAGACATAAGCAAGAACTTCCCAGACATGCAGTCCCACCGAGAATTTCCAACAGACCTAAAAAAGAGATAGACTCTGTTCTCTGAAGAGTTTGTGCCCTGCTTGATAAAATACAACAGTAATGTGGCCATCCAGTCATTTGGCCATCTTCTGGGACTTCCCTAAGGCCCAGGCAAACTGTGAAGCAAGCATGAGGTGGATGTGACAGCCCATCCACCTGTACTCCCGGCACTCTGGGAGGCTGAGGGAGGGGATCACAAGTTCAAACTCAACCCGGGGGGCAACTTAGGGACTTAGTAAGAGCCTGTCTCAAAATAAAAAATAAAGGCCTGGGGATTTAGCTCAGTGGTTCCGGCGCCTGCCTTGCAAGCACAAGGTCCCAAGTTCGATCCCCGGCACAGAAAAAAAAAAAAAAAAATAGTGAACATTAAAATAAAAAATAAAAAGGGGTGAAGATGAGGCTCAGTGCAAAGCCCCTGAGTTCAATCCCCAGTAAGTGAAAAAAAATAAAGAAAGAGAAAGGAGGCGCATACCGGTCACCCAGGGAACAAGGCCAGTTCTCTGGACACAGTACAGTGGGGGAAGATCAGGGCTGCAGTGGGCAGGGTCCCGGTGGGAAGGTGTTGAAAAAGGGCCAACCAGGCGGAGAGGGCCATGGAGAGAACAGAGACAGTCAATCCCACCCTAAGCAGAAACACAGCGGCAGACGATAGCTTCTAGCACAACAACTGTGGGCTCCACAGGCCACCAGCCTGCCCAGGCCCTCCAAGCACCTTGACTGGTTCTGGAAGGAGCACCTGACCCAGTCTGGACCAATAGGAGGCAGGTAGCCTCCCACTGATGTTCACAGACACATTGATTGGCTCAGGGAGGAGCCTGGGACCTGGATGGAGCAATAGGAGTTAGGCAGCCTCCAGCCCAGTACACCCAGAACTGCAGACTCTGCCACCCCACAGGAGAGGAAGTCAGAGAATGAAGCACAGAGGAAAGCGGAACGAACCATGGTTGGGCAGAATTCTCACAGCCCAGGCTGAGACACTGGATCACCCTGTACCTGAAAGGGGAGGATCTCAGTTATGAGGGCCAAAACTCCCCCATGTTGCCTCGCTGTGCACAGTTCCTGTCACTTACCCTCAGGGGAGCCCTGTGTGCTAGGCACCCTCTCGTCTGCTCCTCACATAGCCCAAGAGTGTGACTAGACCTGTTTTCCAGATGGATAAACTGGGGCTCAGACAGGCAAAGAGATCTGCTCAAGGACCCGGAAGCGGAGAACAGACAGAATTGGAATCCATGTTTGCCCGGAGCCCTGGAGCTGTCTCCATGCCCCTCGTGACGGCACCCTGGCTTACCCATTCAGCGTGGGGGCTTCGCCTCTGGCCCATGTGAACGTGGCGTTCTTCACAGTAACGCTGTTCGTCCCCCCAGCTGGAAAGCACCAGAGACAACATGTCAGGCACAGATGGAGCAGAGGCACTGAGTGTGAGCAAACTGCTCTTTTCTGTTTTCCCTCATCGAGCAGTTTAACCTCAGATGCCGGAAGATGATGGCACTGGGCCTTATCTGGTGACATCAACCACAGTTCCTCACCAAGCACACCCATCTGGAGTTTGGGCGGTGGCCTCAGACCCAGAAAGCAACTGGAAACCACAAGAGGGTTGGGCTCCTGGGACTGCAGTCTGTGGTGCCAGACACACAGCTCGAAGGCATGGGGTGTGGGGGCCCACACAGGGTGCTCCGTGCCGCTCCAGGAGGGCCGAGTGGCAGCCAAGGCCGAGGGGCAGAGGGGACCAGGCAGTGCCCACATGCACATCTCTCCCACGCCAGGGGGCCCATCATGTGGAGGCTTCCCTCACCTTCAAAACGGGGTCCCCTGCTCTTCAACTGCTGGGTCCTGGCCTCCCAAATGCTTCTTTCTTGCTGTGTCCCCTCCCTCTCTCCAGTCCTACCACCCCGCACACCTCCTGGCAGGTCAGTCGTTTCAAAAGAGCGGTCACAATAAGCTGAACACCAGCAGGTTGTGAACAGGAAGTGTGGCAGGCAGTGGGGGAGGGCCGAGGTCTAAGACAAAGCCCACATTATATGGTTCCAGGGAGTCCTGGCTCTTGGCAGCTCTGTCTCCATTTGCTTTGAATGCCCTTGTTTTCCTTTCACTTCCTATACCTTGATTAAAAAAAGATTGTCTCCTAATTAGGAGCCACTTTAAAACCATCCAGAGATAATATAGGGGTATTTTTTTAAGGTTGTCAAATGAAGGAATAACTTCCCCCATACATCAAAGAAACAAAAAACTGCCAAGAGGAAGTGACTGATTGCCCTAAATTAACCTCCCACAGCTCCCGCAAAAGAGGAAACTGCTTGTTTTCTTGTGGTGCTAGGGATGAAATCCAGGGCATCCTAAATGCTAGCACTGAGCCACATCCCCAGGCCCTGAAGAGGAAACTGGAAGGTGCTATGTAAGGAATTTTGGAAAAACCACTCCAGTCAGCCCCAAGCTGCCAAAGCACCCAATCTGGCACATGCAGAGAATGCGGATAAACATCTCAGAAAGGAGCAAGACAGAAAAGCTCAGGGTTTCCTGAAGCTTGTAGGGCGCTGTGAACAACTTCAGTACAAGAAACCTCCTGTGGCCTTCTCAAGTTTCAACCGGTGTTTTGTAGAGAAAGGCAGCTCTGGCATAGAAGGCATCATCCCCATACCTGTGAGGGGACTTGGTCCTCAGGGCAGCTGAAATCTAGGGAGGAAGATTCCAGCATCTACTTAGGCAGTGGCTCTCAAAGAGGGGCGACTGTGTCCCCTCAACAGACAGCTGGCAATGTCTGGGAACAGTTTTGGCTGTCAATATCGGGGTAGGAACACAGTGGACAAAAGCCGAATATGCTGAACAATACCTACAGTTCACAAGACGGTTCTCAACAACCGAGGACCATCTGGCCCTGAAGGTGGTGTGTCCAGCATGAAGAACCTGCTGCAGGTGGTGCAGCTGAGGAAGCTACCACACTAGACAGGTGAAAACTGCCACCTGTCTGCTCCATGTGTAGCGTCTTCTATGCAGCAGGCATGCTGTGAAGTATTTCATGTGCCACTGAGACATCTGAAAACCTACCAGGCACCAGGCAATGCTGACAGATTATAGCCAATGTCTACGCATGTTCAGTCCTCCGACTTTATTGAATTTGAGCCAGATCACATGGGCTTGAAGCCCTGTGCTACCACTTTCCAGCTGGGCAGCCACAGGCAAGTTACTTAACTTCTCTGTGTCTCTTTCCTTCTGTAAATGGGACAGATGACAGTGACCTCAGAGGGCTGTAGTAGGAGTCAAGGAGGAAATACGCACAGAGCGCTTGCCACAGTGGCTGTCACACAGCAGGTGCTCGGCGAATCTCAGCACAGCAGTGCACAGAGCGGCTAAGAACAGGGATTCTCCCAAGCGGCTAGGGATGTGAATCCTGGCTTGATTTATACACTGAGCGATTTCAGGCAATTACTTAAGCCACTTTCCTCACCTGTAAAGTGGGGGTTTCCACAGCCCCCTTTCCAGCGTGCCACGCCAACCACTGGCTAAGTTAATACACCGACACCCTTAGTCAGCAGAGTCACGGAGGTGAATGGGTTGCTGGCTGGTGTCACTGATACTTATTACTAAGTGCCTAGCAAGACGGCAATAAACAAGACCCCTGCGGGGCTGGGGATTTAGCTCAGTGGTTCCCCCGCCTGCCTCACAAGCGCAAGGTGCCGAGTTCGATCCCTGGTACCAAAACAACAACAACAACAACAACAACAAGACCCCTGCCCAAGGAGACGGCTGGAAAAGGGTAAAATAATAGTCTGTAAAACAAATAAACCAACCAATAAAAACCCATAGAACACCCTGCCAGAGAAAGGTACTTCCATTCCCATTACCCCTGTGAGGAAACTGAGGCTCAGACCCACACAGATACAGCGCCTGAGTGGTACAGCCTGCCCGGTCCCCACATCCTTACTCTGCCTGTCCATCTGCTCAGAACAGAATCAAGGTCCGGGCCCAGGAACCCGACTCCAAGGAAGGCTTCAGCCGGGGGCTCCCTCTCAGCAAGCAGGCAAAAGGGCAAGTCCATCCCCTTGGGATGTGTGACCTAAGAGGCCCGTGGGATTCCGGGACGCTTGGCCTCCTATCCTGTCTGCCCCGCTGCAGAGGCCTTGCTTCTTGGTGTCTTTCAGTCAAGCTGCTGGGCAGACGGGAGCCCAAGGGCAGCAAAGGGCGAGCAAGGCTGGGGTCTGGGGGCTGCGTGGCAGGAGGTGGGGACAGTGGCACACACCGTCTTTGACAGGCTGCCGCTCGATGCTACCAGGCTCCAGCTCCTCGTGGGACAGGAAGGTCCTCAGGCGTTTGAGGGAGACACTCGCCTACACAGAAACCAGTGACAGGGCATGGTTAATTTTAAAAAGCATTTTGCACAATACATCCCCGCTGACTTTCAGTGGTTTCCCCTGGGCGAGGAGAGGGCACATCCTCCCTCAGTTCTCAAGACTCTGCACAGTGTATCTGCTGCAAAATAAAAAATAAATGGGTTTTCCTTCTTGTTTTTCTTCAGAAGGCCACAAAAGGCAGTAAAGTGTGTGGGTGTGTCGGGGGTGGTGCTCAACAGAAAAGGACTTCACAAACCTACCAACCTAAGGCAAGAGAGGCAGCCAGCCATGGAGATGATTCTGGAACTCTTCAGGGAACTTCAGCATAGACTGAGTATTATTTTAAGCAATTACTGGCAATTGGGTTCGGTATGATAATGGTGTATAATTATGTAAGATGAAATGCATACTCAAGTATTTATGGGCCAACAGTCAAGAGGTCTGGGATTTGCTTTAAAATTCTTCAGCAAACAAAGAAAGAAATGAAGGAAGGAGGGAGGGAAGGAGGATCAGATGAAGCTAGTGGGGCAAAATGTGGTGGCTGGGCCTGGGTGATGGGGACATGAACTCACACTACTACTACTTCTATGTACATGTGAAAATTTTCATAACGGAAAGAGTACTCTGTTTCTGTTAAAACCTACAACCGGAGCTATATAATCAGGTCTTTAGGGCAAGTTGTCTCTGTAGCTAAAAACGGAGTTGAATATGTGCAAAGCTGAGGAGAAAAATGTGAAAAATACTGGCAGAAACGCGGCAGGGGCTTCAATAGCACCAAAATGTGACAAAGTACAGCACGCGCTGGGAGTGTCAAGGGGGTTGTGAAATTCATCGAGGGGGGTCAAGAGCTGTGTTTTGAAAAAGCAGGCTAGGACAGGCCAGGGTGGCAGAGGAGAGGACATTCCAGAAAGGTTCTTCCAGAAGCCCGGGAAGGCCTTGTCGCATCAAACTTTTGATCCACGCACTCAACAGTGAGTTCCCATCAAGAAGTCTAAGGTCTTTCTTGGGGCCAGCTGTGGTCCGGGCCCTGCTAAGCCCAAGGGCACACGGGCGGGTGAGGCAGAGGGAACACGGGGCCGGGGATTTCTGTGCCTTCCGCTTTGCCCCTGACCCCCGAGGTGCCGTCTCTGCCAAGCCCCTCGGTACCTGCACGATGCTGCTGATGACCATGGGGAGGATGTTCAGGGGAAAGCGGAGGATGTTGAACAAGGCCAAGGACACAAAGGCTCTCTGGGCATCCAGGACGTTGTTCTTGTCGATGGTCACGTAGACGGCAAACGTAGACAGGGCCACCTGCGAGCAGGACACCGAGCTCTGAACACTGTGCCCAAATGAGGGTCACAACCACGGCCCCTAGGGAGGCACGGCCACCTCCCCACGTGACCGGGC
The DNA here is from genome assembly GCF_053883595.1 of Heterocephalus glaber. Classification (NCBI taxonomy): domain Eukaryota; kingdom Metazoa; phylum Chordata; class Mammalia; order Rodentia; family Bathyergidae; genus Heterocephalus; species Heterocephalus glaber. The sequence goes on from NW_028258175.1 coordinate 14,275,103, forward strand.
CGCACAGCAGGGAGTGGTCAGCGCCTCAGGTGGCATCTGCACAAGCAGGTGCTCACTAAACTGCCAAAGAACACCTGGACAATGAGTGACAGCGGCCCCAAATGCCTGCAGCTCCCACCAACTTCCTAGGGGACACCGCGGGGCACCCCCACTCCTGGGCGGGACCAAACGTGTCCCCAGTGTGGACTTCTGCCCCAGTCATGTTCTAGCTGTCCCCTTCCCAAAGGGCCGTGCACCTGCCCCAGGGCAGCCCTGCCCAGCACTGTAGCCCTGACCCCGGCTTCCGGCTCACCTTCCTTCCCTGCGCCTCTCACTACCTTGTGTAATGGTCTTACGCAGGTTTATTGTCCATCTTACACACCAAAAAGCCACCTCCTCGCAGGGACTTGGTTCCCCATGCACGGTGCCTTCTGTGTCTAGAATGATCCCTGGAACTTAGCGACAATAAAGACAACCTCCGGGCAGGTTTACTTCTTCTCCCAGGGCCTCAACTCTCCCCTGCGTGAAATGTGGCCGGAGGATGAATGTCTCTGTTTAAAGTTCCTTCCAGCTCGTACAGTGTATGATTCTATGCTTCAAGGAAAGAAATACTTTAAAAAGGAAAACAAAAGGCAGGGGTATGGTTCTGGGGAAGCCCATCGGTCCTCAAAGACTCACCCCAGGCCCTTGGTGGCTCCCAGGCTTGACCCCCAGGACTTAGAGATCCCCTGAACTTGGGCTAGCGGTCTGGGGGACAGCACCTTACCCATCAAGTGCTTCCTTTCCCCCTTGACAACCCCGGATGGGAAGGCTGGCTAAGGAGAGCAGTAAAGAGGAACAGGCGGGTTTGGGGCAGCCACTCTCGGCCAGGTGTCACCAGTGGGACCCCACAAGCCCTCTGACAACTGCAGGCAGCCGGGACAAGGGTCCTGGCAGAGTGCTCAGCAAGGCCCGCCAGGGAAAGCCAGCCTGTGGCGGCTGGTCTCTTTTTGTTCTTAGGAGCCGAGGGCAAGTGCCTGGTGCAGCCAGTTCCAGCGCTGACAGTAAAAAGTCAGCCGACCTCGCGCAAGGCTCTGGTGCTAAGTGGCTCCTCCACAGGGCACAGCCAAAGGCCTCATGCACCAGCCTTGAACCCAAGGATACTCTAAAAACCCCATTTTTTCCTAATCTATTTGAACTGATATACTATATAAAAGTTGTACCTATCACTGAAACACCATGTAATGCTTAAATAAGGCTAAACAGATCTACCTCAACCATTTCTCATTTCTTTACAGTAAAAACATTTTGATTCTTTCCTTCTAGCTTTCTGAACTTGTCATCTTTGCCACCCCACCACGCAACAGCTCAGCAGAGCTTCTTGGTCCTAACTGTAACTTAGTACTCACTGATAAAGCTTTCTCCATCCCTCTCCCCCTCAAAGATATCCCTGCTCAAAACCCTCCAAATATATCCACACAATGGAATATTATTCAGCCATCAAAAGGAATGCAATCTTTTTCTTCCAGGACTTGGATGGAGCTTTACGCATGCCAGGCAAGGACTCCACCAGCGAGCTACACCCCCAGGCCAGGAATGCAATTCTTACACGTGTTACAACAAGGATGAACCTGAAAACATCAGGCTACAAGAAAGACAGACACCGGAAGCCATGAAGAGTTTGCTTCCCTCTATGTGAAATGTCCAGAACAGGCAAATACCCAGAGGCGGGAAACAGATTAGTAGTTGTCATGGGGTGGGGAGCAATTACTAGCAGTATAGAGTTTCCTTTTGGGGTAATAAAAATGTTCTGGAATTAGTAGTGAAGGTTGTACAACCTATATGAAGAATACTGAGTCATACACTTGAATGTGATTATATCTCTACCAAAAAAGAAAAAACACCTCTCTGAAGCCAACCTTCTACTTAGTACAGAATCCAAAGTCTTAACCCAGGGCCAGGGGCCATCTGATTCATCGGTGGCCACCTGCCTCCCATCCAGCCAGATTCTCCTCGCTCCCTCTGTGCTAGGCTCCATGGTTATCCTGCCTGTGAGCAGCATAGTCCTACCGCAGGGCCTTTGTACCTGCTCCCCCCTTTCCCCACCTGGCCTCTTCACTGCCATCAGGTCTGTACTCAAATGTCACCTTCTTGGTGATTCTCTGACCACCCTCTTTAAAACCCCAAACCCTCCTTGTCACTCAGACACAATTTTTCAAAAATTCTATAGCAGTTCTGACAGTGTACCATGCAATATGGTTTATTTATTTATTACTGTCCATCTCTCCCAGTTATAATGAGAGCAGTCACTGGTATCTGCAGTGCTCGGTGTTCTCTTGTCAGTGCCTAGCACAGCACCTGGACCACTGCAGACACTCAGTACATGTTTGCTGGCTGCATGAGCGGTGGGCGGACAGAGAAACCTGTTAGAGGGATGTGAAGGTCCCGTGGGTGAGTGGGTGGAGGATTTGCCTGAGGGCAGGAGGGCAGGAGCATATCCACTCAGAGGCATCATTTGGCAGTGAAGAAATCAGGCCTCGACAGCTCATGGTCAGAACATAACTCCCACTGTTGATCAGAGGCTGCAGGCTGGCAGGTCAGAGACCCCAAAGAGCGGACAACATCGTGCAGTCTGTCAGGCCTATGGTTTTGGCTTTTCCAGGAGGTGAAGGTCACCCGCCCATTATTAATTAACCACCGAATGTGCACAGGGCATCAGCCTAAGGGCTGGGGCCATGGGCAGTGGAGAGGTGAGGAGGCCCCATAATAAGTGAGGAGCCTGGGCTGGGGATTGAGCTCAGTGGTTCCGCTGCCTGCCTTGCAAGCGCAAGGTCCCGAGTTCGATCCCCGGTACCAAAAAAAAAAAATTATTAAAAATTAATAAGCGAGGAGCTTGAACTGTAGCCCAGCTCCTCAGCTCCTGACGCCTCCTTGGGCAGAGAGATGTTCTTCCTGGTGCCCAGCATCTGTGCCTCTGGTTCTGGAGCCACCCCACTTTTCCTGTGGGAACTGACATTCTTCCAAGCTCAAGCGATGAGCGCCTCAGTCCAAGCATCCCACCGCCTAGGCCCAGTGACTGGGCCAGGAACAGGCGTGTGACTGTCTATGTGCAACCAATGAGGCCACATTGCACAGCTTCGTAAGAACCACTGGGAGAGAGCAGGGTGGTCAAAAACGGGGTTCTCGGGGCCGGAGATTCAACTCAGTGGTTCCGGCGCCTGCCTCACAAGCGCAAGGTCCTGAGTTCGATCCCCGGTACCAAAAAAACCCCCAATAAAATGGGGTTCTCCGCTCACAGGGGTTACTGAGGTGACAGAACGATCCAGAAGTAGTGGCTGACAAAGAATCCACCATGAAGAAAGCAGAGGGGAGAGAGAGCTACTCCCAACTTTATCTCCGACACATCTAGATCCAGCCATTCTGTACCCCCAGCCATGCTTACAAGTAGTTTCTTCCTCGGTTTTACGGCTCAAAAATCCTCATGGCTTTTTTCACTGCAGTTGATTTGAGTGAGGTTTCTGTCTCTTGCAAGATAGTTCCTGATTACCACAGGTCATTTCATTCATTCAACTACATGTATCTGCCAAATGTGCACCATCTGCCGAGTTCCCTCTGCTCTGGGGATGTCAGCATTCAACGACATGGCCTGTGTCTCCGGGACCTTATTATCTAGTCAGCAGAGAACTACATGGCAGAGAATCATGAGGTAAGAATTATTCCAAGGAAGAGACATACAAGGTAAGTAGAAAGCAAGAAGCACACAAATTATCTAAGATGGAAAATGCTAACCATTGACAGGCTGCTTGGGGCTGCTATTTTAGGCACGGGTACTAAGTGGACATGACAAATGCCAGACTCTGTGTTCCAGAACGGCAGCCCCATTCGGCCCCTGGACGGCATCCCCAGGCCCATCTGCCCACCCCGGTCTGTCTTCCATCACCCCTACCACTGGATAAACAGCGCATCATCCCTGCAGCACAAGAATTTACCAGTGGAAAGAACATGCAAGAACCTTCCAGGGAAACGGCGGGCCACATATTTTATCCTAATGTAGTCAGAGGCCTTGGCATCTTGGCCAAGGCTAAGGTCTTTGGCTGACACCCAGGCCCATCTGCTCTTTGCCAAACAGTCCAACAAGCCCTGTGCCTGGAAGCCCGGGACCTCCAACCTTCACCATCTACCTGGAAACCAAGGGGGAAATTCAGAGGTCAAGATAAGCCAGTGTGGCTCTTCAGCATCTTTCCCTGTGGGGTTTCTGATGGGGACCAGGGCAGGAAATGAAACACAGGACCATAATGTTCAGGTGACAACCTAGAAATCACAGGTTCTGTCAAAGGACCCAACACGCAGGGTAAAGGCACAGGAAAAAATCCACTCTGTCCCTACTCTGACCTAAATGGAAAATACCTCACAGACAAAGCTGGTCACCTCCCGTTCTGGTCTCAGGCTTCTGCCCGTAAGAGAAAGCAATTTGAAACACCATGGATTCCTGTATAGTTAGCAATCACTGGTGTCACAGTAAAACAAACAAAGAAACGTAACTACCTGTACTGCGTGTATCCACTGGTACAGACAGAAACTCTCCAAACACACACCAGAAACTGCTGTGGGGAGACGGGTGAAGTGGAGGGGTGTGAGGTGGAGGGGCTTGGCTTTTCACCGGCACCTCTGCTCCCCATGCCGGGGGGATTTGTCTCCAGGGGACTATTTGGCAATGACTGGAGATATTTCCAGCTGTCACAACTGGTGACACAGCGGAAGGGACTGCTTGGTATCTAGTGGACAGAGGCCAGGGATGCTGCTACACACCCTACAATGCACAGGGCAGCCCCACATCACATAAACAAGGAATGACCTGTTCTCAAACATCAGCAATAGTGCTGAGGCTGAAAGTCTGCTCTGTGGGGATCATCAGTGCTCACTGTGGAAGTGCTCAGTGGTAAAGCACATGCTCAGCATGCGACAGGGCCTGGGTTCAACTCCAGCACATAAATAGACAAATAAAGTCCTATGGGATGAACAAAGGCATTAAGATACTCAGCTGAGCTGGGTGTGGTGGTACAGCCCTGGAATCCCAGCTGAGACAGGAGGATCACAAATTCAAGGGCAGCCTGGGCAACTTAGCCACAACTCACCTCAAAACAAAATGTAAAAAAGGCTGCAGGTGTAGCTTAGTAGTAGAGCACTTGCCTAGTGTGCGTGAGGCCCTGGGTCTCATTTCTAGTACCACACAAAAAAATAATAGTATTAAAGTAAAATAAAATAAAAATGTATCATACCTAAAAATGAGAATATTTCACAGTGACATACAATGCATACAGACTTTAAACAGTTCAAAGAAAAATGATAAAATGAACCTCCTATATCACCTTCAAGCAGTCTGAGATCTGATTTACAAAGAGGCTGCCCATGACCTGGGAAAAGTCTGGGGCACTGAAGCGAAAAAAGAATTCAAGATCATGCTCTGGCTGCCCAGGATGCCAGGGGAATCGATTGCTCCCTACTGGGATTCCCAGAATGGTGAAGAGATGTCACTGCTCGTGACAGCAGATTGCGGTCCCCTAGAGGGTCACTGGGCCTGCTTTGGCGAGAGAGCACCATGACTGACTTTGGCTGTCTGCTGAGGCCACAGGAGGGCAGGGCACGGCCCTGTCTTTGACACCCTGAGATTTAACCCCTTCCACGTTCACATGAGAAAATCCAGAGCCTGGCCGGCAACAGAATGCGGCAAGTGTCCTGACTTTCAGAAAAACACCCCAGTGTTCTATGCCAGGGGCCCACGAGGCCAACATCTGTTTACAGGTGGTTTGTGAACTCAGAATGGATCTTACATTTTTTAAATGGTTAGGGGAAAAAAACAATCCGAAGATTATTCCATGACACACAAAAATTTTATAAAATTCAAATTTCAGTGTCTATAAACACAGGCTTACAGGAACATGGCCACACTCACTAGTTTATGGCTCATCAGCTGCTGCTTTTGCACTCACCTGGGACATACAAGTATTTGGAAGAAACTGTACGGCCCAGGATACCTTACATATTCACCACCTGGCCCTTTACAGAAAAGACTGCTTACTGCTGCTCTCTGCATGTCTCTAAAATCTCACATATGTATGAACTATCTACAGAGCCTGGTAAAATTCAGTTTCTGTTTCAACTGGTATTGGAGGAAGCCTGAGAGTCTGCAATATTTCTAGCAATGAGCAGGGGATGCTGATACTGCTGGTCCACGGACCATGTTTGAGTAGGGAGAAGACTCTGGTGGGTCTCAAAGTGCGGGCCACAGGGAGAGAACCAGCAGTGAGTGCCTGGGAAGGAGGCACAAGGGAAGGCACTCAGGCCTCCCCTGCACCTACTCGGAGATGTTGGGTGCAGCCCGGCAGGCTGGGTTCCAGTGGGCATGCAGGTGACTCTGATGCATGCTCATTTAGTCTCCCTTCGCCATTTCAGCTCCTGTGCAGGTCCAGGTTCTGGGAGATGGGCGGTAAGCTGACAAAAGCCGGAACAAGCACAGTTTGCAAATCTTGAAAAGGCAGGAGTTTCCTTAGGGACTCTCCCTGCAGCTCAGCTGAGATGGCGCAGGCAAGGGTCTAACAGAAAAGCTGCCTAGTTATGAAAACGTGATTTCAGTTCACAGAAACTTCCGAGAACACAAACAGTTACCCTCTGGTCTTGGCAGGGGACTGGCTCCCGGATCTCCCACGGATACTCCAACCCAAGGATGCTCAAGTCCCTTATATGAAACGGCCGAATAGTTGCATCTAACCTGTGCACACCCTTCCATATGCTTTAAGTCATAACTCATTTCTGAATTAGTATAATACCTAATGAATGTAAATGGTATGTAAATGGCTATTATTTTTCTCCAAATTTTTTAAAATCTGCAGTTGGTTCAATCAAGGATGACGAACCATGGCTATAGAGGGCAGCTGTATTTACCAGCATAACTGAGAAGGAACAGACATTGCTAGCAAAACATTTAAAAAGAACAACCTGGCCAGGGATTTAGCTCAGTGGTTCTGCTGCCTGCCTCGAAAGCACAAAGTCCCAAGTTCGATCCCAGGTACCAAAAAAAAGAACCATCACTGGGGATGGTAACGTGCACTTGTAGTCCCAGATACTCTGGAGGCTGAGGGAGGAGAACTGCTCGAAATCAGGAATTTAAGCTCAGCTGGGCAACATGGCAAGATCTTGTCTGAAGGAGGGAAACAAAAGAGGAAGAGGAAGAAGAGTGGGAAAGAAGGGAAAGAAGAAACTTCTAGGGCTGGGAATATACCTTAGAGCATGCTTAGCATGCAGAAGGCCCTAGGATCAACCCCTAGTACCAAACAGAAAGGACAGTTAATAATACAAAAAGACAGAAAACAAAACAAAACAAAAACACAGGAGTAGGGAAGGCCAGATACCACAGTCATTCTGAGCTGTTTAACGGTGACCAACTGCGCTTAAAGGGAGCGTCTATATTCCATCCCTACACAGTCTCCTGGTTGGGGGCCAGCTTTGCACTGTTGTTTTCAACCTTTTCACTAACAGTAAAGAATGGACCAACCTGAATGACCAGAATGGTAGACAGGCTGGGTCAACCTGGGACTGGGCATCCATGTGCTGGAGAAGTGTGCTTCACTAACACAAATAAAACTGACCCAAAGGCATGAGCCAAGGGGGACAGATTGAATGCAGAAATGACATAGAATTCTATGTATGAACTGTGATGTAAAAATAGAGTGGACTGGCTGGGGATTTAGCTCAGTGGTTCTGCCTCCTGCCTTGCAAGCGCAAGGTTCCAAGTTTGATCCCTAGAACCAAAAATAAATAAATAAATAAAAATAGAGTGGCTGCTGAAATTTTAAAAAAATTATGACAGTAAAAGACACATTACCTATTACAATGTTTACATTTTTGATGCATTTCTGTTCTAGTTTAGCGCATGGTGAGAGATGTGGGTCCAGGTTTAAACTTTATCACGTGGAAAGCCAGTTTTCCCAGCACCATTCATTAAAGAGGTTCTTTCTTCCAGTGAAGGTGTCTGGCCCCTTTGTCAAAGATGAGGTTGCTGTGTGTCTGGAGTGGTTTTTTTATCTTCTACTCTTTTCCGTTGATCCTCAGGTCTTTTTTTTTGTTTTTGCCAATGCAATGCTGTTTTTATTACTGTAGCTTTGTAGTATAATTTAAAGTCAGGGATTGTGATGCACCCTCCCTTGCTTTTGTTGCCCAGAATTGCCTTTGCTATTCTAGGTCTCTTCTGGTTCCAAATGAATTTTAGGATGTTTTCTCTAATTCTGTGGGGTAACTTACTGGTATTTTGATCAGGATTGCATTAAATCTGTATAACAATCTTGGCATTGTGACCATTCACTATATCAGTTCTTCCTAAGAACAAGGGATATTTTTCCATGTTATGTTATCCTCTTCGATCTCCTTTCTCAGAGTACTATAGTTTTCAGGGTAAAGGTCTTTTACTTCCTTCATTAGATTAATTCTTAAGTATTCATTTTTTTCAATGTTACTGTGAAAGGTGTGGTTTCCCTAATTTCTCTCTCAATGAGTTTATTATTTGTGTACAGGAAGGCTATTGATTTTTGGGTGCTAACTTTGTATCCAGCTACATATCTGAATTTGGTTATTAAATCTAGAAGTCTTTTGGTGGAGTTTTTGGGGTCATCTACGTAGAATATTATATCATCTGCAAATAATAACTTAACTTCTTCCTTTCCTATCTTTACTCCTTTTATTTATTTCTTTTGTCGGACTGCTGTGGCTAATGTTCCCAGAACTATATTGAATAGGAGTGGTGATAGTGGACATCCTTGTCTTGTTCCTGAAAAATCTGCTGGAAGATAGAAAGGTAGTGCTCTTGAAGACACAGCTGTAGGCATAGACTTTATGAACAAAACCCTGATCGCACAGGAAATATTACAAAGAATCAACAACTGGGATCTCATCTTATTAAAAAGCTTTTGCACTGCAAAAGAAACCAACAGAGCGAAGAGACAACTCACACAGTAGGAAAAAATTTTGCCAGCTGTTCCTCCGACAAAGGACTAATATCTAGAATATATAAAGAACTAAAAAAAAAAAATCAGACACCCCGCCCCCAAAATTTAAAGACCCAATCTAAAAATGAGCATCTGAAATGAACAGATACTCCTCAGGTAAATAAGTACAAATGGCAAATAAATCAACCAATAACAAATGCTGGTGAGGCTGTGGGGGAAAAGGAACCCTTCTGAGTATAGACTGGTACAATCACTGTGGAAATCTCTGTGGAGATTCCTCGAAAAACAAAAAGTAGAGGTTCCATTCAACCCACTATTCCTCTTCTTGGTATCCTCCCAAAAGAATTAAAAGCATCATACCACAGCGATATATGCACACCCATGTTTATAGCAGCACAGTTTATAATAGCTACATCTTGGAAACAGCTCAAATGCCCATCAACCAATGAATGGATAAAGAAGATGTGGTTTTTAAATATAGTAGAGTACTATTCTGCCATAAAGAAGGATAAACTTGAGACATTTCTAGTTAAATGGATGCACCTTGAGACCATACTCTTAAGTGAAATACGTCTGACAGACATTCGTAAATACTGTATTGTTTCTCTGGTGTGACAAACCAAAAGGGTAAATGAGGACCAAAATGTATAACAGATACTGGGAAAAAGGAAGACAATGTTCAATTGAGAAGGGGAACAAGGGAGTAGGGAGAGGGAAAGGAAAGAAGGGAAAAGAAAAAAACAGAAAAAAATGGCAACAAAAATTTTGCAAATAAAGAAGGGAAGAGGTGTTGAAGGGAGGGGAGGGGATGGGGGAGAAAGAATCAAGATATATCATGTACAGGTACAAATTCCCTACGCTGAATGTGATCATTATGTATATCTAAAATGCACCAATAAAATTAGTTTTTAAAAGACACATTGCCATTAATCCCCCTCAAAACACTCCCCCTCACTTTGACCACACTTATCCCATTGTTCTTGCCACCTTCTGAAGCAGTTCTGAAAATTATTTTTCCTGAGTGCCTATAGTTGCAATGTTGTGGCTGCCCCTATGTCCTGAATGAATTCATCTTTCAGGGTCATTTAGACTTTGAGGAAGAGCCAGAAGGTGCATGGTATTAGATATGGTGAATAAGGTGGATGAGGACCCAGTGTCATGTTTTTACAAGCCTGCCTGTCCTACGGATGGCGCTCAGCCCAGCATTCGCCATATTGTTGATCACACAGTGGAAATAGACTCGAGAAAGAGGACTTCAGAACTGCTTCAGAAAGTGGCAAGAATGATGAGATAAGTACGTTGAAAGCAAGGCAGAATATTTTGAGAGCAATTAATGGAAATGTGTCTTTTGCTGTAATAAATATTTAAACATATACCATTATTTTGATTACACCTTGTATAGCATGATTCCTTTTTAATATTAAAGATGTATTTTAAGATACCCATATACTTAAATATATTTTTTAGAAAAGATACATAAAACCATCACAATGGAGGAGAGGATAAGATACAGGAGAGGACAATATGCTCTTACATGTGACATCTTTCTTTACGATCTGAATTCTTCTCCGACAGCCCCAATATTTATTGACAAGTGAACTCTTTATATTTACAAGGCAACCAATTTTACACAGCATTTGTTAGGTTTTGAAATTTCTGTATACTAAACAAGTACTTGCTGAGTAGCTACTTGGCACTATTTTATTTTTGTCTCTTTGAGACAAAGTCTTGCTATGTAGTTGAGCCTGAACTTGAGCTCACTAGGTAACCCAGGCTGGCTTCAAACTAGCAGCAATCCTCCTGTCTCAGCCTCTGGAGTGCTGGGATTATAGGTGTGTTACCACACCCAGGATACAGCAGTCAACAGAAAAGGCAAACCCCTGCCTGCCTGGAGCTGACATTCTAGTGCAGACAGACAAAAACAAAATAGTAAATTATTGAGGTGCATTTGGTGGTGCCACTGAACTAACTTGTGGTCAACTGGTCACCAATGCATGATTGTGACCAGCTGGTAAAGAGAGAGCAGGGCCTACGTTGTAGACCAGTTATGACACTAAGTACACTGTTTAGGTCACGAATGTGCTTTTCCTGCAAGACTTTCTCGGTGAAGGCAGCAGAGACTGGTGTACACCTGGGTGCACTCCTGTCTCATAGCAAACACATAACAAGCAGTTCCTAATCTGGCTGGCTGGAAGCTGCAAAGGGCCAAGAATAAAATAAAGGGGCTGGAGAGTGGTGGTGATCTTACAAAGAAGCAGTCAGAGAAGGCACTGTGGAAATAGTGACCTTTTCAAAATATCTGGGTAGCAAAAGCAAAGAAAACATAAAGCAACATGACCCATGAGAAACGGGGCTCCACTCACCAGGAAAGGAGTGCAGACCCAGGTGAAGGTCCCCACGGCCGCCAGGTAGGCAGACTTCTTCAGCACCTTCAGCTCCTCCTGCCTGATAGCCATCACCTTGTCCTTGAACGCCAGCTCCCATGCATACAGCTTCAGCACTTTGATCCCGTTGAGGATTTCATTCATCAGCCTGATCCGATTGTCTTTGCTCTTCATGTGGGCCACCTTCACAGACACGAGTGATCAGCGGTCACCGAGGGCGGGTCACTCACCTCTGTCCTGCCGTCACTTCATCACCCAGTGGCACAATGACTAAATACGGTCTCCCTGGTGCTGGAAGGCTGGCGCTGGAACCCCTGTGAGCCCTGGGCTTGGCCTGAGAACACCCCAACAGACTCCTCGATCATGAAAGAACAAGCTGCTTCGAGTTCCACTAGATCAGACATTAGAGAAACCTATTCAATTTAGAACCATGGAACAGAAGTGAAAAAGACCTTTGGAGCACACAGAAGACAGGACCTGGGCTCCGCTCTGCTGATAAAAACATAGCAAGGATGGTGTTACTTTTCTTCTCCATTTTCTCAATTGATCTGCTACCAGTTCGTGGCTGTTAAAACCTGAAATGTTTCCATAGCAGTGGCACTGGTTTCTGACCACTGGGTGCCCATGCTGTACAGGTGGTTAAATAGCTTACTGCTGCCCGGCGTTTTCCACCAGCCAGGCACTGTTCTAAGCATTTCATACACATTCAGCAATTCAACATGCATGACTGGTGACACAAGTGAGACAGTCATGCATGTACCACAGGGGTTCAAGCCACACGGCAGCGAGACATACGAATTATGGCCACGCTGTGAACGTGTCGTGCTCACAAGGACCATGTAGGCCCCCCCCGAGGTCTCAGACGGGACACTCTGAAGCATCATGACCTGCACACCAGTGAGGGCAGCAAAGGTGCCCACCAGGAGAAACCCACACACCCAGGGGACGGATGGGAGGTGACATGGCCCTAAACCTGCTGCCTCCCTTCCCCGACCTGTCGCGCCCCACCTGGCCCCCGTCCTGGAACTCACTGTCCCTGCAGATTGCAGCGGGGCCAGGAGCGCTCATGTGAAACCCACAGGCACATCACAGCACCCACCCATCTCCAGAGAGGAGAGAAACAAACTCCATCTCTCTTATATAAAAAAAAGTATACGTCTGTGTATACAGGGCTCGGCCAGTGGCGTGTGCAGCCTGGCAGGGACAGGCACCTACCTGATAGGTCTTAGTCTTCATCGCCATCACAGCATTAAAGGGCACCATGAGGATCATCACGGCCACCCCAGCCAGGACGGAAGGGCCCAGGTTCTAGAGAAAGAGAAGACAGTCACTCAACAAACAGGACAGAATAAGGTCCTTCATGTTCTACACAGGCTGTCTGTCCTACACGGATTCGGCCAAGTGAGCTTGGGGCAGACGCATTCCTTCTGCCCACTGATGGGGTAAAAAGCTGGTGGCTTGGGGGCCTCCCTACCCCTTCAAGAACGTCCAGGTCTGTGATCCTTTATGTGAAGCCCTTGGGCCCAGATGAGTTTTACAAATTAGAAGTATAGAATTTTAGAAAGGTAAAATAATACTGGGTAAGACACAGTTCACACAGCTGTCCTGACCCCTTATGGGACTTGAAAGGTGCTTGCAAGTTTGGCCCATGGCCGGGAACCTGGATTTCAGGAGGGTTTCCGCCACTCACGAAATGGGCACGAGGGGCTCACTGTGTCTGAATTGTCTACACAACCAGGGGGGCTTATGTTGGACTCTGCTTTTCCTCCTGGGAGGCTGGAATCGTGGAAGGCTCTAGGCAGAGGACACCATGCGACCAGCTCTCAGGAACAACTCCTGGCACTGCGTATTTATCCTACTGGGGGTGGGGGAACTCACGAGTGACTCTAGGGAATTGTTGCTAGGGAATTAAGTGCATCCGTGTGCTCCACTCCCTGGGAGAGTCTAGAAGCCTGGAGCTGGTTCCCCTGGACTTCGCCCTGGCTGCCTCTTTCCTTCGTCAACGGACTGTCCTAAATTACAGCCAGGGGTGCTACTGGCATTAGATGGGTAGAGAGCAGCATGCTGATAAGTACTCTGGAATGTAAAGGACAGTCCCCAAAGCGAAGGCTTATCCGGCCCCAAAGGTCCACAGAGCTGAGACTAAGCAATCCTCCTCCACACGAGAACAGTGGTGTCAAACAGCTTTTTTTTTCAGTAAGGCATATTAGGAAGACACATTAACATGCATAGATACACAGTAAATAATTAAACACATGCCACTCTCAGTGAACTATAAAGAAAAAAATAACATGAAGGGAAAAATTGTTTTCAGAGAAATTTTTGTCTTTTAGAGCGATCACGTGTCTATTTGCATATTAGAAAATTATTAGACTTGATATATAAACTTGTCAAACAACTTTTTTTTTTGGTACTGAAGATCGAACTCGGGACCTTGCGTTTGCAAGGCAGGCGGTAGCACCACTGAGCTAAATCCCTGGCCTCAAACAACTTTCTTAATGGTTCATAAACCAATTCTCTGAAAATTGAAGACAATTCTAAAAAAAACAGCATTCCAAAAATATTTTCACCTATAGGTGGTACTTTCTGGGAAAGTAAATACCCCAGATACTTGCCTAAAAAGACATTTTACCTAGATATTTATATTCTAGTGTTGAGGGCTAGGGATGTACTCAGTGAGAGAGCACTTGCCTAGCATGAGTGAGGCCCTGCATTCAATCCCCGGCACTGCGTGAAAAAATAAATAAAATTCTGGTGTTTTCCCTTCTAAGTTTCATCAGTAAGAATACTATGGGGCCGGGGATTTAGCTCAGTGGTTCTGCCACCTGCTTTGCAAGCGCAAGGTCCCGAGTTTGATCCCCGGTACCAAAAAACAAAAAGAAAGAATACTGTGGAGTGGGGGGGTACACTCAGTGACTGACACACACACACACACACCCACCCATACATACGCATATGGCTCACAAAAATATACACAAAAATATAAACTACAGTCACAGCAACTGATAATTGGCTGGGTTCATACCATGTATAGCCTGTCTGGGGTGCATCTCCAAGTCGCCAACTTGCTACCAGGGCAAGGTAGCAATGAGTACACAAAAATTGCAGTATACAGAAAAATTTGTTTGAGACTTTTGTTTGTTCACTCATTCACTCACGGTACTGAGCCTTGAGCCACATCCCCAGCTCTTTTTATTATTTACTTATTTATTTATTAATTAGGTATCAGGGATCAAAATCAGGACCTTGTGCTTGCAAAGCTGGCGGCGGAACTACCAAGCTAAATCCCCGGGGCCTTATTTTTTATTTTGAGACAAGGTCTAGCTAACTTACTAAACTGCCCAGGCTGTGCTCAAACTTGTGATTGTCCTGCCTCAGCTTCCCAAAGTGCTGGGATTATAGGTGGGTGCCACTATATCTGGCTGTTATTTCAGAAAGTAAAATCAGGTAAATTCCTGTAAAGTTATCTGAATTCAAAAAAGCAAGAAGTCTATCTAATTGAGAGGGAGAGAAAAAAGTCATCAGAAGGAGCATTAGTCATATCCTTGAAGGATGGGCAGCAGTTCATTAGTTGGAAGGAAGGAGTGAATGGAGGGAGAAAGGGGGCAAGAGAAGAAGGAAAAGAGTTCCTGGTAAAAGGAAAGACGTGTGCAAAGGCCCAGAGGTGAGAAAGAACAAGGCACGTGTGATGCTATGCGCCCCATGCTCATCATCTTTTCACTCTGGGAGATGTCTGTCCCCATGTGTGGATATGGAGAGACTATCACATCTCCACAGTGGGAGGAGACATGGCTCAGGCTGGCTGATCAGACTTCTCCCTCTCGGGCCACAGCAATTAGTTGAGGGGCGGGAACAGGATCATGCTGGGCCGATCAGAAGCCCGTGGGATCTGGCTGAGGCCGAGGATAGTCTTCTCTGGGACTCCGGTCTGTAAGATGACACAAGCTCAAAGAAAACGGGGCCAAGAAACAGTGAAAGAATGTGAGAGTAAGTCCTTAAAACACTGCCTGATCTCCTAGATCACGCACACATGCCACAGCGGGCTGTTTGTTATCACTGAAAGCTCTAAAGGGTTCACTACTGCCATCCTAGATCCACCCATGCCCGCAGAAAAATCCTTAGATTTCTTTCAGATACCTTAAAAATTCCCTTTATTTGTTAGGCTAAAATGGATTTCTATCCCTTACATCAGAGAGAAGCTTGACCCACATAGTTAAGGACCAATGAATGAGTTTCATTCACATTTGAGAGGGAAGAGTGGGAGAAACATGGTGTGTGTGTGTGTGTGTGTGTGTTTTGTAGGGTTGTTTATTCAATACACTCAAGAAAAGGCACATGCAAAGAAACACCATGCCCCAAAGAGAATATACTCCTGACAAATTGAGGGAAGGCATAAAATACCCAGAAATTGGTTAATGGGCCAGAAAATAAATGACAGCAAGAAATGCCAGCTGGCTACAGAACTCTCATCAGAGCACCCACTGCCTACGTGTGGAGGCCCCTTGCTACCCGTGCACGGGAAGGACACTGGACACACACCAGCCAGAGGAGGTAGAGCGCGAGGATGACCTGCAGAGGGGCTGACCAGATCATGTTAATGTACGTGGCCAAGTCCATGAACCGCTGGGCATCCACAGACATGAGGTTGACGATCTCCCCGACCGTGGAGGACTTTCTGGCTGAATTGGTGATCACCAGGGCCTGAGGGATGAAGGAGAGGTGAGTGCAGGCAGTGATGGGCCCTGGACTCCTCTTGCCCCAGAACCGGGAGCGGAAGGCGACTCCTGACAGTAACAACACCATGGATCTTTTCTCCTCCCCTGCCAGTCCAGCTACCTTCTCAGCCTTAGCTAATCCGCGTCATCACGAAGGCCACATGCCTATCAGTTGCAGTCACTGCCTCCCCATGGCGAGTCTTCCATGTGGAAGGGCCCTCAGATGCCCTCAAGCCAGGGCTTTGCACACTTTGATGTGCACACATGTCACCTGGGGACCATAAGGCCAAGCCGCTTCTGATCAGCAGGTCTGTCATAGGGGCTGAGGTTCTGCATTTTTAACAATCTCCAGGGTCACACAGACGCTGCTGGGCCTAGACCCTGACAAAGGACCCAGAGTCAAGGCCAGAGGTACTAGCCTTGGCATTCTCAGCATTCAGTCCTGGGTCACTGTTTGTGTGCTTATTCTGTACAGGCTGAGATGCTCTGCTTAGCAGCCTCCCGGGCCTCTACCCACTAGATGCTACATCCTCAGTTGTGACAACCAAAAATGTCTCTGGACATTGTCAAACATTCCTGGGGGGAACAAACCACTGGGTGGAGAACCCCTCATCTAAACCACTGGTTCTGAAATGTGGTTCAACACTATCACTTGGAGAGTTTAAAAAAAATTTTTTTTTGGTACTGGAGATCGAACTCAGGACCTTGCGCTTGTGAGGCAGGTGCAGTGCCACTGAGCTAAATCCCCGGCCCTGAGTTTTAAAACCCTTGACACCCATGCGCCCTTGGCTGTTCATTCAGCTGGTTTCAGGTGCTGCTTAGGCACCAGGACTCCAGCTCCCTTGAGAATCTAACTCACAGACAGCACTGAGAACCACTAGCCTACTTCTTAAAGACACTATCTATAGGACTGTGGGGCTCTTCCCAAACCGTGGGCCAAGCAGTGTCCTTGCCTCCAAAGGCTCTGAAATGAGATCAAGAAGCTAAGCTGGTTTCTTTGAAGCCAGGTGTGGAGGCGGAGGCTATGGCTCAGTGGTGGAGTGCCTGCCTACCAACCCAAGCTCCATCAAAAAAATAAATGTGTTCAAAGTTAGAAACTGTGTACTCCATCGTTCAGGGTATACATCTCCCACTCAGTTTAATTCAAAGGTGAAAGCAGGTCAAACACAGAACATTAACAGCAGAAGGATCTGAACTTGGATTTGCCCACATCGAGGACCGCCAAGCCCTTGAAGAAACTCAGTTACCCACGGCTGACATGTGGGCTCACAACATTCCACACCCCAACCCAAAAAACCCTGCTTTGCTAAGGGATAAGGACTGAGGGGCGCCATCCTCACCACCCCTAGTCATTTCCGTCCTCTCATCCTCTTGCTCCAGAGACTTGGCTAGACATCCCCATGGGTGCTAGAGAGACCAGCCGAGTCCAGCAGAGGGGATGTGGAAGCTGGCCCTACCTTGCGATAGACAGCCCCGATGACAGCGGTCTTGATCCTCATCCCACTGACAAAGCAGATGTGGAAGTACTGGTGCAGCACCAGTGTCTGCAGGCAGGCGGTCACGAACAGCAGCGCTGTGTAGAAGTAGCCCTGCCAGTCTGGGGCCTTCTTGTCATTCACAAAGTTGATGAGCAACCTGATAGGGGATAAGGTGTGACCCCGGAACCACATCGGTAGAACCCATGAAGCTGGAAAAAGTGCTTCCAGGTCAGCACTGCCAGGCAAGGCAGGCTCTGGCCTCCAACCTCACAGGCACAAACAGGAGCCCACAGCAGCCATCTGACTGTGCAAGGGGCCCGTGCCACGCACACAGGGGCCTCTGCCTTGGGACCCCCACATTGGTTTCAAGGATATGCCTCCCCACCATCAAGTCACCCAGAAGGGACCAAATGGAGAACACAGGGACAGAGAAAAGGAGGGAAAAGGAACGACCGTGAGGCCCAGAGAGACACAGGGAAGGGGAGAGGCAACACCTTTCTGAATTCCTAGTCCCACTGTAATTTTTCACAAGAGCTGCCTGCATCTCCTTGCTCTTGGCTTGCCAAGACAACCCCATTCCCTCCCGTCTTAGATTAAGTAGGTTTCTGTTACTTGCAAAACAAAATGACTTCCATACAAACTGCAGTTAAGCAAAGAGGGTGAAGACAAGGATACCTGGCTACAAGCGCCCATCAGCACACGGCAGGACCCCAAGGTTAGGAGCAAGGCAAGCAAGAGGTCAAACCAGGGAGGCAAAGGGGAGCCCAGCTGGGAGGGAAGAGCTCTTACTTTAGGATCTCAGGGCCAGCAAACATCATCAGGTCGTGAAGAGCCTTAAACAAGAAGCTCATGAGGAAGTAGGGCCCAAAGGTCTTGTATAGCACTTTGAACAGGGAGGGGTCCCGCTCCCTCGGGGGGGACTTGACAATCAGAGACTCAGCCTCCTCGTGCACATCCACCTTGGAACTCCCTTCGGGCTTGGCGGCATCCTTGGAGGAG
Organism: Heterocephalus glaber; assembly: GCF_053883595.1. Lineage (NCBI taxonomy): Eukaryota > Metazoa > Chordata > Mammalia > Rodentia > Bathyergidae > Heterocephalus > Heterocephalus glaber. The sequence goes on from NW_028258175.1 coordinate 14,293,636, forward strand.
GAGGAGTACACCATCTTCACGGGGTGCCTGCAACACAAGGACAGGGAGAGGAGGTGAGATCCTCCACACATGCAGCCAGTGCCTGAGAGACAGGTAGGGCCCGAGACAAGTCACCAAGGAGGGGCTGCTGAGGAGAGCCGCAGGGCAGGAACCCGGACTCGTGCCCGGGGTTCAGATCCTTTGCCAGCTGTGGGGCTTTAGGCAAGTCACTCAGCTTCTCTAGGACCCACATCGTAGGGTGGCTGTGAATGAGTCAATGTACATGAAGGGCTTACAAGGCTACCAGCCCCAAACTTAGCCACAGAAGCAATGCAGTCCCTGCTGGAACCCCAGCTGGCTGCCTGTACAAATGGGTGTGTGAGTTCTAAAATTCATATGAAAATTCAAGAGACCCAGCATAGCCAAAACAGTCCTAGAAGAGAAAATAAAGGTGAGATTCACACTTCCCAATTTCAAAACTCCCTACAAAATGACAGGTATCATGACAGGCACAGGAACAGGCACATAGAGATCACTGAATTAGGAGCCCAGAAACAAACCTACTGACTTTTGGCAAGAATGTGAAGACCATGCATTGGAGACAAAATAGTCTCTAAAACCTGGTGCTGGGAAAGTGGACAGCCACATGCAACAGGATGAGCTTGGGCCCTGATCTTACACCAAATATAAAAATTAACACAGAATGAATCAGACTTTAGTGAAAGCTAAAACTCTAAAATCCTTAGGCAGAAACAAGGGTACATTGTTACACCCTTAAATTTGGCAATACAGTCTTTGATATCACCTGAAAAGCACAAGGACAAGAGAAATTACCCAACAGATAATTATCCAACAGATAAATTAGACTTTATCAAAATGAGACACTGGGGCCTGAAAAGATACTATCAAAAAAGTGAAAGGACAAACAACCTTGGGAGAAAATATCTGCAATTAATAACTGCATAAGGGACTTGTATCTAGGACACACAAAGAATGCTTATCATGCCATAAGAAAAAGACAACCCAACCTAAAAAGGCACAAAAGATATGAAGAAAGTTCTCCTAAGAAGATAAGCAACCAGCTGATAAGCCCATGAAATGTTGCTCAACATCACTGGTCATCAGGGAAATGCTAATTAAAACCACAGTAAAATACCATTTCACACCAGTAAGATACCATTTCACACTGACTAAGCCAGCTACAAGTCAGATAATAAAAAGTACAAGGATACAGAGAAACAAGAACACTCCCAACAGGAATGCAAAATGATGTCACTGTAGAAAACAGCCATGTGCCTCCCTGAAATGTTAAACACAGAAATACCATGTAACTCCTAGGTGTATACCTAAGAGAAATGAAGATACACACACACCTAAAACTTTGTAATTGGATATTTACAGCAGTAATATTCATAATCGATGGAATATTAGTTGGCCATAAAAAGCAACAAAGCACGGAAACTTGCCACAATACAGATGCACCCTGACACCACGCTAAGTGAGAGAAACCAGATACAAAAGCCACACATCAATTCCATGTCCATGAAATGTCCAGAACAGGCAAATCTATAAAGACAGAGAATAATTTCAGGTTGCTTACATGTGGGGCTGGGAAGATGAGGAGATTAGGGGATAAAAGAAGTATGAAGCTTCTTTCAGGAGTAGGAAATGAAAATGTTCTAAAATCAACTGCGTTGAAAGTCGCACAACTCTGAGGATATAATGGGAAAATAATCACCAAACAGCACATTTTCTTTTTTGTACTGCAGATGGTTTTTATTTTCCTGACATCTACATTATACAACCCTAATCATTAAGTTCTTCTTCATACGTGCTCTTCTTTACCCTCGGGCGCTGTGAATCCTCTGAGGTCGAGGGGCCCCCTGTGCGGGGTTCCGTTGGTTCTGCTCTCCAGTCTTGGCTGCTGGGACACGATGGCTTGGCTGAGACTCTCCAGAGCGGGGTCTTCCCCTTCGTCTTCACTTTCTGCTGCGTCCTCAGTGTCTTCCGGTTCGGGAATTTTCTTCTTCTTTTTTTCTTTCTTCTTGGGAGGCTCAAGTTCTCCAAGCATATTTTTCGGACAGGCATACCTTAAGTGTCCACTTTCCCCACATTCGTAGCACTTCGATTCATCAAAGTAGTTTCACCTTCAGATGCATTCAGCGGCTCTACCATTGTCAATAGCAACGCTTGCCTTTATCACTCTACCAAACAACTGTTTTGCTATGGCTCTGGTGCAGTTTTGTGCAGAATCTTTATCCAAAAGTAATATAAATGCGGCCCCTTTACTCTTCCTCGTATCCTTGTCATTCATTATAGTAACCTTCACAACTTTGCCATACTTGGAAAATAGCTGGTGTAAGTCGTTGTTCGTCAGGGAGAAGGGCCAGTTGGACACATACACTGTGCCGCTCTTACTCGGAGCCAAGCCACCACCCATCTCTGCAGGGTCGGCGGTCCCGGCGCAGCGGGGGTTCAACCCCGACTTTTTCTCACCCCTCACAGCGGCCTGGGCATCCCGTGCCCAGGCAGAGCCTGCACAGAGCCCTACAAATGCACATTTTTAATACAGAGTGTATGAATTACATCTCCATAAAGCTGTCACCAGGCAAAACAGTTCACCTGGTCCCCAACTTACGATGGTTAGACCGAGAGCTGTCCAGTTTCCTGATGGTACAAAATTTGGCAGAAAACGTACTTCAAATTCTGAATTATGATCTTTTCCCAAGTTAGCAATCTGCAGTAAGACCCTTGCTCACGATGCCAGGCAGCGGTATCCAGGCGTGGTGCAGCCACATCACATCACAGAAGAACTGAGCGCAAGGTGCACTGCATTGCTAAGCTACGGAGCCAGGAGGGCCGGCTGTATGACCTGCATTTCTTTACCGAGTGCATGTTTGTGACACCAACGATGATGTCTGCTGTGGAGACCTGGCATCTGCACACCACAGATCTCCATCATTTTCAACCCTTTTGTCTCTTCCCTATCTCCAGGAGTCTGCCTTCTAGTTCCCCATCACCTCTCCTTTCCTTTATTCTCTTTGATATTTACATTTTAGGTTTCTGGTGTAAGAGGAAGCATGTGAGACTAACAGATTCAAAGAATCTAGCTTCTTTCACTTGGCACGATGGTCTCGAATCCCATCCATTTTCCAGCAAATGACATGATTCCATTTTGTTTAATGGCGGAATAACACTGCATCATGTATACATGCATTTCTTTATCTAGCCATTTCTTGACAGCACCTAGGCTGTTTTCAGGGCTTAGCAATTGTGAACTGTGCCACTATAAACATAGGTATACAGCCAGGCATAGTGGTGTAGGCCTGCAGTCCCAGCACTCCAGGACGCTGAGGCAGGAGGATCACAAGTTCAAACCCAGCCTGGACAACTCAGCACTCTAGTGAGACCTTGTCTCAAAATTAAAAAAGAACACAAACAAACAATGTAAAGGTCTGGGAGTGAAACTCAGTGTGAAGGCCCTGGGTTCGATCCCCTGTACTGTGCAGAAGAGAAAAAGGGGGGCGGTGCATTAAATGGATTTTTGATATTTTAAACTTACAATGGGTTTACTGAGACATAACCCCATTATAAGTCAAGAGGCATTGGTAGTTTTTATATTATTGAGATATTTCTTAAAAATGCCAGTCAACACAACAGAATGTTATTTGTTATTTTATGTCAGGGCTAGACAGGAACTAGAAACATGGCAAAGTCAAATCCATCTGCTCCTCAGGTACGAGCTGAGGTTCAGAGAGGTCACACTGCTGGTCCAAGCTGCACAGACCTGGCAGCCTGAGGTGCTGGCGAGGTACCACTGTGTCACCACCCCACACATCATGGCAGCCAGCCTCAGAGCGGGCCTGCAACAACTGAGTCCCACCCTCCTGGGGTTTGTGCCCCGTGGAATCCCTTCCGGCTCAGAACAGGATACCATGGGCAGGGTGGGCCGTGGACCCACACTGGGTGACGGAAAACACTGGCTTCCATCTTGCCTCTCTTCGGTTGCTCACTCTGGACAAGGTCAACGACCATGTCCTATGTACAATCAGTCCTGGAGAGAAGCCCCCTGGATTGATCTTGCAAAGAGCCAGCCTAGCTTGCAACTGTGAGCGACCCAGAAACAGATCTCGCAGCCCCTGCCAAGCCTTCAGAGGAGTGGCCCTAGATGGGGACACCACAAGACCCTAGTCCAGAACTCAGGGCTAAGCCATTCCCTGAGGCCCAGAGAAAACGTGAGTCGATGCTCATTTTTATTAGGTTAAGCTGCTACTTTTGGAGCAATTTGTTTTGTAGCACAGACACTAATACACCCCAGCTCTCCTCTCCCCAAATGCAGTCAGAGCAGTATCATCTCACATCCAAATTCTCCCACACTTCCAGAAGTCTGAAACCTCCAGTGGAGGCACAAGGGGAGAAATCTGCTTCCTCTCCCTTTCCAGCTTCTAGAGGTCTCCTGTACCTTCTGGTTCACGAAGTCTGTGATCACACCAGAATAGTCTCCCCATCGTTAAACTCTTAAACACAGCTACAGACATTCTGCTAAGGAAGATTACATACTCTCAGATTCTGGGGCTCAGGAGGGGACATCTTTGGAGAGGAAGGGCATTATTCCCTCTGACCACAAGGATTATTTCTAGTTTTCATGCTGTCATTGTCTTCCCTAAGGTCCTTCCCTGGTCACTGCACCTCCCTCCCTCGAAGCTGGTTCCTCCTGGATGTTTAGGACAACTTTCTTTTCACCCACAGAAGCCTGCATGGCCAGGAGGAAGGGAGAGGCTCCGTGTCACTTCCTGAGTGGGGCCCTGGCCTCCTGGGGTATGGACTGCCCTGACCCTGGGCTGTGCTTAGGGAGAAGGTCTCAGCAAGCAGGAAGGAGGAAGGCTCAGGCCGGAGTGGAGGAAGCCAAGTGCAGTGGAAGTGATCAGAGCAGGGTGAGTCAGGAAAGGGAAATACCTGGCAAACTAGGAGAAAGGGAAGAAGGGAGGGAGGGAAAGAAGGAGGGGCTGCCAGACTGGGAAGATGCAAGCAAAGCTTCTGAGCAGTACAGCTGGGCGGAGTCAGGAAGGCCGGACAGGGAAGGCCCAAGTTGGGAGAACACTGCCCAGAACAGGGGAGGAAGAGGGGACTCACTGACCTGGCCCATTTCAGTGGATTGCTTGTAGGTGGAGAGCTGGCGGAGGAGAGAACAGGAGTGGTGGAGGAGGGGAAGGGTGCTCCAGGCAGAAGGAACACAGGGAGCAAGGCCTGGAGGTGAGGAGGAGTTAAGGGGTTTGGACGCAGCCCCTCTGAGAACTGTAAGAAGCTTCAAAAAAAAAAAAATCACAGGAGGCCATTGTTCTGGACTAAGATCCTGCACTGGCCCCGGCAGACCAGAACAAACTAAAAACAGATTCCAAATCCACACGCTAAAACCCCCATGGGGTCACTGGCCCCAGAGCTCCAGGTCAGCAGGCTGCAACTGTGTCTGCTCTTCCCTGCAGTCAGGGAGAGGGAGAACAATCTCCCGAGCAGGGCAGTTTGACATGGCATCAAGAAGTCCCCTCTGCCTTCATTCTCACACAGGAAAAGACAACCTGAAGTAACCTGGCAGTAACTCACCAGTTATTTTTCTACTCTTCAGTCTCCCTGTCCCTGCTTCACAAGAGAAGATTTCAATCTTCGATTCGTTTTATTTTTGTTCTGCCTTCTGCAGCCCTTTTCTGTCTATAAAATCAACCTCTTCTGCTGGGATCTTTGGAAAAAACCAAACAAACGGTCTGCCCTTATCTGCAGGGGACATGTCCCAAAGGCCTAATGGATGGCTGAAACCCAAGACAGCACTGAACCCTGTCTATACTGTATTCTTTCCTCCAGGTACATCTACTGAGGTAGAGATGTACAGAGACGGGCAGAAAGCAGACAATGAAAATCCTAATTGTCAAACTATCCTTAAAGAGAGAAACAAAAACTCCAGCCTCGGGACATAAGAGTTACCCACGGTTCTGATGCCTCTTTCCCCTCCAGAAAGCTCAATCCGGGCCTCACAGATACAAGAAGCCCATAATCAGGGTTTGTGCTTTCTACCTGTGCACTGAAGGGCAGCGTCTCTCTGAACAGCACGTTCAGGCGCTTTACATTCTGACACAGTCAGCAGGAAAGCGCGTAGAAGACCACCCTGAGGATGCCCCAAGACCACACAAAGCCCCAGCCCATAATCGGCCTCCCTCCCACAGGCCTGCATGCTCTTCTCTCTGAGTGTGCTCTTCTTTATCCACCTAATTCTGTGCCTCTTGCTGAGTCATCCTACAATTCTTTTTTTTTTTTTGCTCCTGAGGATTGAACTTGGGTCCCTGCGCTTGCAAGGCAAGCGACGGAACCACTGAGCTAAATCCCCAGCCTGATCCTACTATTCTTTTCTGTGATAAACATCAGCAAACCTACAACCTCTCCTACGGATTGGGCAGTCGAGGTCCCCATCTCCTCTCTCGGGGGGCTTCTTCGGAGCCCATCCAGTGACACTACACTAAGTTTAATGTATAAATCAGGGAATTGAGAGATTAACAATGAGAGCTAATAACAACAACTGTGACAATATACAGTACTGTAGCAAAAGTTATGTAAATGTGGTCTCTCTTTCAAAGTATTTCCGTATTCTGAATTCAACAGACACACTCCCCACCTTTTTTGCCGTACTGGGGATTGAACCCAGGGTCTGCACGATAAGCTACATCCCCAACCCTTTTTAAATTTTTTATTATTTTTATTTTTGAGACAGGGTCTGGCTAAGTCACAAGTTGCCCAAGCTGGGCTCAAACTTGCAATCCTCCTGCCTCAGCCTCCCAGAGTGCTGAGATTATAGGCATGCACCACCTGGCTTAACTCTCACCCTTCATGATGGGAAATGATACAGTGTCTGCATGATTAGGTGGGACAGAGGCACTGTGAGGTAGCACTAGGCTACTACATAAAGATTACTTGAGCACAAGCACCATCAATCTGATAACCAAGAGGGCTATTGAGTGACTGAAAGGTGGGTAGTGTATACAGTGTGGATACACTGGACAAAAGGATGATCCACAGCCCAGGTGATGATGTAATGGGATGGTGCAAGAACAGTTCACACTTTAAAATTTATGAATTATTTCTTGAATTTAAGATTTAATACTTTCAAATTACAGTTACCACACATGGCCGAAACCACCCAAAGCAAAACTACAGATTAGAGGAGACTACTGAAGCTCAATTTTTTTTTAAGAATATAAGCTTTTGTGAACACACTATTTTGTTTCAGACTTTGCCAAGTGTTGGTCACTGTTCTGCAAAACCTCATCTCCAAGGGTGATAATGCTGCTGGTACTTTAATCTCCAGGAAAACACCGAGGGATTAGTTGGGATTTATACCTGGGGTAGCTTTTGTACACTAAAATACATGTTGCTTAATTACAGATTATTCACTTTTCAGTCTTTGTTTCCTATCTAGGGAGAGTATCGTATTGATTTTTTTTTTTTAAATCAGATACACTGGTAGGTTGGCTGTGCATCTGCAGATTTTGGTATGTAAGGGGTATTATGGAGCAGACCTAGAGGGAAATTGCTCCTTTCTGTCTGTTTTCCTTCACTCAGTGTAACGATTCCACATTCATCCTTCCTGTGGCATTGATAGTTCAATCTTGGAGACCTCTTTGAAGGAGTCCACGTGTGGATTCCATGGTTGGCACCATGACCTGTACCGCTACTCACTTATTAATGAGTGACTTGCTTGTCTCTGGTTTGGCTATCACACAAAGCAGCTACAAGTCTGTACAAGTCCTTTAGGAGAGTAAGTTTCCAGCCCTCTTTGGTATCTGCCTAGGAAAGGAGTGGCTAGTGGTATGGCAACTATGTCTAATTTAAAAAAAAAAAAAACAAAAAACTGCCAAACTCTTTTTCCACAGCCACTAAACCACTTTATACTCCTGCCAGCTGGAGCCATGATCCAAAATGCCCTTAAGCCTGGGTGGCTACGGGTTGAAGAGAACACAGTCACTTAACAAACCAATGAGGCACTGGCTTACTTATTTATTTATTTATGTGGTACCAGAGATCCAACAGAACCTTGTGCTTGCAAACACTAGGTTTTTTTGAGGCAGGGTCTTGCTATATTAGCTCCAGCTGGCCTTGAACTCCCGGCAATTCTCCTAACTTCGCCTTCCAAGTGCTGAAATTGCAGGTATGTACCACCACACCTGGCCAGGCACTGGATTTCAAAACCCACAGGTTGGAGCTGGGAGGCAAAGCAGTCCTGGCTACTGAGAGGGGCCAGATGGAGCCAAGATACCAAGGAAAAACTTTGCCCACAATCCCTCACCTTCCCCAGAACCCCCAGGACTCCCCACGGCCCACAGCCCACCGGAGGTGCACACTTCTCTGTTGACTGGAGAGACATGGGTGTGAGGGACCATGCTAAGTTGAGGCCTAGCAGGACGCGCATCCTCTGAGCCCTCCACATCCACACTGGGTTACACCCAGCTGATGCTCTTAAAGGCCACAGCACCAGCCAGGTCTGCCCTGAGGGAGGTGGCTTTCAAGCCCCATGGGCCAGCTCTTGCCATGTCCTCCCTGGTGACAGAAGCATACAGCCCAGGGCTGCACTCCGGTGAATAAAAGTTGATCCATCCACCTACACGCCAGGGTTTCCAGGACCAGGTCAGAGCTTCGAGGTGACAGAGAACTCTGACCTCTTGGGAAGCCCTCTGAGTAGAAAGGGAGGCTGGGAGTGTGGCGTGAAGGGACGTCCCAGGCAGCCCCTGAGCCGCTGTCCATTCTCTCCACCACCCAACCTCTCCAGGGCTCCCCGTGCCACTGCCCTGCATCAACCCTATCTCCTCACTGCGCCTGGAGTCAAACCCTGAGTCTTCAGCCCAGCCTCTGAGACCCCCGGAACATTCCTCTGCCTTCCTCCCTCCTGTTTTCGCCATCACCCACTCCACGCAGGCTGCACGGTCACTCTGCCACTGTGTGTGGCTCAGGCCCTTTCCACTGCTTATTCCCTGTGACTGGGAAGCCCTCCTCCGGGGTCACATTCCCTCTGCCAAATCTCTGCTCAAACGTCAACTCAGAGCAGCCGTCCCTGACCCTGTATCTCACAGCTGGGTCGCACTCATGTCCTTGTTCTCCTCTCGCCCTATGGGCTCCGCAGCAGCTCTTCAGTGCGTGCTCGGCTCCTGTCTCTCTTCTAGACTGGAAATGGCACCATACAAGGTGCCTGCCCCGAGCCTCGGAGCTGGGCATGGAAGGAGCAGCGAATCACATCTGCTCAGTGAATGCATGAAGGCCCAGGCCGGAGGCAGAGCTTCTTGATTCAAGTCCCATCCCATCTCCCACCGGTCAGCTGGACAAGCTCAACAGCAACACACCAAATGGCAGGAGCACTCACAGTGCCAGGCGCACAGAGGAAGGCACAAAAAGTGAACATAAGGGAGAGAGCGCCGCACACCCCAGGCACACACTCACAGGGGTCACAGCGGACGGAGTCTCCTTTGCTGCCCAGACTGCCTTTGCCACGGCCAGGTCCACCTGGCAGATGAGACGACGGCAGCTCAGGGAAGGGAAGCAACATTCCTGAGCCCACGAAGCTTGATGGTGGTGGCACTGCCAGCGTGCTGGCCTGGAGCAGACCGTGACCAGCTCATCCTAGGGTATGTGGCTTCTCCGGAGTGCAAGAAAACCCACACTTACTTCCTACACTTGGCACATTCCTTCTTCCAGTTCCTCACCAACACAGGCACGACCTGTTCCGATGTGTCCTCCTTATTCAGGGACCAGAGGTCACCACCCTCCAGGGGCTGCCGGTAGCCTTGAACCATCAACCTGTGGCCAAGACACAGGGGCAGGTGATGAGCACTGACGAGGGCAGGAAGAGGACAGTGTTGCAGTCCATGGGCCTACCGACACGACACGGCTACCCCAGCAGCTAGGTGACCGGGAAAATCCCAACAGGAGGGCCATTAGGGCACACAGCTAGTTCTGCCACCCAGGGAAAATGGCTCCATCTTAGAGAGATGCATGTAGGGTATTCAGGGGGGAAACATCAGAAAGCTTCCAATTTAGGGTTCCTTTTTTGTGTTGAGGGGTTTTGTGGTTCTTATGGTTTTCTGCAGTGATGGGAATGGAATCTAGGACCTCATTCAGATGAGGCAAGCGCTCCACTGCTGAGCCACATCCCTAACTCTAACTTACTTCTTAAATTTTAAATCAGAAAAGGCTAATATGATGAAACACTATCATTAAATCTGAGTGATGAGTTTACTGAATTTTATGATACAGGTTGAACATCCTTTACTGGAAACACAAGTATTCAGATTTCGTATTTGTTCCCAATTTTAGAATATCTTGCATGTACTGAAGGAGATAGCCTGGGGATGAACATGAAATTCATTTACATCTAATATATATTTTATCCACGTAGCCTAGAGGTAAATTCATACAATATTCTTAATTCGCCTGAGTTTTTTGTTGTTGTTTTTTTTGGTACCAGGGATGGAACTCAGGACCTTGCACTCGCCAGGCAGGGGCGGTGCCACTGAGCCACATCCCCGGGCCTGTGCCGGAGTTTGGACTGCAACTCGCCACATGAGGTCAGCTGTAGGAATTTCCACCTGGGAGGCGTCACCTCGGTGCTCGGAGTTTCAGTTTTCAGAGAATTTCAGACTTCAGGTGTGAGATGTTCAACCTGTACCAATCTATCCACATGCTTGAACACATTCAGAATAAAAAGTAAACCCCGTATCTTTACTTATTTTGAAATAAGTTCAAACTTATAGAAAAACTGCATAAATTACAAAAAGAATTCACTTAAGTTTAATGTATTTGTGGTATCCCTCTATTTCCATCTGTATGCATACAAATACACAAATACAAATTTTTTCTAGATCACTTAACAACAGGGTAGACTCTACACAGCTTTGTCCCTAAATATTAGTGTACAGCCCCTGAAAATCGGCCATACATGCTGATGTAACCAGGACACAATGTTCAAGAACAAGAATGCTATCAGTATGGAGGCTGTAAGCATCAGCCCAACTATTTCAGTGATGGTCGCTTTTTCTCTTCTTCATGTTTTTGAAATAGAGTCTCGCCTTGTAGTTCAGGCTGGTCGTGAACTCTCTATATAGTCCAGGCCAGCATCCTGCCTCAGCCTCCCAAGTGCTGAGATTATAGGTGTGTGACACCATGCCCAACCAGCTTCCAGTGATTAAAAAGTAATTTACTTGATAAAGTAATGTGAAAAATATTTATTACAACTATTTAAGAACTATATTTGCAAAAAGCTTCTGATGACAAGAACCATGCCTACTAGGGGAAAAATGCATTCAAACAACCCCCAGTAGGGTTCTGACACACAAGAAAAGATGTGGCCTTTGTAAGCAGGGAGGGGTGGAGAGGTTGCAGAGAGGGCAGGGTAGTGGGGAAAAATAAGAACCACGATACATCATGTAGAGGTACAAGATCCCAATGATGAATGTCATCATATTGTACAGCTAAAATGTACCAATAAACTTAACTAACAAAAAAGAGATGTGCCAAAACACAGGAGGACCACAAAGAAGCCTATCCAGATGCTGACGGGGGAGGGGGCGGTGCCTCTAAGTTTTCTTGCATTGTTTTTTCTATGCATACTTTTTTACCCACATTTCCTATGCTGTGTATGCATGGTTTTTATAATGGGGGGGAGAGAATGCCAATAATAACACAGTCAGCCTTCCGTATGTACAGCTCCCACACCCACAGATTCAACGAAGCATGAAAATATTAAAAATGTGTCTGTGCTGAATATGTGCAATTGTTTCTCTTACCAGCATTCCAAAGCAATATACTCTGCAAACTATTTCTGTAATATTTACATTGTATTGGGTAAGAAATCTAGATAGGATTTAAAGTACACGGGAAGATGTCCATCGGGCATAAGAGGACAACTGCCTGTTTTATGTAAGGTACTTGAGCTTGGAGGATGGTAGGAGCTGCAAGGGTTCTAGAACCAGTCTTCTTTGGACACCAAGGGATGACTAATCTTACTTCGTGTACCAAAATCACCCAAATCCGCAGGTGACCCTGGAGCTGGACAGTGCCCAGGCTGAGCCTTTCACAGCGGCGAGCCACTCGTGTCTGTGTGGACATCACACCAGGGTTCAAGAGCGCGGGGCGGCGTCAGTGTCTCTGAGCCCACACGGCCAGTGGAGGGGGACTTAGGACACAACTCCGAAGGGGAGTGGGGAAGGGAGCGGGAGCCGCGCTGCATGAACCATTCATTCATTCATCCCCACCACCTGCCCAGGGACTGGGGCCCGGCCTTACCCTGTGATCCACCAGAAGGTGATCCTGGAAAGGAAGGAGGCGCCGGATTCCGGGCAAGGATTCTAGCAGAGAAAAGCACAGGGTGGGGAGGAGATGGGATACACAGTTAAGCATTTCATCTATGCCAGAGCTAGGCCAAGGGCAGTCACTGCTCTCACAGGACCCTCACGCACTCCCACACTGATTCTTCCCCCGAGCCTCAGGAGAGTGCAGCCCGAGGCTGCTCCTCTGGTTTCACACACTCACACATACACACACACACACAAAATTCCCGAGTGTCCACTATGTACAAGTACGAAGACCGTGCCACAGACCCACCCCGTCGTACATTCCCACAGCAACCCTGCCGGTTATCATCACTGTTCCACGTCACTCATTCATTCAGCAAGTATTTGCCGAGGACCCTCTGTGTGTCTGGCACTCTACAAAGCACTACAGACCTGCCTTTCCCTCTAACCCTACAACAGTCCTAAGGGCCGGTGCCACTGCTGTCCATGCTGTACTCCCTTCATTCACTGAGCAAACATTTACGGAGCACCTACTATGTGCCAGGCAATATACAAAGAACTATGGTCTTGCACTACATCTCCAGAGAACTTGGTGAACATATTATCTCCATCTCATTCATTTATTCATCCAACAGAACATCTACAAGTACCACGCATTGTGTACACGAATCTGAACAGAGACACAGCTCCTGCCTTCACGAAGCAAGTGGCAAGTTACTGATAACCATCCTGCTAACCCGCTCTACTAGTTGGCCTGGTGCTACGAGCGTTACACAGGTTATCTCATTTAATCTTCTTTTGCAACCTTTGTGATCCAAACTATCTCAAAGTTAAAGACCAAAAGTAAAGCAAAATAATGCACAGGCTCCAGTAATACACACTGAAGTGTTTATGCAGGTGATACACGGTAAAGTCCATGGCAGCTCATTATATGTTTGTCATAAAAGCGAAATGCAAAGTCCCCTGCAGCAATCCAAACACACGGCCTGCACTATGATGGTGGGGCCACAAAGCCCCACTGCCCAAGAGAATCACTGGGGACTTTGCAAAACACAGGTGCCCTGTCCCAGACTGACTCAATCAGGACCTCTGCAGTTGGGCCCTGGCATGAACATATTTTTAGTAAATTAAATCAGTGCAGTGGGTCCATGGACCAATATTCCAGACCAACCAAAAGCAAACTAAATTCAGACCATGGAGCCAGTAAGTTCAAATCCTAGCTCTGGTATTTTTCAGCTGAATGACCTTGGGCCAAGTCCTTCCGCCTGCAAGCCCTGGTTTCCATACCCAGAAAGTGGGAGTGGGAGCCCGACAGCTTAGCATGCCTCACAGGACAGCCAGGAGCCCAGTTGGGTAGGACGCTGGGGCCTCGTGGTAAGCTTGATCCTTCCAGACAAAGGTGGCAACATTATCTGAGGAGGAGGTGGAGACAGTGGCATTGTAGGCCAGGCAGAAAATATTTCATTGCGGCCTGGTTATTCTTCCAAAAGAGTAGGCACCTTCCTGCCCAAGGCCCGCCCACGCCACCATCAGGGGTTACCAGGGAATCACAAATCCACTGAGACCACAGCCCAAGTCTCTGTGCCCCCTGGCAGGGAAGAGATGAGAGGGTGGGTAACAGCCGGCAACGATACATTTATTTCTCAGGCAAATAGTTAGGGAAGACCTGCTTATACAAGGATGAGGGCCGAGTGCTGAGCACAAGGCTGTGAACCAGACCGTGCGGTCTCTGTCCCCACCCAGTTTCCCGAGGGACACACGGACACAAGGCAAACCAAGGGGCTGCGTGTAAATACAGAACGATGTAAGAGGTGAGAAGAGCCAGAGGGGGTAAGGGGCAAGGGAGAAGGGGGCAGGCGCAGCTCAGGGTGAAGCAGCTGTCTCAGGAGCTGTGGGGCCTTGGGCAAGTTGCTTGGTGGCACATATTAAAGTACTTGGTGGCCAAGTACTTAGAATAGTACCTCGTTCACAGTACAAGCTCAAGAAATGGTACTAGTATAATAGTAAAAACAGTAACAATGGCTTCCATGTATAGCAAAACAGCAAGCTGCATATCTTAAATATTTAAATATGTGTAATTTTTATCTGTCAACTTATCAATTGTAGGGAACAGGGAAAGGGGACGTTACTAGAGCCTCTGCAGTGAGTGCCAGTCTCCAGCGAGCCACGGCAGCACAAGGTGAATTAACTTATTATACAGGAAAGGTAGAAAAAAAAGGGACTTTGGGAAGAAGCTGAGCTTTGGGCCTGATCAGTGCTGCTCTGGGCGGCAAAGACCAAAGCCCCCAGCTGACCACACAAACAAATGTAACAAATGACTGGCAGAGAGTTCAGTACGGTGGGAGAAACAGATGTAACAAATGACTGGGGGGTGATGGAAATCCAAGAACAATGAGGATCTGAGTAGATGTGAAGATTTTGTTCCTCCCAGGATGTCTTCAGCTGGTGTAATCTTGTCCTGGAGCATCACAGCATCACTGGATCATTGACGTCTCAGCTGTGACCGGAGGCCAAAATGGAATTATGTCTCGAAATGCCATAGCTGGCCTGTGGGCAGGAGAACTAGGCCTAATCAAATGATTTTTCCCTAAAGCTATGTAGCACTGCTCCCAACAATCAATAAAGCAGAGAGAAAAGAAAGTCAAAGGTTTCCATTTCTTGCAGACCCATGAGAAGCTAACTCTTGCACCAGATGCTTTCTGTATGGGGGTGAGGGAGGCAAACAGTGGCCCACCAGCTGGCTGTTTCATTTACACACTGCGGCTGCTCTTGAACTACAAGGGAAGAACTGAGTATTGCAACAGAGACTACATGGGCTACAAAGCCTGAAATATTTACTAGGTAGCCCTTTACAGAAAAAGCTGACTGACTCCTGCCTGTATCAAACTTCACACACTCTGCGATATGGTGATTATTAAGGAGTGAAGCCAGGCCTCAAACGACAGTCTTTGCCTCCAAATCCAGGCTTCCTTCGGCCTTGGGATCAACGAGGAAGACAGGCTGCTAATGGGGGCCGAAGTGCAGCCTGCTCCTACACTGCCAAGGCCTATGGGCACCAACCCCACCCAGGCTAGTCGAACTGAGGTCCCAGCCACCAGCAGAACACCCACTCTGCAGACAGAGTAAGGTCACAGCATCAAAGGAACATCTCGCAGTCTCTAATTCTCACCCACAAAGAGCTACACCTCATCTTCTCCCGGCGTCTCCTCTCCTCCGGATCCAAACACAGATTTTCAGATCAGCCGAAGTGACAGAAACAGGGACCAGCCCAGGACTGCCTTCACCAGCGCTGAAGGAAATCTGAGCGTGAAAGCTGGTCTCCAGAGTTTCTAGGGGATGCAGAAAGCCTCATTTGATAGCAAAGACCTGTCATGAAGTAGCTGAAGATCAACAGTTAAATAGGAGGGTCAAAGCCAGGCTGGTGAATAAGGGTCCTGGCAACATCGCACTCCTTGGAATCTATGGTCCAGCTTCTGGAGGAATTCATTAAGTGCAAAAGAGTGGCCAGCTGAGAGACTGAAATCAGCACTCCTGCCCCGATGGAACGAGGGAGGCTTATTAACTGGTACCTCGTTCACGAACTCCAAGTGCCGTGGCACACACCTGTCATCCCAGCACCATGGGAGGCTGAGGTAGGAGGATCACAAATTCCAGCCCAGCCCAGGCAACTTAGCAAGACCCAATATCAAAATAAAAAATTAAAAAGGGCTGGAGAGAGCCAGGTGTGGTGGTACACACCTGTAATCCCAGCACTCGAGAGGCTGAGGCAGGAGGATCCCTGTGAGTTCAAGGATAGCCTGAACTACATGGGAAGGCCCTGGCTCAAAACATTAAAAAAAAAAAAAAGCAGGTCGGGGGGGGGGGGCGGATTTAGCTCAGTGATGCTGCACTGGCCTGGCAAGCACGAGGTCCTGAGTTCAATTCCCAGTACCAAAGGGGGGGGGGCTGGAGATGTAGATGTAGCTCAGTGTCGAGGTCCTAGGTTCAATCCCAACAAGAAGAAGGGGAGGAGGGTGGTGGGGTGGGGAGGAGGAGGAAGAAGAAAAGAAATAAAAACTCCAACAAGTCCCGGCTGAAGGCAGAGGGAGGGCACATCTGATTTACGTAGCTCAGAAACTCACTCTTTAGCATCCATCCACATATGCATCTGTGTTCTGCACCAGGTGACCTGGCCAGAAACCATGGAGGAAATGAATTTGGTCAAAGAGCCCCAGATACCACTTCTTTTAGAACGGATCACGAATGACCACGCACGGGGGATCTGATCTGGGTCTTTCAGCCTTTGGTTTGTCAGAAATTCTCTGGGTCACCACATACATTTCTGGTTTTGCTTCTGCTTTCAGTTCTCACTGGTTTTCTGCAGGACACTCCCACAATGCACTGCACACAGCCAGAGAGCTCAGAGCAGTGGTTCTCACCTGTGGCTCCACCCTCATCAGCACCTGGGAACTGGTTAGAAACACAAACGTTCTCGCCCCACTCAAACCTATGATACTGTGCACCACGAGACCCAGCAAAGTGCATTTAACACAGGATGTGATATGGGCCAAGAGGGAGAACCCAGTGGGACGCCGGCAGCCGCTTCACCATTCTGACCCTCTTTGTCCTCATCTGCTCATCCCGCCTTGCTGGGTTACTACGAGGACTAAATAAATTAACAAATAAATTAGTGCATGGAGCCACTGGCTGCAACAATCTAAATGTTCCAGGAGACTTCCCAGTACAATGTAAACACTGGCGCTTTGTTTGCCCTGCTGCTCACCAGCTGTGCAAATCGCCTCCCTGCTCCGGCCTCTATTTCCCTCCAGGGTAGCACACACCCGAATCCTTCTCCAGGCCTTTTCCCATGAATTTACCCATTTTTTTCTCTTGGTTTTTGGCCCTGTTGTGTGCACGGACACACAACACAATGTCCTGGCTGTCTCTGGGGTCATGGTCTGTTCATCTCTACCTCAGCTCAGGCCTGGCTTTGTAAGTGCCACCAACATCCCCATGTTCAATGCAACCTCCTCCTTTCATTTCAGCTGGAGGGATCCTCCAAAACCATGTCCTAACTGAGGGTGTCATTCCACTCCACAGAACCTTTTGTGGGGTCCCACCACGGTAGAGTTAAAATTCCAAGTTCCCACCATGGCTCACAATACTATCCTGCGCCCTCATCCTTGGCTTCCTATCATTTCCTTAACTCCTGACCCCTCCAAGGAGCTGAGCAGAATTCCAGGACCCCCCCAACACACACAAGCTCCATCACAGGGCTGGACCTGCACCAGGAGCGCCTCTGCCTGTCCTACTGCCTCTCCCCTTCCTCAAACAGCAGAGGCCTCTCCTTCCTTCCACTCAGCCACTGCCTCCCTCCCTGCTGGGATGCTGGCCCTGGGGTGCCTCAGCTGAGTTGGGGACTGCTCCACAGGCCCCCCAGCCCCAGCACTCCCCTTCTTCAGCCCCCGTGGTCCATCCTACAGACGCTAGTGCATTTGCCTGCTGCTCCTCACCCTTCCATCTCTCCCGGGGGTCTGCTCACTTCCAGCCCGGCTCAGCCTGGCACAACACTGATCTACTTAATGAATGAAAGCATGGGAAAGGGAACGGAGTTTACGCCACAGTACAGGATCGGACCTCAAAGAGGAGGGGGATGAAGTCTGACCGTGAAGTGGTTCAAGGGAACTCTCTGGGCCCCAGTAATGCTCTGTATCTTGACAGCCATTTATTTGCTTATCAAAACCCATCAAAGAGTAACAAGATCGAGAATTTCATAGTATCTCTTTCTCTAACAGAAAAGACAGAACTGCAAACAAAACATTGAACTCCAGCTATGATCTGCATACAGAAGTGTCTAGGGGAAGGAAAGGAACATACTTCAAATAATTTCCATGTGTAAAATTTAGCAGGCTGGCTGAAGACAGATGTGTGATAAGGCAAGTTTAGCATAATGTTAACCAACCGTAGCTCTCTGGATATATGGCTGCTCATTCTATAAGTCTTTGAACTTTGCTTCCACTTTGAAAATGTTCACAGTAAAATGTCAGTAGAAAAAGACTCCAAATTGCTTGGGCAGGAATAAAAATACTTCCCACTCCAAATAAGCTGAGCAGCTCTTGGGCAATCATCTAAACCAGTGGTTTTCAACCGGGAACCACCCGAGGATCTTGTTACAAGTGAGACTCTGATTCGCGTGGGTCTGTGTGGGGGCTGAGGCTGGATTCCAGCAAGCTCCCAAAGCATGCTACACCCATGCTGCTGCCCCATGGACCCCACAGGGAGCACCAAGGATACTAACTGACCTCATTTGGCCTCTACTCCTTGACCTTTGGGATCCACCTCCACCCACCCGATGTCCTAGCCTCAGGGCCAGCAAGAAAAAAGGACTAGAGCCTGGGGATGGGAGCCCCAGGAAAGCTCTGAAAGCTTGGTCAGCTCGTCCTGGCCCCCAAAACCCCCGCTGGCCCTGGCTAGAGGACAGATAGGAAGATCCCCACCAAGAACCAGGCAGGGGCAGGAATAAACATCTGAGTCACGGAGCAGGCACGGGGCCAGCTGGGGAGGATGGTCACTTGGTGACTCAGCACAGGCAGCCTGGAGCCGGCCCCGCCAGTCCCCACCCTGGCCCTGCCTGACCCAGGCTGCCCTGGGGCTTGGCTGACCACTCACTCTGAGGGTAGGTGACATGTGATTGCTGCTGCTGCCTTGAAGATGAGACAGCAGCAGGACCTGGACACCCCCGATTTTCCAGGCTCTACTGTCACCCTGGCCCAGAGGGCTGTAAAGAGACAAGCTGAAAGGGCACATTACAAAGTCATCCTCCTCAGAAGACTGAAGACCCTAGAGCTGGGAAGGGCCGCAGCCAACATCAAATCAACCACAACCAATTTTCAGAAAGGAAAAGCAAGCCAAGCGTTGTAGTCCACGCCTGTAATCCCAGCACTTGGGAGGGTGAGACAGGATTACCACTACTTCAGTGCCAACTTGAGCAACATAGTGAGTTCAAGGCCAGCCGGAGCTAAAAAAAGTGACTTGCCCCAAGTCACGAGGCTAGTTCATGTTCACATTATCAGATTCTACCCGCCCCTGCCTACAACTGGCAGTCTGTTGGCTGACGTCAGGCTTCCCAGGAGCCAGGGCTGGTGGCATCTTCCAAAGAGAGCTAGGACGCTCTGGAGGTTTTCTTGTCCCTGTGTGCCCTCCCTGCCATGAGGCATGGCCATTTCTCCATCGAGAGGTAGGGTTTCCTTCCCCTCCTCTGGCACCTGGGCAGTTAGTTACCTATGACAGTCTAACCAACTGAGCATGGTAAGAGTAACACCGCGTGACCATGGGAACAGGTCTAAAAAGTGACAGACTTTTCACATGGAACACCATGTGACACACTTTGCATGTTCCACATGGAACACCAATTCCAGCATGGTGGCATACTCCTATAATCCCAGCTCTCTGGGTGCTGAGGCAAGAAGACTGTCAGTTTGAGCCCAGCTTGGGCAATTTAGCGACTTAGCAAGACTCTATCTCAAAATAAAACATTTAAAAAGCGGTGCGGATGTAGCTCAGTGTGATGGCCCTGGGTTCAATCTCTCATAACACACACACACACAAGTGACAGCTTCCACTTGGAACACTCACTCTTGGAGACCAGCTGCCACGCTGTGCAGAGAGACTACTCGTAGGTGTCAGCAGGAGGTGAGACTGCCAGCGGTCCCCTGCCTTCACCCCCCAACACTAGAGGAAGCCTCTGAGTTACCTCAAGTTGCAGCTACCATCTGACCGTGACTGCAGGAGGGAATGACAGAACTGGACACACTCTAGACACAGGACCATGAGGTGTCACCATCCATTTCTGTTAAATGCAGAGAAAGCCAGGACTATACAGTTGCCCCTTAGAATCCATCCATTCTAGGGCCCCTGTTAGAAACCCAAATCCAAGATGTTCAAGTCCCTTATATAAAGGAGGGCAGTATCTGCATGTGACCTACCGTGCCTTCCCTACACTTTCACTCCTAAACTAGATCGTGACTCAAATACCTAATAAATGTAACTGCTGTGCAAATAATTGTTATACTGCACTGTTTAGGGAAGAATGACAAGAAAAAAGTCTGCACATGTTCAGAACAAATTTTTGCCGCAAATATTTCAATCTGTAGTTGGTTGAATCCATGAATGGAGAATATTCCAATACAGAGGGCCAACTGTATTGAGTCATCAATTCTGACCCCCTCAGAATAGGCGGCCCCAAAATGTGCCACTTTAGCACAAAAATGGTTTTGAGCTGCGAGCAATTATGCACCAACAGTGCAGAAAATTCCCTGTCCTTCCCCTACCTGCCTAAAGGCAGCACATAAAGTCCGTTTCCTGCTGGTTTTCCCGACTCCTCTTCCGGACCAGGAGAAGAACCAGCATTATCAAGGCAGCCCCAATGGATCCACACAAACCAGCCTTACTAAAATAATCCTTATCTTGCAGTGGTTTCTCCCATCTATTTACTTTCTCACAATGTGCCACTCATAGAAGCCTATGCCCTTTTTGCTTGGTCTTGTCATTTCTCCAAAAATCTACCACTCTGTTAAAAAGGTATGTAACAACAGTGGTGAACCTATGGCATGTGTGCCACAGCCTGCTGTTTGTTATCATTGAAAGCTCTAAAAGCTTTGCCATCACTGGTCTGTAAGCTCTCAGGCCTAACCACTTCTAGAGATTTTCATTTTTTGTGAGGCCCACCCTTTGTGTGTATGTAATAATCATCTCCTCCCATTAATCTTTTATGGGTTTGATTCACAGGCCCCAGACCCCGAACTTGAGAGCAGAGGAACAGTGTTCCCTCTCCGACAGTTCAAGCTGTGTCTGTCTCACACACTGCTGTGTACCCAGCACACTATGCAACAGAAGCTTAGCAAATGCCTGTTGAAGGGATAAAAGAACCAAGGTGGAACTAGAGCCCAAGTCAGCGCAATTCCAGCAGGGGTCTCCTCTTCCATCGCACCACACCACCACCATCATCAGGGTATAAACGGGGACCCAGCAGCTTAATCTCAGTTGACATTGAGCCACAATTCTTTCACACCTTAACACACACACACACACACACACACGTACACCCCTTGGGGCTAGGGATGAGGCTCAGGGGTAGCGAGCTTGCCAGGCTACTGTGAGGTTTGAACCAAGGTTTCTAAATTTCTTTGTGCACAAGAATGCCCCGGGACACTGTCCAAGTGCAGGTTCTGGTCTGGGAAAAAGCCCGAGAGACACTGCTCATCTAAGTACGCTCCAGATGAGATCAGTGCTACTGGTCACTGTTCCCACGTAGAGTGGCAGGACTCTGAATGAAATAGAAAGCTCTTAATGCCATTTTAAGTTCTTAAGATGGCAAACCTTGCGGCCAAGGTGGTGCTGCCACCTGCCTCGCAAGCGCAAAGTCCTGAGTTCGATCCCCAGTACCAAAGTTTTTAAAAAGGCAAACCTTATATACTGTATCACAATAAACAAATTAAAAAATTTTTAAAGAGGAAAGGAAGCTCTTAGTACCACACCAGGCCTTCAACAGGTCACTATACAATGCTGATCCTTTCTCTTCCACCTGCTAACATGAGAAGAGGGCAGAGGCAGAGAGAAGTCGTGGTCTGACCTCCTGGGAGGTCCCAGGCAGACCTTGCACTTTAGCGAGACATCCACACTGAGCACCTCCCCACCACACAACAGCAATGAATTACCCTAAGGGCTTCATGTACACAGGGCCCTGTCCTAGGCCCTGGGACCCCAGGGCAGGTTCTGCCCCATGGAGCTCACAGCCCAACACAGAGCTGTTTAATTAGCCAAGGCCCTGCCCTCAAGCAGGGGTAGGATTCTGCAGAAGGCCCAAGCCTGAGCTTGAATTCCTACTCCACCACGGACACTGGGCAAGGCATTTTGTTCCTTGAGACTCAGTTTCTCTGCTGGCAAAATGGAAAAACCAGTATCTTGAAGATCACTGAAGCTGGCATGAGGCTTAAATGAAGCATAGATATGAAGGGCTCAGCACAGTGCCTGGTAGACAGCAGGGACTCCCTGTCCTCACCTGTTGTAGGAAAAACAGACCCTGGATAAGGATGGCAGACAAAAGCGGAAGGTAAAAGTCAGCAGCGCTCAAGCAATGGGACAGACCAGGAAAAGACAACCTGCAAAGAGCCAGACTGGAAATACTCCGGGCTCTGCAGGAGATACAGTCTGCAGCAACTACTCAGCCCTGCTCCACGTCTCCAGGCGGCCACCAGCAACGCTAAGGAACAAGCATGGCTGTGATCCGGGAAAATTTTGTTGGGGCCACTCCCTGGTCTACAGCCCAAACTGCAAAGAGACAAATGGCAATCCGCTGGGTTTCTGAGCTGTAACTCAAAGGAGGCAGGCTGGCGAGAGGGACCAAGGAAAGCCTCCCAGCTCAGAGGCAGAAACGGAGCAGGCCACAAACCTTTGTCTGCCACTGGATCTCGCTGCTCGAGAGGCAAACCCGTGCTTTCCAGGAAGATCAGGAATGACACGGAGAGGGTCGGAGGCGAGAGACCGAAGCTGAGACACAGTGACTAGGAGAAGATGGGCGGCGGCGGGGGAGCCCAGTGTCCAGGGAACACAGAAAGCGGGAAGAGAGGATCAGGTCAGCCTAACAGATGCATTCCCAGGGCAGAAGTAGAAGGGAAACGGGGGAGAAGGGCAGTCTAGGGGACTGAACCCTGGGCCTTTACACTGAGCTACATCCCATTGTTTTATTTTTTATTCTGAGACGGGGCCTCGCAAAGTCACTAAGTTGCCCATGCAAGGCTCAAACTTGGGATCCTCCTGCTTCGGCTTCCCAGGGTGCAGGGTCTATAGGCTTATGCTACCAGGCCTGGCTACAGAGGGATTTTTATGGAGATTCCCCCAGTGAGAGAAGAAAGTCACCCCCTATAAAGCTTCCAAGAAGCAGGAAGGGTCAGGTAATCCCCACGCTGGCCTGTCAGCCCACTTGGACCTGGTTTACCCCCAGGGCAACCCAGGGGTTACAACCAATCAGGTGGGCACAACTTATGTAATGCGGCCCCCGCTCTGCAGGACAACCCAACACCGAGGGGGTGTTTCCTGCAGCAAACACTTGGCCTCCTCCCACCTACAAACAGACGAGCGAGACACAGTACTAGCCCACGGCAGGCACGGGCCGAGAGCCCGACGGGGGGGCCCTAGGCGCGCTCACTGCGTTTCAGAACTTTACACCTACACACAGACACAGGTGCACACGTGCACTCACAAACAGCAGGGGACAGGAACACACTCTGACATTTGTGCAGACAGACACACGTGCAAACACACATACATGCACATGTAAATACACAAACATACAGGAGCACACACAGATACGTGAACTCATAAACACACACACACACTTGGCTAAGACTCCAGCTTTGTTCCTCCCTGAGCAGAACGTTCAGGAACTGGGTCTCCTAGAACACGTGGGAACACAGGTTTCTGTGACCTCTCGGCTGTGTCAACCTCCTCCTCCATGCCAGTGGCTTTCCAAGTCTTTCCTCACCCACAGCCCTTTGCTGAGGTCCAGGCTGAACCAACAGAACTCGCAGCAGCTGAAAACTGCTCCCACTGCAATCCGCCCACTCACAACTGATCGACCAGGAACAAAGAGCCCCCCAACGGCTTCCTGCCTCCTTCTGGAAACATCCAAAGGGCCCAGGGGACCCTCAGGGGCCAGCTCACCTCCTAGGTCTTTCCCGACTCTCGCTGCTGCAGTAACGCTGGGTGTTCTGCAGTTCCCTGCACACTCTCAGACAGCTCCACCCAAGGGCCCTCGCGCCTGCAGCAGCTATGCTTCTCTGCCTAGACCCCTTCTTCTCTTGGTGTCAGCCTGGCTGCCTCTCTCTCCAGAGACTTCTGTCCACGTGTGTTCCTGGGGAGGCCTTGCCTGACAGCTCTGATCACACACTGCACAAGACCCTGGCTAGCATCCTCCACAGCCTTCCCTGATTTCTTGTCTCAGCCTCTACCACCGTCTAACACTGGGGTCCTGGGTTAATGTTTGCCCCTTACCCCTGAAAACATGAGCCTCAAGTGGGCAAGGACTGTGCTTTATTCACTGCTAAAGCCAACACCCAGATCCAGGTTGGAAGGAGGGAGGGAAGGAAAAAAGAGAGGAGGAAGGAAGAGAAGGAGAGGAAGGAAGACAGAACGAAGGAGGAGTGAGGAGGAGGAGGGAGGGACTCCAGGGAGACAAAGGATTTTGCACCCGAGCTTCTACCAGCAGGACGAGCGGCCACCTCCTTGCTCCAGCTGTCATAGCTGCCGTCACTGAAGTAGAGTGGAGACAAAGGTCTCAAACCTGAATCCCTCGGGGGCAGATGTGTGCCGTAACGGAGGGCAGCAGGGGCTGCGGGACCCAAGGGAGCACAAGAGACTCCAGCTACACCCTGCGGTTCCTGCCAACTGCTCCCCGTGGGATTCTAGCCCAAATCTGCCAGAACTTCTCATTTTTTAAGAAACCTAGCCAGACCACATCTATATAATATTTACTGATTTCTTAATATTTGCTCGCATTTTCTAAAACCACTGTGCCACTAAGCCACCTACAACCAGCAGGCGGATTCTCTCCCTAAGCCTTCCTAGCCACATCTAAACCTTGGTGATCATACCTATGCAGCAAGGAGGTGGCACTGCTTGTCTTGGACATTTGAGGTAATAACAAGACTCAGAATCAGCCCCAGCAAGCGTTGGCTGGTGTCGTATGATATTTCTCTCCTGCACGCAGGCACACACGTTGGTCACACTTACGGGGTCGTTGATGGTTTCGGAGAACAGAGGCAAGCGGTCGGAGAAACAGGCCAACACAAGTTGAATCAGCACAAGGAAAAAGTACAGGTAGAACGTGATATCACGGAACAGGCTGACTTTGGCGCTCTGAATGGGAGAAAGGAAAAGAAAAGATCATTTTCCAGAAGCAGCTGCCAGGCCAACAAGTTTGTCTCCTCTAAAACTCATGATCAAGGCTGAATCCCCAAAGTCATGTGGAAATGGTATTTGAAGGCAGGACCCCCATGATGGCATCAGCAGCCTTAGGAAATAGAAGTCACACAAGGTGCCACATGCTTGGAATCCCAGCACTTTGGAAGGCTGAGGCAGGAGGACCTCAAGTTTGAGCCCAGCCTGAACAGCTTAATGAGATTCTGCTTCAAAGTAAAAAATGTTTAAAAGGGCTGGAGACGTAGCTCAGTGTGAAAGCCCTGGGTTCACTCCCAGTACCATCCAAAAAAAAAAAAAAAAGAGGACAACAGACCCAAGTTAGGGTGTCTGCTGAATCACCAGACAATGTCCTGAGCTGCCCTGGGCTCTGCACAGTCCTCATCAGCCAGGTGTCACCAGATGGAGCGCCTCCAGCTTGGAGCTCCCAGCTCCAGAACCACAAACTGAGTACATTTTTATTCTTTATAAATTATCCACTCTGTAGTACTCAATGATGGCAACAGAAAACTGACAAAGACCAGCCAGGAGAGTGGGCTACCGGTGGCCCACTTCTCTGCAGCAGGTCTAGTCACAGGCTTCTGGCTGTGTCCTACCTCCTCTGAGACAGAACAGCAGGAAAGGTGGCTCTGTGCCTCGTCGCCACACTGCTCACTACTCCCCAGGAGGGTCACGCACAGCAGGAGGAAGGCCAGGTGTAGGAGGGAAACTGAGCAACATACAAGGCCTGGCTCTGCTCACACGGGCCCTGGGTCCTTGTGCACTCTCTTAGCCTCTCTGAGTCTCGGTCTCCCCATGTACAAACAGGCCAGGGATCCTCAACTAAGGGTAAGTTTGCCTCCCAGGGGATACGCCTCCAAGTTAGGTCTAGGGACTCGTTTGTTTTGACTCGAGGGGAGGGATGCTGCTGGTACCCAAGGCGGGGAGGCCAGGGAGGCCTCTGAACTTTCCAAAGTCCAGGACAGCAACCTGTTACAAAGTCACCTCCGGCCCAAAGTGCAACCGCTGCTGAGGCTGAGAAGCGCTGTCAGTCGTCGTGAGAAGTCACAAGATTAGTCATAAAAAAACTCAGGCCCTGAGTGGCAATGAGAAAGCAGGAACTTGATGAATGTCAGCAGCCATTAGGATCAAAGAGAGCATTCTGCGCTCCCTGGATGCTCGATAAGTGTTCCTTCCTTTCCCTTCCTTTGCCTCAAGCCAGTCCCTGACTAGCTCCAAGGTAGGTGGGCACAGCAGGTTAGAGTCAAAAAGTGCACACTCCTCAAATTCCTAGAGCGGTTCACAGCAGCCAATGCAAACTTCTTCAGCCAGAGGAGCGGCTGATGGTACAGAGGTAAAACAGGGACAAGTCTAGGGCCCCTGGGGAAACAATCACTCTGCAAATACCACTCCCAGCTTAATGCCACTGCAAACCGGAGACACATGGAGCAGACTTCCTTTGCGGTACCGTGGACAAAGGTTCACAGTGTGACACTATTGGCCCCCAGCTCTTGCAAGAGCCACGTGGGCCCCTCGGGGATACACAGTCAAGGGGAGATGAGGGAAAAAAGGTTCTAGGACAAAGGTCACAGCCGACTTGGTGAGGATTTGATGGAGTAGGGATGGCCCCAGGGAAGAAGACATGGTACCCATGGCAACCCTTAACTTCTACACACGCGAGAAGGAACAAGCATCTCTCCCACGGGGCCCTGAAGGAGGATGCCAGAG
This sequence comes from Heterocephalus glaber, assembly GCF_053883595.1. Classification (NCBI taxonomy): domain Eukaryota; kingdom Metazoa; phylum Chordata; class Mammalia; order Rodentia; family Bathyergidae; genus Heterocephalus; species Heterocephalus glaber. Next base: position 14,320,599 of record NW_028258175.1, read on the forward strand.
GAGGCCACCACTTACCTCTTTTAAGGCGGTTGTGACTCTGGATCTGAAGATGACAAGGGCACACAGTAGGGCTATAAGCCAGAAAGTGAGCATGATCCCCGAGGACTGAACACCCTTCCTTCTCTCGAGCTGAATTAGAAAGGTGGCGAGCAGCTAGAAGGGAAAAGCATCCAACATGAGCTGATCAGAGAAGGCGGATCCTGAGGCCCCCACTGTCCCAGGACATGGCAGGTATCAGCCAAGAGCAAGGACTGTCATCCACCAAGACCGCAAGAACTGCCACACAGGTGCTGCAGGGCAAGTCACAGAATCGCTCAGAGCCCCCAAGGCCCCATCTGCAAACTGGAGACAGGAGCCATCCCTGGAGAGTGCTGGGGATTTAATGAGACCCTAACAGAGACCTGAGAGAAAGCTTAGTTTAGCTGTAGGACCACATAACACAGGTTTAGGCTTCGTGGACTAGTCTCCTTCACAACTACTCAGCTCTGCAGCTGTATAATGAAAACAGCCGTGGATGATATGTAAGTGAATGGATCTGATTGTCTATGTCAATAAAACTTTATTCACAAAACGAGCAGTGGGCTAGGTCTGGGCTATCATCAACCAACCCTCGATCTAGAGCCCTAAAGACCTGGGTTGAAGTCCTAGCCCCCACGGTTACTAGGTACCTGCCGTACTGGTCCCGTATGAGGTGCCTCAGGTGCTCTGCCATAGACAGCCCCACCTGGAAGACATAGGAACTAAGGTCCAGACAGAGAACACCTCCCACCTACAGAAATCAAGATGCCCCATCCTTGCTCCAACCCTTTCCCTTTAGGACCAGGGGTTCAACCTGGGGTGCAAGGATGGGCTGGGGCTAGAAGCCAGGGCTCTATGACCTTGGACAGCAACAACGACATCTTTCCGTCTGCTGATCAGCACCACCAAGGCGGAGGGAAGGAGCATCACGCAACTGTGCAGCACAGATGGCCTTGTCACCAGCCCAAATCAGCTATCTCCATATTCCATAGGTGTACCCAAGGATGCCTCCACCTATCACGTACAGGCACTGCTACTTAGGAATTAAGGCATCATCCCACCTGCGGCTAGAGCTGGATTTGAAGTGCATGAACAGAGAAGCATATATCTTTCTGATTAGATTTGCTTTTTAGCATCTTGATTAACTGTGTTTAACTCTGATTCATTTCCTAGCCTGAATGTCCTGCAACTGAGGAATAAATGACGGATGGAGTGCATCACAATCAAATGCTCAGCGTCTTACTGAGTTGCCCAAGCTGGGCTTGAACTTGTGATTCTCCTGGCTCAGCCCCCCAGAGTGCTAGGATTTTAGGTGTGGGACCCCGCGCCCAGGCTAAGAAAGATCTTTTGATTCATACAATGATGAGACCTCAGAGCTGCAAAGCCAGAGCTGCTCCAGCTGACAGTCTCAGTCCCGTGACACTCTGGAGGTGCAGAGCAGTGGGACAGGAAACACCTATCCTGAGCAGTGACGGGGCGGGAGGCAGGAAAGGCAGCAGGAGGGAACTCTGGGGCAAGGGGCAGCTCCTCAGGCTGTTCATGCAGGAGGAAGGCACACGACAACACCGGATTCTCAGAACTCACAGAACTGTACAGGAGAAGAGATGAATTTCACTGAATGGAAAATTAAACCTTGAGTATAAATATATGTGGATGCCACATCCTCTTCATGGGTGTGCGTGTGTGTATGTAAATGGGATTGGTTTCCCTTATTAGCCTCTGCATTTTATGTTTACAAGAACATTACTCTAAGGAGACTTACACCAGGATGGCAAAGGCTGAAAAGGGTCTGGAAGGCATAAAAAAGGTTTAGGACCCAGCTTTGGAAATGGAGAAATAAAACCCCACTAGCCCCGATGCTCCAAGTTCTGCCGGGTCAGACTCTGCCTTCCCTGCTGCCCCACTCCCCTCCTACCTCCTCTGCATCTCTGCTCCAGCCACACAGGCCGCCTCAATTTCTCCCTCCTGCCCCAGGACCGCTGTGCATGCTGTTCTCAGTGGAAGGGTCCTGGGCTCTCAGTTCCTTCCTCCTGCTCATCCTTTGAGCCTCAGCTCCACTGTCCTCCCCTGAGAGACATCTCCCTACCCTCAGACCAAGTCAAGTCTCCTGGCTTTATCCTCATGGCCCTCTATATACATGTACACATTTTGTGCCTTTGTGGGGGAACTGTTTGTTCTGTGTCTGTTTCCCCAGCTACACGCTTTTTTTTTTTTTTGGTACCGGGGATAGAACTCAGTTCCTTGCGCTTGCGCAGCAGGCGGTGAAACCACTGAGCTAAATCCCCGGCCACCAGCTACACACTTTTATCACCACCTTCTGGAACACAGTAAGTGTGACAGTTAAGCTGGGCTGTGAACTTGGCTGGCTAGGGATCTGTCTAGGGGTTACCAAAGCGTACTTCCAGGTATGTCTGGGGGATCATGAAGGCATGGCCTTGGGACTATATCAGGTCCCTTTCTCTCTCACACTGTTCCCCTGCTCCTCTTCCGGCCACCATGCACTAAGCAGCTTTGCTGCCTCCAGGCCCTTACACCATGACATTTCTGCCTTGGAGCCAGATGACCATGGACCGAACCCTCTGAAACCGTAACTACTAAGCCTCTCCTCCTTTAAGTTGTGGGTGTCAGGTATTGTGTCCCAGGGGCAGCAAAGGTGGCCAATACAGAAGGACAGGTAGGGCTGCCTCCCATCTCACATTCCTAGTGCCTGCCAGAGCTATGCAGTCCCAAAGGAAGCAAGGCCCAGCAGAACACCCACAAGGACCGCATGCAGGACAGATGCATGACACACGTTTGGAATCTGGCCCTACCACTTTCTGGCTGCATGGCCTTGCACAGTTCCCCCACTTCCCTGTACCTCCGTCTGCTTATCTGCGATATGAGGGAACTGGTCAAATACACATAAATCAGACAAGTGAAACATCAGGAACCCTGCCAGGTACAGTAAGCCCTCAACGACTTGGGCCGTAATTAACGAGGTGGCTTCCGGGGCAGCATGGAACCCCACCTGCTACAGCACAGGCCCTGAGGTCCCAGGCAGACCTATAAATGACTGAGGTAGCCAGCCTGAGAACACAGGGCAGCCAACACAACGGAAGAAGGCATCTGTCAATCAGCCGCAGGGGCGGGAGGCAACAGGGGACGGCGGAAGGGCAGCTGCATCTCCATTCCAGCTGATCCCGCCCTGAAACAAATGCGTGTCCAGCACTGCCAAATCTCAGAATTGTTCGAGAGGAGGCGGATTCTGGATTTTCACCTTGGACTCTCCTCATGTCCAACTGCCAGCTACTACTTTTTTTACATTTACATTTTAATTTTTACTAGTACATGAAGTACATAATGCTTCCATTCATCGTGGGGAGCTGGTATTCTTTCTACTTCCCCTTCCCTTCCCACTGGCTACTACTTTGGGTCCCAACAGGGCATGGTACATGGCCAAGGGTCTGCAGCCGGCTTCTACTCACCATGGTGATGCCCAAGAGGGTGGGGCTGACCAACAACACTGGGGGCACGGGCTGGCCCTGACTTCTCTCCCACAAAGAGTAGAAGAGGTCTGCCCAGCAGATAACCCACAGCAAGGACCCCAAGGCCTGCAAGAGAAGAGCACACATGTCTGTCTCATGACACACAGCACTGCGCTGGCCCCTGTGCCCCCACCGAGGCTCAGGCCAGGCACCAGCCGGCCCCCAGCGATCACTCTCGGTCTCCAAGAAGCCCCAGCTCTGGGAATACAGCCAAGTCGAGCTCAGGCTCCTCTGCCAAGTCTGGCTAATGCTGTTGCCGCATCAAACACTTGAGAGACGGGCCTGGGGCTCTCAAATGCTTGGGGAAACAACAGAGAACAATACAAAGTTGCTGCCTTCATGGAGCTGATGGTCTAGTGGAAGAAAACAGGAAAGAAACAAACTGAAAAATGCACACACCCATGCCAGACAGGAGTAAGTGTTTCGCAGAAAAATGAAATCAGTTAATCGACAGAGTGGTTCGGAAAGGCCTCTCTGATCAGGCAACATCTAAGTTAAGAATTGAAGGAAATGATTACGTGAAGAAAAAAATAACCCAAACAAAACATGCAGGAAGTGCAAAAGCCCTGTGGTAGGAACAAGCCCAAAGGGTTTGCTGCAGTTGCAGAATAAGCAATGGCCGTGGTAGGAGGTGGCTGAAGAGGAACCTGTGTCGGAGCCAGATGTGCTGGGCCAGTGGGAGCAGTTCCAGGTTATATTCCTGGTTGTGAAAAGCTAAGGAAAGGTTTTTGAGCAAGGCAAAGAACAAAATCTGATTTATATTTTTAAAATGATAATGTTCCCCAAGAAACATATGAAGTACTCCTAGAGGTCTGAAAGGAAGACATCACATCTAGTAAAGGATAGGGAAATGCATGACATTTTTTTTTGTATATCCTTTTATTGGTACATTTTAGGTGTACAACACAATGACATTCATCATTGGAGATTTGCACCTTTACATAATCTCTCTTGGTTCTTATTTTTCCCCCTTCCCCTACCCTCCCTTCAACCCGTCCATCACTCCCTATTTACAAAGACTTTGTTTCCATTTTTTCATTTTCTCATATTAATTCCATTCCCTTCTTTCCTTTCCCCTACCCCTCCCACTTCCCCTTCCCCTTTGCCCCTTTTCTTCCTATTTCACATTACCTATTATACATTTTAGTCCTTATTTACACTTTCAGTTTCTCACACCAGAGAAACTATTCGGTATTTACGCATGTGTATCCTATTTATTTCACTTAAGAGTATCACCTCAATGTGCATCCATTTAGCAATAAATGTCTCTAATTTCTCATTTTTCATGGCTGAGTAGTACTCCATTTTATTAAAAAACCACATTTTCTTTATCCAGTCTCCAGTTGATGGGCGTTTGGGCTGTTTCCAAGTTTTAGCTATCACAAACTGTGCTGCTATGAACATGGGTGCACATATATCACTGTGGTATGATTCTTTTAATTCTTTGGGGAAGATCCCCAGCAGTGGAATAGCTGGGTCAAATGGGACTTCCAGTCCTAGTACTTTGAGGTATCTCCATACTGATTTCTACAGTGCTTTCACCAGTCTACACTCCCACCAGCAGTGGAGCAGGGTTCCTCCTTCCCCACAGCCCCGCCAGCATTTGTTATTGGTTGATTTCATGATAGCAGCCATTCTTTCTGGAGTGAGGTGGAATCTCAGTGTTGTTTTCATTTGCCTCTCTCGAATGACCAGTGATATTGAACATTTTTTCATATGTTTATTTGCCATGTCCACTTCTTTATCTGAGAAATGTCTGTTCATTTCAGATGCCCATTTTCGGATTGGGTCTTTAAATTTGGGAGGTCTGATCTTTTTAAGTTCTTTATAGATTCTAGAGAGTAGACCTTTGTCTGAGGGACAGCTGGTGAAGATTTTTCCCCACATTGTGGGTTGTCTCTTCACACTGCTGGTGGTTTCTCTTGTTATGTAGAAGCTTTATAGTAAGAACAGATCCCACTTGTTGATTGTTTGTGCTGGTTCACGGGCCACTGAGGTTTTGTTCATAAAATCTTTTCCTACGCCAATGTCTTCAAGGGTTCTACCTAACCTCTGTTCCAGCTGGTTCAGAGTTTCTATTTTAATATTTAGATCTTTAATCCATTTTGATTTTAGTGTAGTGCATGGTGAGAGATACAGGTCTAGTTTTAATCTTTGGCAAGTTGAAGCCCAATTTTTCCAGCATCATTTATTAAAGAGGCTCTCTTTCCTCCAGTCAGGGTGTTTAGCTCCTTTGTCAAAGATGAGTGGATGAGTGTGTCTGGAGTTGTTTCTGCATCTTCTAATCTGTCCCACTGCTCCTCAGGTCTGTTTCTTTGCCAGTACCATGCTGTTTTTATCACAGCAGCTTTGTGGTATAGTTTCAAGTTGGGGATTATGATACCCCTTGCCATGTCTCTGTTACCTAGAATTGCTTTTGTTATTCTGGGTCTCTTCTTGTTCCAAATGAATTTTTGGATTGTTTTCTCAAGGTCCATGAAGTATGCTGCTAGGATTTCAATTGGGATTGCACTGACTCTATATAGCAGTTTTGGAAGTATGGTCATTTTTGCTATGTTGATCCTTCCTAGCCAGGAGCAAGGGATGTCTGTCCATTTTCTGATATCCTCTTCAATCTCTTTTTTCAAAGTGCTATAGTTTTCAGAGAAGAGGTCTTTGATTTCTAAAAGACTTGTTTTAAAGCAGTCTGAGGTTCACTGAAATATTAAGAGGAACATGCAGAGACTTCCCATCTGCCCACTGCATGCCCCCCGGCCCCCATCAACACAGCTGCCCCAGGGTGGCACATTTATTGCGAGTGATGAGCCCACAAGGACACACTGTTGCCACCCAGGGACGCACGTTAAAGTTCCCTCTGGTGACAGACACACCATAGGCTCGGAGGTGGGGTACAGGAAGAGGTTTTAGGTCGCTGGGGGTATCCCATCCCCCTTGAAGGGGACTGTGGGACCCTGGTCTCTCAATTTTCCAACCATGAATTGAATGGCTTGGTCCGCCATGTGTCCCTACCGTGATGCACTGCTGGCCAGACGTCCCAAAACTGGTGAACATAAGCAATGAGTATAGGCCAGTGATGGCAAACCTTTTAGAGCTTTCAATGCTAACTAACAGCCCGCTGTGGCAGGCGTGCCACGGGTTCGCCACCACTGGTATAGGGAGTCAGCAGTAGTTCTGGTAGCATGCTTGGAACTTTCATGTAGTTTTAAGTTACTTCAAAATAAAAACTTTAAAGTAGAAAATAAAAAGAAAATAGGAGGAAGACCATCTGATAATTTCTTGATAATCCCTAAATAACAAGTCTATCAACTCCACCACACAAATGGAAAAGAGAAGGCTTGGTGAAGTTAAAAAATGTGTCAAAGGTCACAGAACTAGAAAGTGACGGAGCCGGGATTTGAACCTATGTTTGGCTCCAAAGCTCCATCTTTCATCTACCACACTATTCTTCTGCCTTCAAGAAAAAGGAATGCAGGGTCAGGGGTTTAGCTCAGTGGTTTTGCCTGCTGCACAAGTATAAGGACCTGAGTTTGATCCCCAGTACCAAAAAAAAAAAAAAAAAAAGAAAAGAAAAGAAAGAAAAAGGAAGGTAGGGCCAATTAAATGAAAGGAAAATGTGAGTTTGAACAAGGGTCCGTGGCTGCCCACCCAGGTGCCCCACACCCTCCACTCCCACCACCCTAGTGATGTCGCAGGGGACTTACAGTTTTGGCTTTGTTGAGGTGTGTCATCTGAATGTAGCCCCGGTCATGTCGGGAGAGATACAGGAAGTAGAAAGGGAAGCAGGCCCAGAGGTAGCAGCAAGGCACCCACACGAGGACGGTGTTCTGAAAGCACTTGGTGAACTCAGGGCTGCTGGTGGACCACGTGGCATTCCAGTCCTGCAGACACACACGGCAGCACAGCTTAGGGACCGCCCCCCAACCAGGAAGGCGGGCTTGCCCGGGGCTCAACACAGCTGCTGTGGAGCTGCCAGAAACAGACCAAGCTCTGCACCCCACTGCCCAGTGGGGTACAAGGTTGCTGCCCAGGAAGACCACGAAGCAAGGGCTGGGAACACAGTGATTCATGTCTCACCTTGCAGCACAGACAAGGTCCTGGGACTCTGGCAACTCCCACTGCTGTACAAATAGACAGCGCCACTTCACAGGACCATAAAGATGCTCTTTTGTAAACAAAGGACCCTCTGGTTACTCGGGTCCCTCTAACTTTACCGTCCTGGGAACTGAAAACTTTCTGATCCACTTCATCACCTTCACCACCACCATCACAGCAGCTCTAGTGCCAGGCCCTACTCCAAGTGCTTGGATAAAGCACTTACTACATCCTTTGATTCTAGGAGTTAAGTATTTTATCATTTCCTTTTTTCAGATGTGAAAATTAGGGCCAACTGTGGTGGTCCACACCTGTAAATCCCAGCACTCAGGAGGCTGAGGCAGGAGGATTGTCACAAGTTCGAGGCCAGCCTGGACTACATAGCAAGACCCTGACTCAAAAAAAAATGTGGAAACTAAGTCACAGAGAAGTTGAACCCAGGATCACATAGCTGGGAAGTTCTGGAGCTGAATCCAAATTCAGGCAATGAATCCTACATCTCACCATTAAACTATCCAACACTCAGGAGGCTGAGACAGGAGGGTCATAAGGATCATAAATTTGAGGCTATATAGCAAGTTCAAGGCCAGCCTGGGCTATTTAGGGAAACCCTATCTTAAAAAGTAATTAATTAACTAATTAATTAATAATCCCAGCACTGAGGGAGGCTGAAGCAGGGGAATTGCAAATCTGAGTCCTACCAGGGCAGCTTAGCAAGATACTGTCTCAAAATAAAAAGGGCTGGGCTATAGCTCAGTGGTAAAGCATCCCTGGGTTCAATCCCCAGTAATGGGAGAAAAAAAGAAAGAAAGAAAAATAAAATAAAATAAAAAGCTTGTGTTTTGTTAAAGAGACATGCCGACAAATAAACAGATCCACATGTGTGTAGCTAGATCAGGTATATCTGCCCAAGAATTAACCTCTACTAGCTGTTGGAATTCTGTAATAGAGAACCTAACTTCGCTTTCAGTCCTGATCTGACTGTGGACCAGGTACACAACTTTGGGAAAAGTTGGTGCCCTACGGTGGGGGTCTCAATTTCCCATCTCTGTCACAATTAGACTGGATAAAATGAGAAGTATAAAGCAGACCCCAACCCAAGGCCAATTTAGTCCACCAATAGTTCACTGCCGCAGTTTTAGGCATGCTTTAAAACCTCAGATTAGTTGCTTACTATAATCAGCTCACTTTCACATAAAATTCTGGATTTGGGGCTTCTTTGCAAAAGTCCGAACATGGGCCCACATCCCTGCTTCATACCCGTCGGCAGGAGCTGGCCCTTGGAAAAGGTTCCCGAGTGGCCGTGGGCTACAGTGTGTACGGCCTCCTGTGTCGCAGCCCAGCCCACACGCCACTGGTTACACAGCCCCTCACGGCACCCACTGCAACAGCATCCTCAGTCTCAGGGCAAGGCCACCAAGGAGCTCCAGGCAGTACGGAGCTCTACAATGCCACACCGCAGCTTCAGAGAAAGGGAGAAGCAAGCAGATCATTTCACCTGGAGAAAACGGCTGAGGGCCGGGTGAGCAACTCAGGGGAAGAGCCCTTGACGGTGGGCACGTGTGAGACCCTGGGCTCCCTCTCTACCCCCCCCAAAAGAAAAGAATACGGGTGACAACTGATCAACATATGTGCGCCAAGAAGTTCGAACCAGGGATCGACTTAGGCATAAGAGGCACACACGGCCACAGAATCACACACTTAAAAACCGCTCAAGAGGTTATAAATGTAAGAAATAAAGGAGTTTTGCAGTTTGACCAGAGAGAGAGAGATCGAGCGATCTAGATATAAAGCAAGTACCTACACCAGTCTTCAGAAATATAACTATTATTTGGACAAAGGATTATTAAAAAGTAAACTTGAGAAGGCTAACAGTCAAAGAGATTTAGTTTGGAAACTTCAAGACATAAAAAAACCTAACAGTAAATAAATTAAAAAGTTTTTAAAAGACAAAGCTCAGGCTTTTGTGGACTTGGGCATTTAGAAGAGAGCCTCATAAATAAGAATTTGATTAGGGAGAGGAGTGATTTATATTAAAGACTGATGATTTTAATTGGTTTCACGCCACGTAAGTCTTCAGGTGATAACTGAAAGGGATTAAGCTGTTGGTGGTTATTACACACAGAACAATTTCCGAGCAGTTGCCAGAAAAAGCTCATGCCAAAGGAATTTGCCCTTCTAGAAAGAAAACCAGGCTGGGAGCTACAGAGTTATGTATACAAGAAACGTAATTCATATGAGAGATATTCAACGATCTGACCCTGGCTCAGTAAGTCCTGGCCTAGGCCATTGCAATAGCAGCTTGTGCCTCTCCTGACCCTCCTCAGCGCCGGCCCCCAGCCAGTTATCCAGCCCATGTCCCAGCCCATGGACATCCACAGACATCCATGAGACCACCCACCCACCTCTCTGTGGATCTACCCACCACTGTGTGCAGATCCATGCCTCTACTCGGCCCCCAGCCACGCACATAAATCCATCCCTATTTCCTTCTCTCTCTCTGGACTTGTTTGTTTATAACAGCTAATACATTTGGGTGCTAATGCTTTTGCAAACTACACAAATAGCATATGGTAAAAACTAGGTTTCCCTTAACTAGCTGCCCCTCATCTCACCCCACAGGCAAACTACCACTGCACACACCATACACCTGTTCCAAATACAGAACATCTATTTGGTTTCCTCAAAGAGTACTGGGAGATTTTACTCTGTTCTCTCCTTTGCTTTTTTTAACCTAAGCAGTACTGGAAACTGACCTTTATCAGATGCAGATTTGCTTAATTCTTGACATTTGAATTTCTTTTGATCAGAATAGAAATGAGAAGTCTTCCATCCCATTCCTTAAAATCTCCCTACTCAGTTCCTCTCTCTAGAAGCAACTATTACCAATTTCTTGTGTGCCCTTCCAGAAAGTAACACATACATACGCAACAAAACAGGTGTTCTGTTATCAAATGCAAGGAACCATACTTCACATAATATTCTGTACCTTGGTTTTCTTTTTTTTTTGGTACCGGGGATTGAACTCGGGTCCATGCACTTGTGCAGCAGGGGGCGAAACCACTGAGCTAAATCCCTGGCCCTTGCTCTTAACAATAGATCTTAAATTGTACATGAACTTTCTTCATTCTCTGCGATGCATGCTCTGTGTTCCTTTGTATGGATGAACTTAAAATGCCTCCTGCTCCCTTGGCTTTTGGGTTACTCTTCCAAATAAACAATGCAGCTTTGGGAAAAAATGTCATTTCACAGGCAAGCAAGCACATCTATGACACAACTTTCTAGAGGGGAAACTGCTGGGTTGGAGGGTGCACACTTAAAGGTAAGGCAGGCACTGTCACCAGAGCATTATCATCGATGTGTGCTCTACCTCCCTGGGCACAGTGTTCCGGGCTCTGGGTCTGCCAAAGTGATAGTAGAGGCCGGGGATTTAGCTCAGTGTTTCCGCCGCCTACCGCACATGCGCAAGGACCCGAGTTCAATCCCCAGTACCAAAAAAAAAACAAAACAAAAAACCAAAGTGATAGTAGAAAATATCTCACTGTAGTTTAACTTCCCGTTCTCTTTATGTTGAGTGAAACTGAAGACCTTTTCATTGTGTTGAAAAGCAGCCAGGAAAATTCACAGGCTCATGTATTTGCATTAATGAGACAGCGGTGGAAGAACGGCTGAGGGGTATAGGGCTTGCCCAGCACGTGTAAGCCCCTAGGTCCAATCCCCACCTTGTGGGAATACACGTACACACACACTCACACACTTAGTAAAAATAAATGAGACTGATCTAGTTGCCCTCTCCTGTGGCTAACACCCTCCAAGGTTCCGCATGCCTTCTGCATGCAAGTCCCACCTGCTTCCCTGCAATTTCCCCAGCACTGGTCTTCAAAGTGCCAACCCCGGCATTTACTCAAAGGAACATTTGCCAAGACTGTGTTCACGCCCCGGGAGATGGGGGAAGGCCTGGTCCTCGCCCGCAAGGCACTATGCAGAGCCTAGGAAAATGACTGGTTTCTTCCATTGTCTCTTGCTAGACCTTCTCTCCATACTATGTTTCCCCTAACAAACTCCTACTCACCCTTCAATTCCCAACTTAGATACCTCCATTAAGAAGGCTTTCTCCTTTCAGCCCCTCACTGTGGCAATGACTACTAATTGACTATCACTGTGCATGTAAGGATCTGAACCATGTTTTATCTACCTTTGACTCTGATCTTCCTCACCCAGCAGGTACCCAGAAATTACAAATAATATAAAACCATGCCTTCCTTCCCCGGGATTATATCCTACTTCCTTTGTTGTTAGTTTCCCTTGTTCATGTGGTTTTTGTACATAAAAACTGGTCCCAAGCTGGGTGTCGCGGCAAATATCTGTAATCTCGGCACTCTGGGAGGCTGAGACAGGAAGATCTCAAGATCAAGCCCAGCCTAGGCAATGTGACCACTTAGCAAAACCCTGGCAAAAAATGAAAGGGCTGGAGATGTGGTTCAGCATGAAGGCCCTGGGTTCAATCACCAGCACTGGGGGCGGAGTCAGTCCAGGCAGAGGCCAGCTACGAGCTCTGGCTTTCTGATCAGGAAAGGTGTGGATTCCGACTGGACAGGCGACTCGCTTTCCTAGTGAAGCAGACAGGAGGGCATACCTCCCGGGAGGTTCCAGAGAGAAGGCAATGGGCCCACGAGGGCGGCGCTGTGGGGGCTGGAGCGCGCTCCAGTCGGCAGTGGCCGCGAGGGGCAGACACCAACCAACAGCCGCCCCCACCCCTTCGAGCCCCACCACTGGGGTCAAGCAGCTTAAAGGCCAAAGAAAAGCTCCGGCTGGCAAGTCGGCTTGGGAGGAAAGCAGGGCCTCTAAGGACACGGACCCCAGGAAGGAGAGGTCAGGAGCGCCCAGCAGAGGAAGGCGTCCCTGACAGAGGGCAAACTGAGGCGAGCTTAAGGCTGGGTTTCTGCTCACAGCCAGGCGGCAGCCAGAGAGGGAGAGGAGCAGGGACACAGAAAGGGGAAATCTGCCCCAGAACAGGAACTTGCACTGCTCAGGAAGGCAGCCAGGAGGCCCCCTGCCCCTCACCCAGCCGCAAGGTGCTCTGACCACAGCCGTCCCTGCCAAGAGGGGTCTCCTGTGAGTCCCTCTGTGGCCAGACCCAGAGGTGTCCTTCACCCAACCACAACCTCCAACACCCGGGAAGCAGAAGTGTGGCCCTCTCTCTTGGGGTTCCTGGGGGTGCTGACCACTGGCCTCACCCACGGCTCCAGGAAGGGACGAGGTAGAAATCCAATGGGTCCCTCGCTGCTCCCGACTCAAGAGGCCGAAGCCACCCTGGGCCACCCTGGGCCTCCCTCCTAGGCCACAAGGGGCCTCAGGGATCAACCCGGCCGGGCCAGCCCTCGGCTTCTGCTCAGGAGAACCATGGACCCACAAAAGTCAGCTCTGGAAGAGAAGCCAGGAAGCCCGCACCACATGGCTCTGGCCTGCACTCCGGGAAGCCTTGGCCCCAGGAATTTAAGCGTGATGGTACGTCCTGGCCACCTCACCACCACGCTGGTCTTCCCAAGATGCCTCAGCAGCTTAGTCTCCTTTGAGGTCCCCTCGCCCTCGGCTCTGACAGGATCTGGGGAACAAGTCCACGTTGGCTTGCCGGGGGCGCTGTGCCTTCCTGAACTTGAATCACTGCACACGGCCCCTCTCCGGGCTGAAGGACCGAGGCTGTCGGGCCAAGGCCCCGCAGAAGGTCATGGCCCGTGCAGTCCTCCAAGAAGAGGCCCTGCTTTACCCCCATTCCACAGCTGAGGAAACTGTGACCCCATGAGACACCTTTTCAAAGACTGTGCTGTAGCATCTGTCTTGTGCTACAGTAAAAATACATGAAGCTTTGATCAGTAGACTCCTAGTAAAATAAGCTTATAGTCTTATGGATAACACACCACAGCTGCCTAGCATTAGCTGAGCACTGATCACTGAATTTTATGTAAATTAACTCATTTAATCATCACAATCACCTATAAGGGAGGTTGTTTTGATCCCAATTAGATGAGGAAACTGAGGCGGAGAGAAGCCAAACACCTTGCCTAAGGTTGCAAGGCTTAGAAATGATATGGCTGGGGCTCACTCCTAGGGGACTTTATCCTTGAGCCAGGGACCATCCCCTGTGCCAGTTCCTAGTGCTGGTAACAAATTTTAACAAGGGACCTCTTGGCTTTACCTGTGGGAAATCTGGGCTGGGTTAAGCGAAAGAACTGAGTTCTCAAAAGGCCACCAAGTTCAGAACCAGTTACCTATGTTGGTTTCCTATTGCTGCTGTTACAAATGATGGCTTAAAACAGTACCACATACAGTTCTGGAGGTCAGAAATCTTAAACAGGTCTCACTAGGTGACAATTTAGGTATGGACTGGGCATGATGGTTCGTGCCTATATCATCCTAGCACTCTGGGAGGCCGAGGCAGTAGTATAGCAAGTTTGAGCGCAGCCTGGGCAACTATGACTTAGCAAGACTCTGTCTCAAAACTTTTTTTTAAAAGGCTGGGAATAAAGCTCAACGCAAAAGCCCTGGATTCAATTCTCAGTACAGCAATCAATCAGTCAATCAATCAATAAATATTAAGGCATGGGCAGGGCTGCATCCTCCTGGAGGCACTGAGGAAGAATCTGTGTCTTCATCTTTCCAGCTTCCAAAGGATGCTCACATTCCCTGGCTCAAGGCCCCTCCTCTCTTCAAAACCAGCAGCACCAGGCTGAGTTCTCTGATTCTCTCTCTTCTGCCTCCCCCTCCACTCTCACAAGGACTCTAGTGTTACCCTGGGCCCAGCCAGCAGCCCCAGATGATCTCCCCTCTGAAGGCCGGCTTCGCAGCAACCTTCGTTCCATCTGAGACCTTCTCTTCCCCTTCCACACAGTGACATGCAGGGGCTCCTGGGGACGAGGTGGCAGCTGTCTTTGGGAGGCCACTCTTCTGCCTACCATACCTCTTGGGTTTCTTCTGGTCTCCCTTACACCCCACGGTGCAGGCCTCACCATGGGGTCAGATCCAGAAGCCACCGCACTCTCGCTGAACACAAGCAAGCAGTGGCCTCGTGCCAAGAGGTGGCTGCGCACAAACCTAGGACAGGGCCTAGAGCCAAGAATAAGACTGATGGTGACTGGGCCTCCCGCTCAGAAGTGCCCATCTTAGACGGGCCATGGCCCAGGCACTTCCCCAGCCTCCCTCCATTCCGCTGCTCCAGCCTGGATGGCATGGCTTCCAGAGGGACACTGGGCAGGGGGCGGCCCAGGACCCAAGCAAACAGCTCCGGGATAGCAGGGGTGGATTACGAACCTGGAGGCTGCTCAGTGTCCCCCACGCCTGCAGTGACAGGAGCTCTTGTGGTGGCAACAAGGACTTAATAGGTACCCCGAGCTCCACTGGGGCCTGCGTTGTGATAGCAACGTACCACAGTTCCCATTTATAAATCACCTAGGACTGGTCAGGGATGTCTTCTTAGAAGGATTCAAGAAAGATGAACAGCTGATCTCCAGGGGGCTGATCCACACCCAGCAAGAGGCAGGCGACTATTAGTTTTTGGTTTATTATCTTTTGTTCTGTTTGAATATTTTACTCTGCATGTATTGGCTCTATCATAACAGCAACAAGTCTAGTTCACACTTTAAATAAACAAACAGCAGCAGGAATTTAAGGGTAGAAATTTCTAAATGCTGAGTTGGGAAAAAAGAGCCAGAGCAGCACTGTTTACCGGGTGCCAGCAATAACAGCAACGGCTCGTCCTTTAGCGTCTTCCCAGTCGGAGTCCTTTTAAACCTCCCAACAGGGCTCCACAGCCAGCTGCTAAAACTTCCTCCTGTTCCGGCAAGGACCCTGAGGTCCAGAAGGTCTCACAACTTCTTCCGTTCAAAAACCAGGAAGAGGTAGAGCTGAGACTTGAACCTGTGGGGAGCCTGACACTGAGCTTCTAGCTTGTTCTTGAAACCAGGTGCAGGGAGCTCCCAGGGCTTGGCAAGACCATGGGTGCGGCGCCCAGCCTGCCACGGCCCAGAGACAGCAGCTCTGGGGGTGCATGACACCCACTAGAGGCACTCAGCCTCAGGAACCAAGTTCATGCGCACAGAACAGAGAAGCAAAGTTCTGACTCGACCTGCAGTGACCCACGCCCCACAGAACGCAAGCAGCCCAGGGAAGTGGTGAGGAACATGGGCCACAGGGCTGGGCTTGCATCTCTACCACTTGCAGACCAGCGTCCCCAAGTGGGGCTTCACCTCAGAACCAGTGACATTTGAGGCTGGATTACTGTCGTGCGCCTGTTCCATGCAGGGCAGGATGCTGAGCGGCATCCCCAGCCTGCACCCACCGCCCACCTCCAATCACAACGAGAATGTCTCCAGCCACTGCAAATATCCCGCTGCCCCAAAGCAAGTCTGCTCACTGCTGGACACCCCAGCTGCTCATGTGTAAAATGGGACTCACTCGTTCTAGACCCGATTACTACAGAGTGAGCAGGAGAGTGAAACTGGACAACACAATTGGCCCCAGGTTCGATTCCCGGCAGCTGAGGGCCGGATGTACGTGTACAAGTGCAAGTTCTGATCACTGGTCCATTCAACCCTGGCCAAACCCTGGGCCAAGCATGGGGATCTGAGGCCAAATCAGACCTGGTCTCTGCACTCTTAAAACGCACAGTCATGCAGTATGTAAGCTCACAAATAAAAATGTAACGACAAAGAGTGGTGCTTGCTGGGAAGGACAGTGAGCACCAGGGTGAGGGTCTGGGGAGGGGACATTCAAGGCTGGGGGAGGGCACTGCAGAGGCCCTGGGACAGGAAGCCCACGCGGCTGCTGCATCGACCAGGACCCAAGATGGGGCTGAAGAAGTCACCTGGGGCCACAACTTGGCCAATGTTGAAGCTGCGGTAAGGAGTGCAGATTTCCACTCTGTGTACCACAGGAAGCCATGGGTAGGCGAGTAACAGGCGCATGGCACTGCCGCATGTGCAGGCGAAGGGATGCTGGGGGCTCCTGGGGGAGGGAGGCAGGCAAAGAGGCTGGGTGGTCATCAAGGCAACAGAAGAGACGACAGAGAAGCCTGGTACAAAGTGACCACCAAGTCAAGGCTTACAGTGATAAGACATTCACTTCCCCATAACCTTAACAGCAAGTGGGGACCAGAAAGGCTACAGAAGTTTTCCAACACCATACAGCCACGATCGGGGATGCAAGGGTGTCTGACATCAGAGTCAGCCCCCAGGAGGTGCACGGAGTACCAGCTGCTCCTTGCAGGGCGGAGTCTAAGTGTCTTTTACACTGGTTGTGCAGCCTGCCTGCTGCCGGGGCTCTGCTCTGCAGTGAAGCCGTGTGCAGAGAGGCGGCACCCTCGAGGGATGTTGCTCCCCACGGAGCTTGCTGTGGCCACCCTTCCCTAGGGACAGAAAGAGCCTGCGCCTTCTGTATGCAGACTGGTGCTCTGTGTAGTCAACAAAAATTAAAAGGGACACAGATCCATTCCATACAGGTTTCCCTGAGAATTAAAGGCAACAGCAGCCCCAGGCCCTATGATGCCCAAATCCCACTCCCACAGCTGAATGCTCAATGCCAAGAGGCACAAAACTCCTGAGCGAGGGAAATATGAGTGACATCCCAATCCTGACCATACGTGGACCACAAAAAGGAACTCACAACCCCTGCGCACGGTTACAACACTGTCCCAATAGCCAGACCACCTAGATGTCCACCCATGGATGAACGTACACAGGCAGCACATACATGCAACAGAATATTACTCAGCCTTAAAAAAGAGGCAGACCCTGCCACTTGTGATGTGGCTGACCCTGGAGGACATTCTGCTAAGTAAGATCAGCCAGGCACAGAAAGACAAATACAAACTTACTTCTTACACATGGGCTCTAAAATGAAGTGCAGCTCATGAGGCAGAGAGCAGAGTGGTGGTTACCAGGGCCCAGGCAAACAGGAGGTGCAAAGTTCAATTATTCAAGATGAGTAAGTCCCAGGAGCTACACAGCACTGTGCACAGTTAGCACTGCTGTACTGAAAACCTGAAAATTCACTAGGCAGGTGATCTTACGTTAAATGTTCTATCACAAATAAAGAGGGATGAAACTTTTGGGTGCGAAGTGTTCGTGGCATTGAATGTGGTGATGGTTTTCACAGGGACGTTCTTACCTGCAAACTCGAGTTGTACACATTAAATGTGCACTCTCTGTACACCAATTATCCCTCAAAAATGATGGAGAGAAGACCAGACCAGCACAGGTGGTCTGCAGGAGGGGCAGGGACCCAGCTCCCAAAGCCCGCACCTGGGCGAACTCAACGAATTATATATGGACACGCACACAGGAAGTGCACAGGCATATCCACACGTGCGCAAAATCTCTCTGAAGAGAAAGCCCGGGAAACTGGGAATGTGGTCGCTTACTTCCGGGAAAGGCCCTCGAGAGGCTGGGACAGGGCCGCGTGTGACCGTTCCCAACAGGTACCTTTTGCATCTTGAGCCAGGAGGAGGTACAGCTTTTTAGAAACGAAGGCACACAGCCCAGGAGAAGAAAGGAAGAGAAGGCAGGAAAGGCATAAAGAAGATGAATATAAAAGACAGTGCCAACAAACAAGGGGACCTGGAGCCGGAGGGACTAGGTTTGAATCCAGTCTCCATTCCCAGGGTCCCTGCCACAAGAGACAACATGCAGAGCTGACACGGGGTGCAGCCCCTCGGGATGGCAGCTCTGGCTAACAAGAGTGGCAGTAACAACAAAACGGCAGCTCTCACTAAGCCACAACTTCATGCCAGGCACTGGGTTCGGGTTTAACATGTTCCTGCCAGCTTGAACCACTGATGGTTCGGAGCCACCGAGCAGCGAGACAGGAATTACGGCCCCGTCTCGAACGTGTTAAGGACCCTCCTGTGTTACCATCCTGGCAACCCTTGGAGGCAGGCACTATAATTATTTCCATTTTATAGAAAGGGACACAGAGACAAAACAGAGGGGAGAGGACCAGCCACAAGTCACTTGGGCCTGGGTCAAACCCAGGCAGGCTGGCCCTGAGTTCACAAGCTCTTCCGCCTGACACAGCCCGGAAAGAGCCAGGCTTAGAAGGAACAAGAGGCCACTTCTGAAGGCCATTTTTGTGGATAATCCCACCACTGTGA
The DNA here is from genome assembly GCF_053883595.1 of Heterocephalus glaber. NCBI lineage: Eukaryota > Metazoa > Chordata > Mammalia > Rodentia > Bathyergidae > Heterocephalus > Heterocephalus glaber. Next base: position 14,339,376 of record NW_028258175.1, read on the forward strand.
AAGGCTGAGGCAGGAGGATTCCCAAGTTCCAGCCCAACCTGGGCAACTCAGCACCTTAGTAAGGCCATCTCAAAATAAAAAATAAAAAACGGGCTACGGGTCTAACTCAGTGTGAAGGTCCTGGGCTCAATCAAGCCCAAGGAGAAGAGGAGGGGAGAGGAGGAGGCTGTGCATGGTGAACCACACCTAGCACTCTGGGAGGCTGAGGCAGGAGGATTACAAGTTTGAGCCAAGGCTGGGCAACTCAAGAAGACCCCATCTCAAAAGAGCTGGGGCTACAGTTCAGGGTGAAGGCACTGGAAAAAAGGGGGAAGTGTGTTAGGCACCAGCCCAGACACAGGTCTCCAGCCAAGCCCGGGGCAGCCTGGAAGCCAAGCACAGCTGAGCAAAGGGGCACAGAGAGGCCAGCAGTGAAGGTAGGGCCTGCTGGGCTGCTGGACACTGAGCCCGCTGAGACATAGCACAGAAGTCCACATCTAGCTGCCCGGCACAGCGTGGGCCACGTGCGGCCAGCGGCGTGGTACAGGGCAGGAGAAAGGCAGTGACAGCAGCACTGTTGGCAGCGAAGCCACCCCTCGCGATGCTGGGCTGAGCTGACCCTTCCCTCGCCCTCTGAGTCATCAAAACTAAAAATAAAGCCCAGAAATGTGGAAAGGGAGGGCCGAGTCCAGACCGTCACCAAACACCCACGGAGGCAGGGTACGGCCCAGAGTGGTCCCTGCACTGCCCAGCAGGGGCCCCAAACCCTCCTGCCCAAGGCTCAGAGCCACAGAGCCGCACACTTGGGAGAAGGCAGAGAAAGAGGCCCTGTCTTACGGGGCTGCCAGCACTGAAGGCAACAGAGCTGCGCTGCTCCCCCAGGTGCCCGGAGGTCACCGTGGGCAGCTTGTCAACCCGCTTCGACCTGACTCTCCACAGGGCCCCAGGCGGCCCTTCCCACTCATCCTTGTTCCAACTGTGTTGCTCATTTCCCCCCAGCCACTCATCAGACCCTCGGGCTGCACCAAGCTCCTTGGTCACAAATCCCGGGGCTCATGGGGCTCAGCGATGTGCCAGGCACAGGGATGTGTCTGGAACATGGCAGTAACAGGACATGGCATTCATCCCATGCACTGGCCCTTGAGTGAGGGTCAGGCAGTTAACAACAGGAGAATGGACTGCACCTGCCCTGCTGGAAGTGACGCCCAAGGAGACGGAACAGACAGTAAGATAAAGGACAGGTGATCACACACACACAGAGTGCATGTGTGAGTGTGTTAGATGAAAAGGCCTCAGAAGAGGAGGACTCCTTGCTGAGCATGTGCATTTGAATAAAGGATCAGAGGAAAGAAACAAAGGCCTAAGCCAAATAGTGAGAGGGGGCGGGGGGGGGGGGCTGCTCCAAGCAAGGAAAGAGCAAGTGGAAAGGTCCTGAGGCAGGACCATGTTTGGCATTTCTGACCAAAAGAGAAGCTGATAGGTCTCAACAGTACCTGAGAGAGGAGGGCATGGAGGAGACAGACTGGGTGGGGCTCACAGGCCATTACAGGGATCCTGACTGTTACTCACAATGACGTGGGGGCCACGAACTGGATGTCCCATGATCTGATCTACGCTCTAACAGAGTCTCTGTGTGCGCTGGGCAAGTGCTCTGCCACTGAGCTACAGCCCCAACCCGGTTCCCTTTTCAGAACAGGCCAAGTAAGCTGACCACATCTCGAGGCTTCCACTTAAAACTGGACCTTGCCACGTGGCTGCCCCACACAGGAGCCTCCGCTCCCTGGTCCCTGTTCCCTTCCTCCACCGGGTGGAGCGCACTGTTTACCCAGTCCTACCGACAGCCACTTGGGTCATGGCCAATCTTCTGCTACTGCAAACAATGACCCAATGAATTCGCTTAGGGACTGCTTCTTGAGCTAAAGAAAACAAGGGTGGGCTGGGGATTTACCTCAGTGGTGCCACTACCTACCTGCAAGTGCAAGGACCTGAGTTCGATCCCAGGCACCAAAAAAAAAAAAAAAAAAAAAAAAAGCCAACAAAAAGAAAAAGAAAAGGGAAAGCCTGAGCCTCAGACTAATTGGGCTTTCCTTCTAATAACTGCTAAGGCTTGAGGTTCAGAAAACAAGGAGAAAGGTTCAGGTGAGGTGTGCAGACTGGGAGCTGCACACTGAGAGCCGGAAAGCAACAATAAATAGCAACCCAGTAATGCTCATGGGAATTTCATGCTTCAAGCTCCACTAGAGGAAGGCGTGTGTATGCCTGGAGCTTTATAACTCTAAGTACTATAGCATATTATCACAGAACATTTAAATTTTAGCAGAAGAATACACTGTGGAAATCTGCATTGTCCAACACAGCAGCCAAAAGTCACGGAATGCTGGCCATTTCCTACGGCCCAATCTCAGGTTAGTTATTTTAGGCATCATTTTTCCAGACCCCACTCCCCACCCCCCCACACACACACCCGGGGCAGTGAATGCTCAGGCTGTTGTCCCTGGATGCGTCACTCATCGTTGCTGCAGGGTCCCTGGAGGACACTCGAGGTGCCTAAGGAATCCACCGACAGACACCAGAACGTGCCTCCACCCAAACGGAAGTGCAGGACAGTTGAGGTTTGTGATCACTGCGCCAGGACCAGGTCTCAAACCCAAACCGGGAAGTGAAGATGAAAATGTCCCAATGCTGACTGGTGACAGAGCCACAACTCTGAATGTAGTACCAGACGCCACTTAGCTGTACACTGTAAATACACAAAGCATGAATTATAAAGCCAGTAAAATAAAAAATGAGTGAGACCCGGGGTCATGTTGACAGAGTAATTTCACCTACACGTGAAGGACCTTATACCCTCCTCAAAAAAAAAACCTCAACACACTTCATCTCAGTAAGAGACATCATCTAAGCTAAAATGTGTTTGCAGCATTTGTTTAAAATTTTTAAATGCCATGTTTTACATTGCTACGTCCCTTTCGCCCTGGGCTTCACACCCTCCGCTCTGCTGATATTTCAGGCCACTACTTCTATCCTATGCATTGCAGGACATTTAGCAGCATCCTGGCCACTGCCCCATTAAAGTGTCCACCCTCCCACCCCCAGCTGTAACAACAAAAATGTCCACAGATACTGCCAACTACCCCCAAATTCGTTCCCAGCTGAGACAGGCTGCCACAACAGTTTTTCCATCTGGCCCCAACCCTGCCACCAATGCCTAGCCACTCCGAAGCCCCACGCCGGGCCCATCCATCCATTCAGCACATCTGCTGGGCCCCGTTTGTGTCAGGACTCCAACCAGAGAAAAACACGCTTGCATCTTGCCCCCCAGGGGCTTAGACTCAGCTGTATGTGGTGGTGCACACCTGCAATCCCAGCACTCCAGGAAGCTGAGCCAGGAAGACCACAAGTTCAGGCCCAGCCTGCACAACTTACCAAGACCCTGTCTCAAAATTTTTTTTACAAAAAAGGGCTGAGGATATAACTCAGTGAGAAGGTCCTAGGTTCAATCCCCAGTATTTAAAACAAAAAGAGTTTAGACTCTTAAACACAAGGTAGAACAGTTAGCTAAAGAGCCATCATGAAGATTTCAAAAGCAAAAAGCAAAGAGATACAGGGAAATGACAAGAAGTGCCTCTAGGAGAGGTGCTAATTCACAAGGCGAAGGAAAGGAAGACTCCATCTCCTGCTCAAGGGCAAGGATGACACCTGCTTCTCAGAAACACACATGAAGTGGCTTCATCTTCACTCGGAAGTGGTGTGCTCTTCCCACTTTGCAGAGGGAGCGAGTACAGTGCAGAGACAGAGGTGCAGGGCTTGTCCCAGGCTGCACAGCTGCGAATGGAAGGGGTCCAGGACACCCGGGCAGGCCACCACCCTGAGATGATAAGGACAAGATCATCCACCTGCCAACAGATGGAACCGGGGACCACCCTATGGAAGCCCCGCGTGGGAGACCAGAGCAGGCTTTTCTTTTTCTTTTCTTTTTTGAGATAATATCCCACTAAGTTATTAAATTGCCAGACTGGATTCAAACTCACAATCCCCTCAGACTACTGGGATTACAGGTGTGTACCACCGCACCAAGCCAGAGCCAGCTTCTTTTTTTACCAAGTAGGTAAAATTCAGAGAGCAGCAAGATGGGAAGATTTGCCCAAATGTAAAGAAGGAAGAACAGCCCGTGAGGGGCCACTAGGGAACAGTCACTGGGCAAGCCCAAGTGTTGTAAGTGCTGTACGACCCAGGAACAAATGGACATGTCTGAGACAGGACAGGTTAAAGAAAGTGAAGCTTCACTCAGGATTCCCATTAGGGTGCTGCAAGAACTCCAGGAATTGCGAAATCCAGACAGAAAGTGTGTGGCTTAGCTTTCTCCTGTAGACAACTAAGAACTGGAAACTGCCAGCCTCAGACACACCTTGGAGAAACCCCACGCCCACCTACGTGTATCGGGACCCCAGCCGTGGGTCTCGATCTCCTGCAAAGCAATACAACACAAGCTAAAGCGAACAAAGACAAGAAACAAGACTTAAGGAGAAAGCTGGGTCTGGGGCCCGTCCAAGCTGCTCTGGGCAACAGACAAAAGGCACCAGGACATCCAGCATTGATTACAAGTGTGGGAAGGAGCACAGGGTATGCTTGAGACACCTGGGGATAGAGTGGGAAGCACTTGGGGATAGAGGGTATCAGGCAAATCAGGCAAGGCTGTCAGAAGGGAGGCACTGCTTATACTGCTGGAGAGAACAAATGGATACCAGGTCTGGGTTGTAACTAACCAGCAGCCCGTCGGGTTAGTAAGGGAAGCTATAATTCAGGGGGATAGAAATTAATTGGGGTCAAACTCACCTCAACAGGGCCCTGCTGCTTCACAGACCAGGTCTTAGGTCTCCGTGGCAGTCCCGGGCACAAGAGCTGTGGTTGCCCACCTCTGCCATCTGACATGCCCATGCGAGTCAGCAAGGCTTTGGTAGGACTCCTAATGTAGCACAGCCAAAATACGGGGAAGAAGCTTGTGCCACTTATGGCCTGCTACACACACGCACCCCTGCCCAGAGCCCTGGCCCTGGGAACATCTGGCCGGCCCCTCCCACACTGAGGCCCATGCTGTCCTCGGGAACCTCGAGGAGACAGGCGGGAGCAGGGGGCTGAAGGAGAGGCCTGGACACAGTGTTCGGGTGGGCTGTGCGGCAGCAGACCTGGCCTCCAGCCCAGTACTACCACTTTCTGACTGTGTGGCCAGGGGCGGGGGGTCCCACCTCTCAGACTTGCTGTTCCCTGTGTGGCAGGGACGACACTCAGCACAGGGGACCTGGTTCAGGAAGGGTTGAGTTTGGCTGCTGCTCCCACCATAGAGTTACTATTGTCACTGCCACCACTGTTTTTCCTAAAAGGCTCATAAAGCCACAAGCCAAAATTCGTCCAGGCCCCCAGGAGACTTACTTTCTTCTGCCTTGCTCCAGGATTGGCCAGCCTCACAGGGTACAGCCTGCAGGGAGGGGTCCTCCCTTCCCTACCCCACCCCAGGGTGCTCCTATCCCTCAGGCCACCCAAGCCAACCTGGACACTCCCATTGTGGTGGCAGGATGGAGTTGTGCCTAAGAGCCTGGAATCTGAGCCAAAATCCCAGGTTCTAACCCAGCTCTGCTACAAATCAGTTGTGTGACCTTGGACAGGTCACAGCGGATTCTGGGCCTCAGTTTCTCCCTCCATAAAATGGGGGTGATAGTGTGTCAACTCCATAGGGCTCTGAAGGCAAAGTGAAAAGCATTCTGTAGAGTGCAGAGACTAAGACCCACAGGAATGTTAATAACTAACATCTGCCACAAGCTTTCCTGGCCCTGCAGGGGATGCTCAGGCCCCTGCTCAACCCAGGGCAGGGGTGACAGGCGGGACTTGGGAGCCAGACAGATGCCTTGGGTTCAAGCCCGCTTCTGCTGCTAACTAGCACGATGGGATGGATGCCTTCAGCTCTCACCACCTTCATTTCCCCACCTGCAAGATGGGAATAACCACAACCCCAATGCCCAGGGTGGGAGGAGGGATGAAATTATTCACCTAAAAGAGTGTCCAGGGGCCTGGAAGTGCTGTCTAGGGGTCCACTATCAGTTGTCTCTCTCCTAAGTGTCTTTTTTCCTCCCTACTTGTAATTTCCCCCAAGCAGGAAGGTATCTGTTCAATTCACCTGGTGCCCTTTATATACTTGTTCAATGACACACAGGAGGCGCCAGGTGTGGTGGCACACTTCCCTGGAGGTGGCAGTGCTGGCCTCCCGGGGGCTCCCATCCTCTAGCAATCACCTCTCAGCCCCATGTTGAAAAGAGAACGAGAAATCTACCAAGGACAACATCTACAACTCCCTGAGAGCGGAGAGGAAGGCCTAGGAGCAAGATCACAAGGAAAGAGACATGTTCAACGTGGAAGGCTCATCTTCCTTCCTTCCCCAGAGGTCTGGGACAGTCCCGACAAACCCTCGACAGCCCTGACATGGTTCTGAGCAAGTTATCAATTCATCTAATCCCTTCAACACCCCTACAGGATAGGCACTGTTACTGTCCTCCTCTTTACAGAGGTGGGATATGAAGCACTGACTAAAAAGGCCTCAGGACCTGAGCCAAGGAAACCAAGCTATGCAGAGGCCCAGAAGTTAACCACGCACAGCCAACTTGGGAGTCTACCGAGAACTACAGCAAATCAGGGCCTCCTTCCAGACCCCAGGCTCCACTGTAGCCCTTGGTGGGGACTGGTGTGCTACAAAATGACAGTGCTGATGCAAGTCACAGTAAGGGGGAGAGCACATTAACAGCTTATGAACTCATCTAATCTTACAGCTGTGAGGCAGCCACTGCTCTTAGCCCTATTTTACACATGAGAAAACAAGCACAGATAGGTAAAGCTATTGTCCAAGGTCACATAGCTGGTGAGCAGCAGAGCCAGGATCTGGGCAGAGGCTACACTGCTCAGAAGGTAGGACCCCTACAATTCCCTAGCCCTGTTCACAGCTGTGGCCTCCATGAGAAACGGACAGTAGATGCCTCGCTCACCATGCTGTGTGTCCCAAGCACTTAGCACGGATGTTCAAGAATAAAGGAGCTAATACTCAGAAGGCAAGAAGAGAGCGAGGAAGGATGGGAGGCAAGGAGGACGCCATCACCACACTGCACTAACCCTAAGACCCCCGTTTTTTCCTATTCTAATGTCTTTGATGTCAGCCTGCGTCCCACAATCAGCCCGTCCTACAAGCACTGTCGGCCCTGTCTTTGTAACGTCCCTAAAATCGGGATGGGTGTCACGATGGCAGGCCTTGTGGGGTCCATGAAACCCAAGACACCTGCACCAACAGCCTGGCCTCTCATCTGATCTAAACTGACTATGCAGGGTGGGGAGAGGCTAAGTTTCCAGAGTCTGGAAGGTAAAATGAAAGATCCCTTTACTTCGGGGAAGCAAGATAGTCTCCACACCCCCTGTAACACCTCCGCACCCCAGCCTGCAACAGTCAGTCAACTGCGTGGGTGGGGACAGGGGTGAGCTAAGGCCCGGGCCAGCCCCGGGCACCTGCTGCCGCCTGGTCTCTGATCACCTCCGCCTGCCAGCTGCCTGCCTGTCTCCAAGGCACATGCCCAGGCCAGCTGGTTTTTGCCAAGCCCAGGCAGAGAGGAGGCCATAAAATCTTCTACTCACCAGTGCTCCATCTTTTCCAAAGCATGTGGGCACCAGCTTCTTCCTGGCCCCAGGAGAGAAATGCTCTCCTCCTCGAGCAGTGTTCTTTCCCATCAGACACTTGGGTAGGCCTCCTCCAGGAAGCGGCTTCAGGGGCCAGGAGCTGCCCCCTCCCAGATTTCAAGGCCAATTTTCTGTTGTGAGGGTGTGCTGTGTATTGCAGGACACTCAGCCTGTCTCTGGCTTCTCCCCTCTAGATGTCAGTAGCACCCCCTTCCCTGAGCTGTGACAACCAAAAATTTCCCATATGTTGCCAAGTGTCCCCCGTGGGTAAAAGCACCCAGCGCTGAGAACCACTGATCTAGGCAGGTGGCAGAATATCCTTCTTTTTTTTTGGTACAGGGGACTGAACTCAGGTCCTTGCACTTGCAAGGCAGGCGGCGGAACCACTGAGCTAAATCCCTGGTTCCTTTTTTGAAAATAGGGAAATACACCTCCATACATGCGGGTTCTGTATTTACAGATTCAACCAACTGAATATTTGAAAAAAAACTGCATCTGATGCCAGGCGTGATGGTGCACGCCTGTAATCCCAGCACTCAGGAGGCTGAGGCAGGAGGATCCCCATGAGTTCAAGCCCAACCTGGGCTACACAGTGAGTTCAAGGCCAGCCTGAACTACATAGCAAGACACTCTCTCAAAAAACAAAACAAAACAAAATTGCTTCTGAACATGGACAGAAATTTTTGTCATTATTTCCTAAACAATATAGTACAATTATTTACGCAGCATTGACATTGTATTAGTTATTGCAAGTAATCTAGAAATGATTTAAAGTACTTTATATTAGGGACCTGGGCATGTTGGTACCTGAGGGGGTGCTGGAGCCCATCCTCTGCAGATACCGATGGGAGAATTTAGGTACTTTAACAGCTTTTAGGTAAACACATCACTGGGACCAATCTCTGACTTCACAGATATTTTTAAGTGATAAGAAACTTCCTTTGGGGACAAACTTATTAAAGTTAAAAAGAAGCAAACCGATTTAAAGAAAAGTAAATAAGTATATGGCAGATACTACTGTCAGGCTTACTCTACAGCCTTGGTCAACTCCCTTCTTCATTGCTGCCTCCACTAGGGAAGCACAAAATCAAATGCTCACTTTTCCTGCCTCCCTTGCACCTTGAGGTGGTTATGTGATGCCATTCCAGCCAAGAAGACGCGAGCAGAAGTCTGCCATGTGATACAGGGGCCTTTGAGAAGACTTTTGCTGGCGTGGTCCTTCCCTGTTCCAACCGTGAGGCTAGAGGTGTTGGTGAGAACTGCAGCGACAATTGTGAGACAAAGATAATGAAAATGACAGAAATGTTAGCCTTCACAGCGAAGCCAGAAACTACCAGAGGTGCTGGAATTCCTAATTTGTAAATAAATTAATAAATACTATTATGTGTAGGCTATGGGAATCAGGCTTTCTGTTTCTTGAACCCAAATGTTAAGATAGGAGCTGAGGTACAGATGTTACAATCATGAGGACTATATGCAGATTACTGAGGAGAAGCCCAGTAGGGATAAAGGCAGGCTCAGAGGTCACCATCTGAGTTTGAATACTGTACCTGTTACACCCCTTGGTAGCTGTGTAACTACAGGCAGGCTTAACTGTGCCTCAGTTTCCCCATCTAAATACAGGGTCATAAGAGCACCTACCCAGCATTACTGTAGACCTAAAACAAGGAATACACAAAGGGCTTAGTACACTACTTAACACAGTAATTATCAATCCCTGTCATTTTATTTATAAAAAACTCTAATCAAAATTACATAGGACGACAGAGATGAAATAGGATTAAACAGTGTTAATCACTGGTTCTTTCCAAGACTTGAGAAGGGAATCAGCCTTTAGGGACTGCACTTTAAGCAATTTTGTGTTAGCCAGATGTGGTGGCACATGCCTGCAACCTCAGGTATACTTGGGAAGCTGAGACAGGAGGATCAAAAGTTCAAGGCAATATGGGCAACTTAGTGAGATGCTACCTTAAAATAAAAATGGCTGGGGAATGTAGCTCAGCACTCACTGGGCTAAATCCTCAGGACACAAAACAAAACAGACAAAAAACAAATGAACTCCTGTCTTAGAGCTAACAGATAGCAAGGAGATGGGGAAAGGAAGTAATACTGGAGCATTCGAGTCATGCACATCATTTCTCAGCCTCCTTATGCTCCTCCTCAACCTCCAGCCACAGTGGCCTTCACACTAAGCTGGGGAGCCAGGGATTTAGTTCAGTGGCATAGTGCCTGCCTGGTAAGCATGAGATCCTGAGTTGCATCCCTAGTACAAAAAAAAAAAAAAAACAAAAAACCACACTAAGCTGGGGATTCTCTAGCTTCTTCCTCTGTCTAGGATATTTTTTTACCTTCTGTTTTTGTCTATGCAGCATTAAATGCTAGTTGTTCTCCAATATCCATTCTCCATGTACGTGCAATGTGCAGCTGGGCATGTGCTTATTCAGAAAGAAAACTACATTTCCCAGGGTCCTCTGCAACTAGGTGTGACCATGTGACTAGCTACCAGCCAATGGGACGTGAAGAGAAGTGGTGTAAGCAGCTTCCAGGCAGTGCCCCTTCTTCCTTCTCCTGGCTGGCGTGTGCACCTTGAATCTGTAATCTTGGTCTACATGAAGGACAGCAGGACAGCAAGATGGGAGGAGTTGGGGCCCCTGACAGATCTACCATACCAGATGAGATTTTTATTTGAGAAATTAGCTTGTATCTTAAGCCTCTGTATTTGAGGTCTCTGACTCTCTCAACCACACCTATACGATAATATAGGCTCCTACTTCCCTTCTTTCCAGCCAATTCAAACCCTTATAGCACTCACTGAGCACCAAGGAGTTCCCCTTCTCAGCACTTCTTGGTTATGGTTTTCCATTCATTTGTCCATTTCTCCCATAAGATTGGAAGCTCAAGGAGGGCAGGGACCAAGCTCTGTACACTGTTGGATTCTCAGCCTGGAGCCCAGGTGAAGGACACTCAGGAGTCTCTCAGACAGAGACCATCGAAAGAATGGGATAGGCCATAAGGCTAATTCACGGGCCTGGAGTGGTGAGCTGCAGGGGTTCTATGTCCCACAAAGGCCATCTAAGAGGGCTGAAGACACCCACTCATCCAAGCCTTGCTTCACATTTTCCCCAGGACCTCTCTGTGCAGCAGTTGAAAAACAAGGCTATTAAGTGGATGCACACTGAGGCGATACTCTTAAGTGAAATAAATAGGACACACATGTATAAATACTGAATAGTTTCTCTGGTGTGAGAAACTGAAAGTGTAAATAAGGACTAAATGTATAATAGGTAATGTGAAATAGGAAGAAAAGGGGCAAAGGGGAAGGAAGTGGGAGGGCTAGAAGAAAGGATAGAAGGGAATGGGATTAATATGAGAAAATGGAAAAATAGGAACAAAATCTTTATAAATAGGGAGGAATGGAGGGGTTGAAGGGAGGGCTGGGCAAGGGTGAAAAATAAGAACCAAGAGAGACTATGTAAAGGTGCAAATTTCCAATGATGAATGTCATTATATTGTACACCTAAAATGTACCGATGATTAGATGAATAATCGATAATGCAAAATAGGAAGAAAAGGTCCAAAGGGGTAGGGGTAGTGGGAGGGGCAGGGAAAAGGAAAGAAGGGAAAGGAAAAATAGTGAGAAATGGAAAAAAATGGAAATAAAGTCTTTGTAAATAGGGAAGGGTGGACGGGGTGAAGGGAGGGCTAGGAATGGGGAGAAAATAAGAACCAAGATGCATTATGTAAAGGTCCAATTCCCGATGAGAAATTTAATTATGTTGTATACCTACAATGTACCAATAAAAGAATTTAATTAAACAGAAAAAACAAGGCTATGACCAACTGCCTCAAGAGGAAAGAGTTATTAGCAAAGTACTTAATGAGGTTCAAGTTTACATTTCAAGTAACTACCTGTTCGGTATGAAAAATGGTTTGTATCCACGATGCACTGGTCCAGTGGTGGCAAACCTATGGCACTTGTGCACAGCGAGCTGTTTGTATCATTGGAAGCTCTAAAAGGTTCACCATCACTGCACTAGTTGGTGAAAATGAAGAATAAAGAACATGTTTTCACAGGGTCCCACTCTTATTTGCGCTGTGGTGGGAAAGGGAGACTGAAAATTATATACGCCAATCATCAAAGAGATTATATCTACAAGAATGTAATGGAGGACTTTCACTTTTTACTATGCCCCCTCCTCTGTATTTTATCATGTCCCTCTTACAACATCAGACACAGAAAAGAATGAGGAGGACAAAAGAAAGAAACCCCTCTACATAATTCAATCCCTACCATGTTTGTAGAATTAGAAAACCTGGGACTTCTCAAAGCACATGTCACAGCCCTCAGAGCTGTCACGGCCAGGCTCATATCAACAACCCATGACTTAGGTAGTTAAGCAGGTTTTCTTAATCCCGAGCCACACTCAAACCTACAAATGAACTTCCCCACATCAGTCCGATTTCACAGCTGATACCCTACATTTATTTTACCCAAGACTGCTCACACCCCTCACTCGGACCTGTACATATTACAGACAGACACCCCAGAACGACTGGGCAAATTGACCTGAATCGTCTTAGAGGCCCAGATGGGTGTCTAAATCCCCATGTGAATAAGGAATAAATCAGGATGTCCAAATGGGCTCCATCTTGATTCTGCCACGGCCCACATGGACCCACAGGCTGCAGAAAGGCAGTCAGCACACCAGAAGCCTCCACTCCGCAGCCTGCGACTGTCCACTGCTGTCCCTTCCTGTGCAGCCACCTCCTTCCTAACCACTCCTGTCATCTGCTGCCCATCCACTATGTGCCCCACACTGCTGTGCTCAGCAGCCTCTGTGAATCAGCCCCTTCTTCCCCACAACAGATACGGCAGGATCATGATGCCTACTTTACAGATAAGGAAACTGAGGCCCCCAGAAGTGAAGTAACTGGCCCACTTGGCATGCTGGGAAGAGGCAAGACCATTTTCAAACCCAGTCTCCTGAACCTGGCACCCTAACCCCAGCCATGTACTACCTCCTTGGCTTTCTTTGGGGGCTGCACCTCTCCCTCCTCATAGGCCCTTGGAGAAAATGGAGAGTTGACACAGAGGTGAGCTCTTTCTCCAAGTCCTCCTCCACCAAGTGTGCAGTTATCTAGAAGTAGGCCGGCTGGGTCCCCAACACCAAGTGTGAAGGGGCCCACCCAGACCCCACGGATCTTGGGTGACGTTAGGGCTGTGTCTAGATGTCCTCTCAAAGCTTCATGTAGTCATGGGTGGGGCTTTTCAGAAGTGGCTGGATCTAGAGTGTGTGGTTGCTTCAGGGTGCAATGCTAGGATTAAAGGTGCTAGGGTTAAAATGGGTAATTACTAAATCAGCCCACTGATTGGGGTGGCACTGCCCTAATCCTGGTAGCCTGGATACAATCTAAGGGGCAGAAAGAGACTTGCCTTATCCTTTGCTTGCTTTGCTACCTTCTGCCCAGCATGAACTGTTTCTCCTCTGCGATGCCCCTCTGCCATGGACTGAAACCTCTACAAACTGTGAGCCAAATAAACCTCTCCTCCCTTAACTTTGGGTGTTGAGTGTTTTGTCTCAGCAATGAGAAAAGTAGCTAAGTCAGGTGAGTAAAAGGTAAAAGACAGGAGAGCTCCATTAAACTACATCTGCAGCCCGTGCTGGGCACGGTGGCACATGCCTGCAATCCCAGCACTCCGGAAGGCTGAGGCAGATGGATCTCAAGTTTGAATCTCACCTGGGAAACTTGGTGACTTAGGGAAACCCTATCTCAAAATTTTAAAAAAATTTTAAACGGGTCAGGGACATAGCTCAGTGGGAAGCCCTGGGTTCAATTCCCAGTGCCACAAAAACAAAAAACTACATGTGCAGTCCCCAAAGAGATCCTGATCTAACATATGCCCTTGACTAACATGTCTGGGTTAATAAACTAATGAAGTCTTATCAGAGGACTCTCAGACAAGGCCACCTGGTTATAACTACCGAGGTCAGCTTCTCAAGGCCGGCCAGTTCCAACCTTTCTCTGTGTCACTGGTCTCCAGCCTTGCAAGGCTGATGGAAGGGACCAGAAAAACAGTCTGTCATATCTGTGCTTCTTCTTTTCTTTTCTTTTCTTTTTGGTGGTGATGGTGCTGGGGACTGAACCCAGGGCCTTGTGAATTTTAGGCAAGCACTGCATCACTGAGCTACGCCCCAGTCCACATCTATTCTGACACTCTGTTAGAATAACTCCTTTTTGGAACATATGTTAGGCAAAAGCTAGAGTGTAACCTTTTCAAATGTTACGAGCCGTTCCCTCCACTCCTGAGAATGTGTTCTAAGAAAATAAGCCAACTGGTACTACATCTATCCATATGATAGCTATTAAGTATTTTCTCTAAAAGAAAAAAAGAAGAAGGAAAATCTGCAACAGCAACCTAAATGTCAAACCACAGGTAATAATGACATGAATTGTACTCCACCGATGGAAGGAACTCTGAATTGAACACTAAAGGGTATAATTACAGAGGTTATGTAGGGACATGGAAAATTCTTACAACAGTAAAGAAAAACACAAGATACCAAAGGGTACAAGTTTGATCTTGCAAAACCATACAGACATGAATAAGACTCCAATGTTAACATGCCAATGGATCAGCGATGACTTGTGTGTTATACAACATTTTCAATGACCTGTAATACAACACTTATGATATACAAAATAGACCAAAGGGCAAGGTCCCCAATGTACCACAAGCCCCTGCAAATTAACAGGAACAAGATTAACCAATCTAGAGTCACCATGCCCATAATCCCAACACTCAGGAGGCTGAGGCAGGAGGATTCCTGGGCTACACAGAGGGCCCTGTTTCAAAAAAACCCCAAAAAAACAACTTGTATAAATCTACTCAAAAAGGACAGAGAAAGATACACACAGAAAAGCACACACAAATCACCAGACTGTATGTCTCAGGGTGCTCAGCTTCTTACTATAAGGGAAATATAGATGAAAACACTATAAAAAAAAGAAAACATGCTTTTTACCCAGCAAATTAACAAAATTTGGTCATGTTCAGAACCAGGCATTATGCCAAGAAATAGGAATTCACTGTCAGTGGGAAGGGATTTACTAACTTTTTGAAAAATGAACAGCCTATATCTATTGAAGATAAAATTTAAATAATTTTGACCCATGTACAAGAATTCTCCACTGTCTCCTAGAACCAGGAAAATGGGAAATCTACCCAAGAATGGTCATTAATAGGGAAATAGTTCAATTAATTATTGCAAACCTGTAATTTGGAATAGCACACGACTATTGTAAGGGATTAGTGAGTTGAGTTTTTTTGTTTGTTTGGTCTCGCTCTGTAGTTCAAGTTGGCCTTGAATTTGCAGTGAACCTCCTGCCTCAGTCTCCCAAGTGCTGGGATTACAGGCGTGTGCCACCATGCCCGCCTTTTTTTTTTTTAATCTATGTTTTGACATGTCTGGCATGTTAAATTAAAAAACAGTAATAAGGGTGAAGGTGTAGCTCAGTGGTAAAGCACTTGCTGATCAGGTGCAAAGGCTTAGGTTTAATTCTTCAGTTCCAATCACACACAAAAGCAATGACTATAAAATAATCCATTTTGATTTAAACATTAGTTAAGGTTATAAATATTTATGTGATTACAAGGAAAGAAATGGAAGAACGCCTAAGTTATCAGTTAGGCCTGGAGAGTAGAATGTATGAGCCATGTGCCACTTTTGTAATAAGACAATTCTTGGGCTGGGGATTTAGCTCAGTGGTGCTGGGCCTGCCTTGAAAGCACAAGGTCCTGAGTTCGATCCCTAGTACAGGAAAAGAAAGAAAAGAAAGAAAAGAAAAGAAAGAAAGCTTTTCAAAGAAAATGCTTATGCTTAAACTAGAAAGTTTATGCAGAAACAGTAAATCACAGTGACATCAGCACTGTGGGATTCTGAGTAAAGCTTTCCATATTTTGTTGATTTAAGAGCACTTTTTAATTAATTGAGAAGTCAAAAAATGCTTAAAATTCAAATACATCTTTTAAAAACCGGAACAAAATTAAAGTACTCCTACTTTAGTATTCTGACCTAAAGCCTTTGGAATTTAAGGTTTCACCTCACTGGACAAAACTCTCTCACATAGAAGAAATCAACCAAAGCTGGATCAATTCCCACCTTGCTCAATGCTGATATGCCAGGAACACAACAGGTATTTAATAAATGCTGGTGGGTCCATTAGTAGGAGTATAAACTTGGCAGCAACCTGGCGATTATATATCAAATTTCAAAATGCAAATATGCTTCAACCTGGCAATTTCCTGTGGGGGAATTTATTCTGCTGAGTCATTTACATACACTTGCATATATGTGCACAGCATGGAGCACAGGAATATGCTGACTAACAAACCAAAAAAACTGAAAAAGACAGCCCTCAAGAGGGGACTTGTAGGAACGTGTCTCAGCTACAGAGGAACACAGGGCTTGTAAAGATCATTTCCTTTACTTTTGATCTGCATGGACTTAACATGGAAATAAAATCAGGTTCTTGGGCCAAGGATTTAGCTGAGTGGTTTTGCCACCTGCTGTGCAAGTGCAAGGACCCGAGTTTGATACTCGGTACCAAAAAAAAAAAAAAAAAAAATCACGTTCTTAAGGGAAGAGAGCAAGATATAGAACAGGATTTAGGACACGACCACATTTGGAATGGGAGAAGGTACATATGAAAACACACATACATCTGCACAGATATTGGCAGGTGGTTGAAATTTTTCTAGAAGGATGCCCAAGAAACTACCATCAATGGCTGCTTCCGGGAACAGAGGGGCAGGGAGGGGAAGTGCCAAAGCTTTACTTTTCCATTTTTAGATTCTAGATTATTCAACTTCTTTAAAGTAACAGCACCATCCAGAAAGTTACACTGCAAGATCTTCCTCATGCTAACCACCCAGGTTGATTCAGTCACATGAAGTTTTTTGGTTTTTGTTTTTTGTTTGGTACCGGGGTTCAAACTGGGGACCTTGCGCTTGAGGGGCAGGCAGTGGTACCCCTGAGCTAAATGCCCTGCCCCCACATCAAGTTTAAAATAAGTTTTCTAGTGAAAATCACCCTGTGAAAGAAAGTACCTCTTCATGGGTTGCAAAGAGCCTTTCGTAGGAGAATCAAAGGCAACTAAGGAGTGGGGAATCCCAACTCAGTCTCAACCTGGAAAGTTTCAGCAAAGGTTCAGAGACAGATGAGTCATGAAAACTACAAGCTTAGGTTAAGCTGTTTTTTTCTTTTGATCCATAACATTTTAATACTTTTCCACTTTTAAATACTGGTTTAAATTTTTTGATTGTAACATGGAAGATTCAACTTTATTATTTTTACAAAACATCATCAGAATCATAAAGCTATTATAGTTGCTTACACTCTACACACTCCCAAGGTACTTTAAAATGATTATGTTTTGAGTCTGTAGATGAACAATGACAGAAAGCCAAATATACCATCTGTACAACCTGGACTAAATACTGGTGAAGTGTTTTAATGGACAAACAACCGAGAAGCTTAACGATAACCAGCACAATTTCACAGGAGAACCAGTTTGGCCCAACTAAAAATGTCTTGATAGCAACTGACACTGATGTACTGTTGTACAAATTAGCTGATGAAACTGAACAAATGGGAAATCCATTCTTCCTCTTCCTCATTTTGCTTTCTTACCTCTCTCCTTTTCCTCCCTTCCTCTCCTTGGTCTGGCTGCCCCTGTAACAATCCCAAACCAACTGCTGCTCCTTCTCTACCAAAAACCAGGAGACCTGAATTCCAAGTGAAACACTGCTCTCTCGTCCTGGGCAGTGAGCACTTAGGGACAAAAACCTCAGATCACCAGTATTTTTCAGGTTTTGAACAGCACAAAGAAGTGACTGAGTAGAAAATAGAGTAAAAGGATAATTTTTCTTTTGCTTAGGGGAATAAAATTATCTGTGGATGAGAAAAATGTGAATATTCAGTATGTAGGAATTAGTCAAATGAAAATAATTTTAGATGGGTTGAAATACTACCTTAAGGCCAATATCCTTTCAAATGTTGACCTCTTTTGAAACATTTCCATTTTCCTGGACTCATTTCTAAATCTGATTGGGCAGGCAGGATTTACTCCAGTAAAGTACCAGTACAGTTATCTAAAGGTAACATGTATCTTTTCATTCTTTTTAAATACAAGTATTTTTAATGTAATCATTTTATTCACAGAATTGCAAAAAGTATATATCATCACCTTTAGTGCAAATGCAATGATAATTAGATTTAGATGCTGCTTTGTAAACTTTCCATACCTTTGTAAAATATAGTTATCCGATTTAGTTATGAAAGAGTTACTTGTCTGTACTCATGATGTTACCAGACATGGCAAACAGAAACACAGTGGGCATGGAGAATTACACTGAAGATTCCCTTCAGCGCCTATGAGTGAATGAACCTCCCTCCCAAACCCTCCCATTCTCCCATCCCAATCCCACAGCTGATTATAAAATAAAATACACATTTGAGGTATAAACTTTTTTTTAAACATCACAATATAAAATGTTAACTGGTGAAGTAGTAAACTGGTATGATAATTTGTCTTATTTGCCTTGCTACCTTACCACCATGTAAGCACTTTTCCACAGTCAGATTATGAACAGCATTTCTCTGTAATAAGGCATATTCCATGCACATCATTTAGAGAAAGGTAAATTTAAAAATAGAAAAGATTTATGGAGCATGAAATCTGCATGCATGTGAAGTAAGCATATGTTTTATATGTATTTTTCTCTCTGTACAGAATGATAAATATCACTATATCTGAGGCAAGTAATCCACTTCCAGGATTCTGCATTTTAAGTGATCAGGCTAAGCCCATCATTAAATTATCACCTTGCATTTATCATTAAGACTCCATTACCATGTAGGCAAATGGAAAATATGCAGGACATGTTCTATGGGACGATTTTCTGCTTTACAAAATGGGTCTGTTTTCTGTGTTTCCAAAGAGATGAACAAGTAAGCAAAGCATCTACAAAATGCCTCTGACTTATATAAACACATCTGTGTGTAAACACAATGAAGATTTGAAGTGGGCAGTCACTCTGACTTCAATGAGTACCATTCCTTGCCTCAACTCCATGCTTCAAGGTTTTTCACAGAGGACTAAAACTAAAGAAGGCATTTTACACGTTAAGTTCTTATAGCAACTAAGGAAAGTATCAATTTGAGTAAGTGGAGTCCTTTGCTATGTTGCTGAAATCTGTGATCAAGAGGCAAATAGGAACAACTGCTAAGATTTTGTGTATACCTTGCAACATATCTTTTAAACTGACCCAAACTAGGGTGAGCAAATATATCTGTTACAGAATACTAGATATTTATATTGAATCAAATGTCAAATTCAAACAGGCCTATTTGCCTTAACAAGTATACTGTATATTCTGCTACAAATTTCAGAAAAACATAAGCTCATCTTATCCTGACCATTTTACCAGAAAGGATTCAATACCCACAAGATTTGTACAGATGTTTCTGTCTGGAGGCAGGCAGAGCCAATTTAAGGATTAACAAACTGTGTTTGTAACAAACTGAAAAAAATCTGTAGCACATAGTACACAACCAAAAAAATACAACAGAAATATAAAGGTATGGGTGGGGGGAAATAAAGCTTTTCACTCTTTCTCCATCAGAACCAAGGTTGGTTAAGTTTTAAAACTCAAGATTCATTCACACATAAAAGGATCAGCAGGCTGTGACTCTACTGGGCTCTGAGTACTGACTGTTTCCCTTGCCAGGCTGGGGTAAGCAACCTCCCCGTGATTTCCAGGCCCTTTCTGACTGCCACATGCCATTCTGTTAGTGTATTATGCATTCTGGAGAATATCCCAAGCACAGTTTTGGTGAGCAAGCTCTGCAGTTATTCTGAGTTAAATTCCGTGATATAGTCTGGCCATATCAAGTTCCTCTGGGCCTTTGCACATGTGATTCCTTCTCCCTGAGATGCCCTTTCCCCCAGATCTCTGCAAGGCCATCTTTGCCACAGAGATCTTGGGTCAGATGTCACCTCTTCCCAAAGGCCTTGCACAGCTAGACATCAGCTGGGGCATCCCCAGTGCCAGCCCCAGGAACATGGTCGTGTCCATTTTGTTCCTTGCTCCCACCCTCCTCCAGTGTCTAGATTAGTGCTGAGGTGTGCAAGGTGCTCAATTAATAGCAATCAAGGAAAAGATGAAAAATGATTGTAAGAACACACTCAAGTTTTCCACTGGGAAAAATAAAAACCCATAGGCACTCAATAAATGCTCTCAATATGCTGAGAGCATCCTCAAGCAAGTAATTAACCAAAAAGGCCGATAAAAAATGGCCTGAGGTTCTCACGCACAGGGATGCAGAAAGTTCATAAGGAGATGAACCCCTCACAATTAGGCCAGGTGAACACTTAGATTAAATCTCCACTTTGTAATCATCCCCTCATCCTGGAGGGGTTTAAAGTGAAGGCACAGAGCTTCAAAGCTGGCCCCGAAGGAAACGAGAAATGCGTTTTCACGGCTGACACTTAACTGTCCCACATTTCAACCAGAAGAACCGAAGAGGGTGGAAGAGAGACACAGCCCCTCGGGTCTGGGTTCCTCCCCAGCTAGTGGAGTTTAACCTCCTTAAGCCCCATTAAGCTCCTCCCTCCCGCAGCCTCGGGAAGCCAATTATGCCAAGGTTCCACAGCCCACGACCTCTTAGGGGGATTCCAGGACGGGGAGGCAGTCTCACCACAAATTTCTCCTCTGAACCAGTGACCACGCCAGTCCCACCCCCTCGGCGATGTCCGAACACAACAGGGGGGAGGTGCTCCCAGCACCCAGTGAGCAGAGACCAGGGACAAAGCCAAACAGAGAACAATCTGGACCAAGTGCCAACAGGACTGAGGCTGAGAACCTCGCCCCATGTCTCCACACCTCAAAAGATGGGTCCTTCCAAGGCCCTGCTCAGCCCTCGGGCCGGGCAGACTCTGCCTGGCTTTCTCTCCCGGGCAGCAAGCATCCCTCAGGACTCCTGGCCTCTCCTTACTATCCCAAACCATTTATTTATTTATTTTTGCAAAATGTTCAGGCATGGTTTTATAAGCTGGGTTTTACTAACCATTAAGATCTGATAACTGAAGTTAGGCCCCTCTGAGAAAAGTCTGGAGCCTAGGTACTCTGGTTTCAAATTCCTCAGGCCACCATAATTAGTTGACCATTCCCCTCCTGCTGCCTCAGGCACTGGATTGTGTCCTCAGAGTCAGGCTTGGAGACACAGCTCAGTAGTAGTGTTTGCCTAGCAGACAGGAGGGTATGAGTTCCACCCTCAGCACCACCAAAAAGAAAAAAAAAAGCATTTAAAAAAGTAGTGGTGGCCAGGTATGGTGGCACAAGCCTGTAATCCCAGCATTGGGGAGGTTGAGCCAGGACAATCACTGTGAGTTCAAGGCAACCTTGGGCTACACTGTGAGTTCAAGGCCAGCCTTAACTGTTTAGAGAGGCTCTGTCTCAAAAAATAAAACAATAAAATTAAATTTAAAAAGTGGTGGCACACACCTATAATGCACTCGGGGAGGCTGAGGCAGGATGATCCAGGACTACCATAGCAAGACCTTGTCTCAAAAAACACAACAAAATCTAGCCAGTTAGAACAGACCCCAGTGCAGTCACTGAAACGCTGGGATAAAAAGCAACAGATGCCGGTTCAAATACTAGCAGGTACCAGGTGGGTGGCAAATTTAACAGAGGGTGACCAGGTATGAGAAAGTACAGTGAAACAGAGAACAGACACTTGGCCTTAAATGAAAGCGACAGTAAAAAGAGGTGAGGACTTCAGCAAACTGGAGTAAACAGGCCTGTCCCTAAGGGGGCTGCCCCTGCTAGGCCCAATGCACTCTGGTCACCTGATTTTCAGAAATCCAAAACCCAGACGTTCCTGTGAACTTTTCCCATTAGTAAATACTGGAATTATAGCCATTCACATAATCAGAATAAAGCCAAGCCAGGCCCCTGATGGACTAATGGAAACTCCAGTTCAGGATGTGTCTCTGATACTCAAACACAAATGCTGATTGAACCTACGGTGTTCGAGGTGCTGGGGTCTGGGGAAAAGAGATGGACAAAACCCTCTGGGAAGCTGGGTGTGGTGCTGCATGCCTCTGATCCCAGCCCTAGGGAGGCTGATGCAGGAGGATCGCCATGAGTTCAAGGCCAGCCTGGGCTACATAGTGAGACCCTGTCTCAAAAAAAAAAGACCCCATGGGTAACCCTGCAAGACAAAATATAAGCAGCCCAATGGAAGCTGGAGGGCCCTAAGTCACCCCCAACAAGTGACATTTCACCCAGACTATCTCTTCAGAGAGGCTTCAGCGAGGTTTGCAAGCCATCCCAGAGCTTTAGGACATTCATTCATTCAACAAGTGTTTACTGAGTGCCAGGTACTCTCCTAGTTGTTGAGATTACAGCTGTAAACAGGCAAAATCCTTGTCCCTGCAGAGCTGACCTTTTGGTGGAAATTTACAGTAAGCACTATAAACAAGTAGAACACTGCATAGCCAAGGAAGCAGTAAGAGATATGGGGTGTGAAGCAGAGAACTGTGCACGCAGGGGAAGGGGAAGGGGGTCACAGAAAGCTGCCTGAGGTGACAGCCCAACAAGATAAGGAGGTGAGAGAACACTCCAAGCAGTAGAGGCAGCAAGTGCAAAGGCCCTGAGGCAGGAGCAGGCCTGGCAGTGGTGTGGCTGGAGTGGAGTGAGACAGAAACAGCAAGGGATGAGGTTCTGGCTTCTACCCTGAGGACAAGAGAGGAGCAACTACCTGGTTCTAAGCAGAACAGGGGCAGGATCGCATGTGTATCTAACAGGGTCCCTCTGGCAGCTGGGCTGAGACCAAGTTGCAGGGGTCAGGTGGAGTTAGGTCAGCATTGGCAAGGTGAGCACTCAAATCCAGGCACTAGCTGCTGGGAGGCCATGGGAAGCAGGCAGATTTGGATACATTTTGAAGGACCTGGCAACAGGATTTGCTGATGGTTCTGATACGGGGTGGGAAGGGGAAGGCGGCAAGGACACTGCTTTTGTCCTCTGTGAGGGCAGCACTGCCTACCCTGAGGCAGGAGGGCTGGGGGAGTCCGAGCTCCTCTGGGATCTGGTAAGGGGGAGGCACCTCTGAGTCACCAGGGGGAGAGATTTGCTCCCTAAGTTTAGTCCACAGCAGACAGGCATTTTGTCCCCCACCACCATGTTCTAAGACCAGGCACCTCCAAAACCATCACAAAGACGCCAGGCAGCTCAGGACCTGACCCCTTGAGAGAGTCTCAGCCAGACCCGCGAGCTGTGGCTCCCTCCGAGAAAGGCCTAATCTGCTCATGCATTGTTCTCTCCAAGGCCAAAGAGGCTCCTCCTCCAAGAGCTGTTTACGTCGTCAGGACCTCAGGCCTGGTCCAGCCACCACTCAGGTTCAACATCCACCCAGAGAAGTGGGTGTCAGGGAGGCTAAACTGCAACAGCGCTCGCCAAGGAGCCTCTCGCTCTGCCTCAACTCACCACTCCATTCATTATAGGGACTGCATTATCCCACATGGGGAAACTGAGGCTGCAGAGGCAAAGTAAAGTAACTTGCCTCAGCTGCAGGGCCAGGATGTGGACCCAAGGAATATGAGCACTTGCTCTGCCCAACCACACTATACTGCTGAGTTGTCTTCTCGACCTTTCCATATTTGCCGATTTTTCTACCGGGGCATGACACATTACCACACATTGCTTTTTAAAAAACTGACTGGCAAGGGGTGCCCCAGACCCATTTTCCTGACCATCGTTCAAACATCGGCCACAAAAAGCGCCCCTCCTACCCACTCCAGAGCCCCCACGGTCACACTTATGAACGAAGACGGCCAAGTACCAGGAACTCAGCCCCCGTTTTGCATTTAGGTAACAAAGTTCCTGTTTCCTCGCCCCAGTGCATCTGCCTGGGGGAGGCGGCAGTCAAGACCTTAGCACCAAGGCGTTTCCCCCTCCCGGTTTTCCTGGGGGCCAGAGGCAGAGAGGACACCAGCCGGGAACAAGGCTCCAGAGCAGGGGTGGAGAACCTAAAGCACTGGGGCCACAGCCAGCTGTGTGTTATCACTGAAAGCCTAAAAGGTTCTCCATTGCTGCCCTAGAGGGTCACACGTGGGCCAGCAACCTTGATTGCAAGAGGAACCAATCAGGAGTAGCTACATGGACTTCACAGGCCAAATCCACCCCTGCAAGCAACAGAAAAAGTGAGTCCAGGGAAGGCAAAGAACTGGAACAGAAAGGTTCATCTTTGGAAAGAATGATGATAACTGCTGTTTATCTCTGTGCCAGGCACAGGCTGAGCCGCTCCCTGATTCACAACTCCAGGAGGCTAGGGCAGTGTAGCTCCTGTCCCCACTTTACAGATGGGGACACTGAAGGACGGAGGCAGCATGGCTTGCCCAAGAACACACAGTCATCAGACTGGCTGAGACCCGGCTCTCCTTGCCAGGAGCCACCAGCATTATGCTGCATCTGCACTCTCCTGCTATGTGGAGGCTCTGTGCACCAGCTAGCCACTCACAAATTCTGGTCTCAGGGCACCTCCCAAAACTGGGGCATCCAGCAGGTCTAGAAATCCAGGGGAGGAGAGGTAGAAGAATCCTACAAGGCCACAACTGAGGGCGGCATGGGGACCCGCCCAAGGTGAAGACTAACCACCAAGCGCAACTCAGGCATCTCATACCTGCTGCAGCAAAAGGGCCTTGGGAGAGAAATACACAACCTGTTTCTGGGATGGACTATTTAGCTAAATCAAGAGGAGAGAGGATACCTTAAACGTAATTCACCTGTCATCCCAGCCTGGAGCCATCAGTCAAATACATCCTGATACAAAATCTAACTTAGGGTCACGTACACTTCCCCTTACCTTAGCAGAAGAAAATAAACAAGAAACTACCCCAGAATTCATGAAGCACTAAGCCAGATCCTCATGTGGACCTTCCAGAAATAATCTTGCTGTTGGTACACCTAGTACAGGGCTCAGGGGACCCAAAGTCGCTCCTAATCCAATTGCCAATAGGCTCCAATCACTCTCAGACCCTGAATGCAAAGTACCTGTGCTATTTCAAGCCCCAGGGTAAATCTCCAACTCCACTGGCTTAAAAGTGAGAGTACCAAAGTGTGCTGTTGGGTTGTTCCACCAAAATGACACTCTCTAACAAGAAAGCCAGCCACCCAGGGCCCTTGAAAGTGACTTTTCAACACTGGGGAAAGGACCATAACACAGGACAAGAAGGTATTTCTGGATGCTAATCACCAGCTCCTGAAAACCCAGGGTGTTTTTCCTGTTTCCTAAACGAAAAGCAAAACAACTGTGTCCAGGTTTGCCTGCGATGTTTACCAATAATCCCAACAGCGTGACACAGAAGTGGCCTCCTATACGAGGGGCAAATCGCATTACAGAGACACTGGGGATTAGAGCACAGAAAGTGAACTCTGGAGGCCTGGCTGGCCTGAGCACTCCACGTTTCAGAGGAAAACCCCACGGCAGTGCCAGAGGAGCCTCACCACCTTACCGGGAAGGCACAGCCACAGGTACCAGGCTGCACTGGAGGCTCAGGTGGAACAGGCCTGGACATTCCTGCTCCTCTGGCTTCCCCACCCCACCCCGCACACATAGCATTTAGGCAGAAAGGAAGGAAAAGATGACAAAAATATGTAACCACAGACAGTAATGGGGATGTAAAACAACGGGGCAAAGCCCGGTCCAATCAGCGTGAAGCCCCTTTCTACAATCTGGGACCGTCCTTCCCCAGCTCACCGGTTAGTAACGGGGTGTCTTTGGTGAAAAGGGGGTCCCAACACTTTAAAAAGACGGGTGAACGGGAGGCAGAGAGCCAGGGCTCCCCGGACTCCGTCTCCATGGCTCCCTTTCCTACGAAGTGAGGAACTGCAGAGAACCCCACAGCAGAGAGTCCCCTTAGCTCTCCCAAAGCCCTGAGTCTGGCACAAGCCCTCCTCACCGCCACCGCCACCCCGCCATGCCCTGCCTGCCAGGACCCGCGTCGCCCGAGCCCCCCCCACCCGCCACCGGCTGCACTGGGGGGAGGACCCCGGCGGCTGCCCGGCGGCTGCCCGGCGGCGACCTGCGGTCCCCGGGGGCCGGACGGCGAAGGGCCCGCGCCTCCCCGCGCCGCCGGCCTCTAAGCAGCGGCCTCCCTGCCCGAGCCCCGCGCGTTCGCGCGTCCCCTGCGCGTACCCAGAAGGAGTCGGAGCCCTCCGCGCTGCAGAAGCCGCGGAGCGCCATGCGGACGGCGGCGAGGGTCGGCGGTGAGGCTCGGCAGCAGGCAGACCGGCCCGGCGCGGGCGGCAGCGGTGGCGGAGGAGTCGAGCGGGGCCGCAACGCCGCCGGGTTGGCTGGCGTCACCGGGATGCGAGCGGAGCCCCGCCCCGCCCCGCCCCGCCTCCCCTCGCCTCCCCTCGCCCCGCCCAGCAGCACGGGTCGCCTAGTGGCAAGGCGTGGGCAGCGTGCGGACCCCTTGACACCCAACCTGCAGGCCTGCGTCCTCCAGCGCCCGAGCCCACCCCTTTTCCCACAGCCCCGGGGCATTTTGGTACCCCTGAAGGCCTGCCCAGGGCCTTGGCAGGAGCTTCTGAGTCTTGATACAAGGGCAGCAATCATAACCTGGAGAAACACCTCTGCGAGTCTGCACAGTGCCAGAACCCATGGCTGTGTCCTCGCTATTACTACTTCCTCTTGGTGCAGGAGCAAAACCAGGGCCACAGAAGTTGAGTGACATTTGCCAGGGTCACCTGGCTCTCAACTGGCGGGCAGGGATTTGAACCCAGGCAGTTGCCTCCAAAATCGATAGAAACAGGAAGTGGAGTCTCTGAAGAATCTACCCTTTCTAGATGGGGAAACTGAGGCTCAGAGAAGAAACTTGCTGAAGCACTCAGTAAGCAAGGAATGGAGGTGGGGTTCAAACTCAGACCAGTCTGGCCCAGAGCAGCTTGGCTCTGGGGCTATCTCTGGCCCACACACCTGTGCCCTCACCCCACCCCCGCGTGTGTGCAAAGCACCCTCACTGCTTCTGGCCCCCTGAGCACCACCCAGGAAATAAGCAGATGGTCGATCTTCATCTCAAAGGCAAAGAAGCAAGTCCAGAGACACACTGGCAGTTAACAGGCATCCATGGTGCCAGCTTCCTAGGGCTGTGTGCTTAGCCATTGACATGAGTTAACCTGTATCGTTTGCATAACAGCCAGGAGGGAAGTGATATTGTTGTCCTCATTCTGCAGAGGAGAAGCCTGTGGCCCTGAGCGGCAGAGTACTTTATCTGGGGCTCTTCCTATGATAAGTGACTCAACCCAACTTTGAGCCCAGGTGGTCTGGTTGGGGACAAGGATAAAACAGCCACTGATGGTCACCATTGTGCTGTGTTGTCGCAGGCAGCCAGACGGGGGCACACCTGCTATACCACCACTGCGGGAGGCTGAGACCGAAGGATTGTAAATTTGAGCCCGTCCTGTGCAATTTAGGGAACCCTGTCTCAAAATTTTAAATGTTAAAGAGCCAGTATGGAGGTAGCTCCGTGTGAAGGCTCTGGGTTCAAACCTGTAAGAAAAAAAATTTTTAAATGAAAAAAGCAGTTAGAGACGGGCTGGGGCTGGGGCCAGGGATTTTAAGCTTTCTCTGTGATTCCAGCAATACCTTTCCCCTGTCCACTCCTCCGTAGTTCCCAGACTGCTGTGTGGTTCCCATTACACACGCACACGCAAAACAGGTGCAGCAAGTAAAACAGGAGCTGAGTTTGAATTTGAGACCCGTCTTCCTTCAGAATGATTGGGGGAGGAAGGAGGGAGATGGCATCTCCAGTGATTTGTTTTTATTGGCCAGGTCCCCTCAGGGGGAGTGAATTATTACAGAATAATTACTTTCAGGTGATAATGCTGGCTGTGCTATCACTTAGTAAATACTTACGGAACATCTACTGTATGCCAGCTGTCTGACGACAGACAGACTTGGTTTTTGCACCTGGTATCACCACAGATCAAAGCCAGGGTCTTGAACACACTAGGTAAGCACTCTGCCCCAGGACTATCTCCTCGGCCCCTCAACTCTGAAGTGATTTTAAAGAGCTGGGTTGTTCATCTTTAGGTGCATTGATGGTAAGGCAATGGATATTAATCAAATACGTGCATAAATAAAAGTGTGTTGCCAGGATGGTAAGGCCCGGGAAGAAAAAGTGAGCATAACAGGCCTAAAGGGCCCTGGCCCTGGGCGTGGGTGGATGTCAGGAAAGCTTCCTGCAGGAAGGGCTTTCAGCTGAGTCCAGGCAGTGAGTCAGGCTCCAGGCTGAAGGAAGCAGCTTAGAGAAAACTCTTGAGGCAGAGGAGCTCTTTGCGGGGACCTGAAGACCTGTGTGGCTCAAAATCAGAATACTGCTCACCACCGGCAGATACTGAGCAGGAAAGGGAGCAAGAGAACTCGCCAGGGGCATGGAAATGGTCCATGGAGCTCCAGGGAGGGAGGCAGAAGGGCCCCATGTGACAGAGGAGGGCGACAGCAAGGGCAGAGCAAGTAGGATGGTGGTGGCCAAGGGCGGGGCAGTGGGGAGCCGCAGGTGGATTTTAGGCAGAACAACAGACAGATTGGTTTCCTTCTCGTCCTCTTTAATCATTCATTCTTTCAACAATTTGTTAAAATAAATTTTATTTTATTTTATCCCGTTCCCCCCTCAAGCCCCCTCCCCTCCCTATGTACAAAAGCTTTGTTTCCATTTTTTCCTATTTTTACCTTCCTTCCTTTCTCTCTCCCTCCTCCCTTGTTCCCCTTCCCATTTGAACACTTTCTTCCCATTTCCCAGCATCCATTATACATCTCAGTCCTCATTTCCACATTTAGTTTCTCACACCAGAGAAACAATGCGGAATTCACACGTTTGTCCGATGGATTTCACTTAAGAGTATGGTCTCAAAGTCCATCCATTTAGCTATAAATGTGTGCGGCTCATCCTTCTTTATGGCAGAGAAGTACTCCATTGTATAAAAACAGATCTTTTTTATCTACTCATCAGCTGATAGGCATTTGGGCTGTTTCCAAGATTTAGCTATTACAAACTGTGCTGCTATAAACATGGGTGTGCATATATCACTGTGGTAGGATGTTTTTAATTCTTTCGGGAAGATGCCAAGAAGAGATATAGCTGGGTTAAAAGGAACGTCTAGTTTTAGTTCTTTGAGAAATCTCCACAATAGGGCCGGGGATTTAGCTCAGTGGTTCTGGCACCTGCCTCGAAAGTGCAAGGTCCCGAGTTCAATTCCCAGTACCAAAAAAAAAAAAGAGAGAAATCTCCACAATGATTTCCACAGTGGTTCCACCACTCTACACTCCCACCAACAGTGGAAAAGATTCCTTTTTCCTCCAAAGCCCCTCCAGTATTTGTTAGTGGTTGATTGTTTTGATAGCAGCCATTCTTTCTGGAGTGAGATGGAATCTCAGCGTTGTTTTAATTCGCATCTCTCCAATGACCAATGATGTTGAACATTTTTTCATATATTTAATTGCCATTTCTAATTCTTCGTTTGAGAAGTGTCTTTTTATTTCAGATGCCCACTTTTTGCATTGGGTCTTTAAATTTGGAGGGGTTGATTTTCTTGACTCCTTTATATATTCTAGATAATAGTCCTTTATCTGAATAGCTGGTAAAAATTTTTTCCCACTTTGTGGGTTGTCTCTTTGCTCTATTGCTGGTTTCTCTTGCTGTGCAGAAGCTTTTTAATAAGATGAGGTCCCAGTTGTTGATTCTTTGTAATATTTCTCCTGTGGTCTCAGTTTTTTTCATGAATTCTTTGCCTACTCCTATGTCCTCAAATGTTCTACCTATTCTCTCCTCCAGCAGATTTAGTGTTTCTGTTTTAATATTTAGATCTTTGATCCATTTTGATTGTAAATTAGTACATAGTGAAAGATATGGGTCTAATTTCAATCTTTGGCATGTGGAAAGCCAGTTTTTCTAGTACCATTTATCAAAGAGGCTCTCTTTCTTTCAGTGAAATTGTTTGGCTCCTATGCCAAAGATAAGGTGGTTGAGTATTCTGGAGTTGTTTCTGCATCCTCTAGTCTGTTCCATTGATTCTCAGGTCTCTTCTTTTACCAGTACCATGCTGTTTTTATCACCATAGCTTTGTAGTATAATTTAAAGTCAGGGATTGTGATACCTCCTGCTTTGCCTTTGTTCCCAGAATTGTCTTTGCTATTCTAGATCTCTTCTGGTTGCAAATGAATTTTAGGATTTTTTTTTTCTAATTCTGTGAGATATGTTGTTGGGATTTTGATTGGAATTGCATTAAAACTGTATAATAATTTTGGAAGTATGGTCATTTTCACTATATTTGTTCTTCCTACCGAAGAGCAAGGAATGTCTTTCCATTTTCTGATATCCTCTTCAATCTCCTTTTTTAGAGTACTGTAGTTTTCAATGTAGAGGTCTTTTATTTCCTTTGTTAGATTGATTCCTAGGTATTTCATTTTTTTGGATGCTACTGTGAAAGGGATTGTTTTTCTCTCTCCATGAGTCTGTTATTTGTACACAGGACTTTTTTTTTGGTACTGGGAATCGAATTTGGGACCTTGCACTTGTAAGGTTGGCGGCGGAACCACTGAGCTAAATCCCCAGCCCCTGGCTATTGACTTTTGAGTATTGACTTTGTATCCAGCTACACCACTGGACTTGGTTATCATGTCATCTGCAAATAATGATAATTTAGCTTTTTCCTTTCCTATCCTTATTCCTTGTATTTCTTTCTTTTGTCTAATTGCTCTAGCTAATGTTTCCAGAACTATACTGAACAAGAGTGGTGACAGTGGACATCCTTGTCTTGTTCCTGATTTTAGAATGAAAGCTTTCGGGTTTTGTCCATTTAATATGGTGTTGGCTGTTGGTTTGTCATAGATGGCTTTTATCGGATTGAGATAATGTCCACCTATACCAATCTTCTGTAGGGTTTTTATCATGAATGAGTGTTGGACCTTGTCAAATGCTTTTCCTGCATCTATTGAGAGGATCATATAGTTTTTGTCCTTGGCTCTGTTAACATAGCATACTGCATTTATTGATTTGCATATGTTGAACCATCCCTGCATCCCTGGGATGAATCCTACTTGGTCATGGCGTATAACCTGCTTGATGATTTTCTGCATTCTGTTTGCCAGTATCTTATTGAGGATTTTTGCATCTATGTTCATTAGGGAGATTGGCCTGTAATTCTCCTTTTTGGTTGGATCCTTCTCTGATTTTGGAATCAGGCTAATGCTTGCTTCCAGGAATGAATTTGGGAGTATTGCTTCCCTTTCAATTTCATTGAAGAGTTTGAGGAGTAGCAGCATTAGGTCTTCTCTAAATTTCTTATAGAATTCAGCAGTGACTCCATCAGGCCCAGGGCTTTTCTATGTTGGTAGTTTTAAAATTACATATTCAATTTTATTGGCTGATATTGGTTTATTTAGAATTTCTCTATCTTCTTGATTCAGCTTTGGTAATTCATATGTATCTAGGAATCTGTCCATTTCTTCTGTATTTTCCATCTTATTAGAATACAGGTTCTCAATGTAGATATTGATGATCTTCTCTATCTCTGCAGAGTCTGTTGTGATTTTACCCTTTTCACTCCTAATTGCATGGATTTGAGTCTTTCCTTTTTTTTGATAAGATTGGTTAAAGGTTCATCAATTTTATTTAATCTTTCAAAGAACTAACTCTTCAATTCATTGATTCTTTGTATTGTTTTCTTAGTCTCCATTGCATTAATTTCTGCTCTGATTTTTATAATTTCCTCCCTCGTACAAGCTTTGTTCTTGACTTGCTCTTCTTTTTCTAGAAGCTTGAGGTTCAACATTAGGTTGTTTATTTGAGCCTGCTCTGTTTCCCTTGCTATAAATTTTCCTCATAGCACGCTTTCACTGCATCCCATAAATTCTGGTATGCTGTATTGTCATTATCATTTAATTGTAGAAATTGTTGGATTTCTTCTTTAATTTCATCTGTGACTCATTGGTTGTTCAGGAGGGTATTATTTAATTTCCATGTGTTTATGAAGTTCTTGTGGTTTCTTTTGCTGTTGATTTTCAATTTAATTGCACTATGGTCTGAAAATATGCATGTGATCATTTCAATTCCTTTGTATTTACTTAAGCATCTTCTATGAGCTAGTATATGGCCTATTTTGGAGAAAATCCCAGCTGAGAAGAATGTGTATTCTGATGTGGGGTGGAATGCTCTGTAGACATCTACTAAGTCCATTTGTTCAAAAATTTGGTTCAATTCTAATATTTCATTGTTGCTTTTTGTTTGATCTGTCTATTCATAAGAGTGGGGTATTGAGGTCTCCCAATTACAACTGTATTAGCGCTTATGATTTTTCATGTCCCTTAATATTTGTTTTGTATAGTTTGGTGCGCCATTATTTGGTGCATATATATTTAGGATTGTTATCTCTTCCTCTTGGATTGTTCCCTTTACCAGGATGTAGTGACCTTCTTTGTCTCTCCTAATTAGTCTTGGCTTGAAGTCCACTTTGTCTGCAAATAGAATAGCTATCCCTGCTTTTCTATAGTTTCCTGTCGCATGGAATATTGTTTTTCATCCCTTGACTTTCAGTCTGTGAATTTTTTTCTATTAAATGTGTTTCTTGTATGCAACAGATTGTTGTATCTTGTTTCTTTACCATTCTGCCAGTATGTTTCTTTTGATTGGTGAAATGAGATCATTAGCATTGATGGTTATAACTGATATGTATCGTCTTATCTCTGTTATGTTATTTTCCTGCTATTGGCTTGTTTCTTTCCTTTTCTGTTTAATTTCTTACCTTGCCTGGTGTATTCATTCTGTTGGAGTTCATAGAGTTGTTATCTTTATTGTCTCTTTCTACAATATCCTTCAGAACACTTTGGAGTGCTGGTTTTGTGGTCATGAATTTCTTCAGGTGTTGTCATGGAAGTATCTTATTTCTCCATCAATTTTGAAGAATAGTTTTGCTGGGTACATCAATCTAGGTTGGAGATTGTTTTCCTTTAGGCCTTGAAATACTTCACTCCAAGATCTCCTTGACTTGAGAGTTTGTGTTGAGAAGTCTGCTGTGATTCTGATGGGCTTTCTTTTATAGATGATTTGTTTCTTTTCTCTAACAGCTTTTAATATTCTGTCCTTGTGTTGTATTTCGGAATCTTGACTATTATACGCCTTGGTGAAGATTTTTTTTTAATCATGGCTAATTGGAGTTCTATATACCTCACTTATCTGCATGTCAAATTATTTTTCCCTGTTTGGGAAGTTTTCTGCCATTACTTCTTTTTTTTTTTTTTTTTTTTTTTTGGTACCAGGGATCGAACTCGGGTCCTTGCGCTTGAGAAGCAGGCGGCGGAACCACTGAGCTAAATCCCCAGCCATCTGCCATTACTTCTGAGAAAAGTTTCTTTATGTCATTTGCACTATCTCCTGCTTTTTCATTGACTCCAATCAATCTTATGTTATTCTTCTTTGCATCGTCTAGCAGCTGCTGGACTGATTTCTCATGGTCCCTTATTTTTGAGAAATCTCTTTCCTGATTGCTAACCACAATCCTGTCTTCTATATTTGATATTCTGTCCTCACATTGGCTCATTCTGCTGTGTATAGCTTCAGTGGAGTTTTTAATCTCCTGGTTATCTGTTTGAATCATGGATTCCATTTCTTTCCTACGTTCATGGTTTCCATCACCTTCCTGAGCGCCTCTATTTTTTTTAGTCTGTATCTTTCATTCTGGTCACCTTCTCTGTAGTTATCTGGGAAATTATTTCTGCTTTGATTTTTTTCTATCGCCTCATTCATCTGCTTTGTTACTTTGTTGTTACCACTTCAGAAAGTCCAGGTGGGTGGCTTTTGGGTTATTCCCCTTTAATGCCCCCAGGGCTTGCCTTTGGTGAGCTGAAAGTCTGTGAGGGTTGCATCTTGTGCAAGTGTCTTCTCATTTTCTATTTTTCTAAAAATTTGATTCCTGAGTTGATGCTTGCTATGGCAATTTGTTGTCAGTATTCAGAATCCTTAGGAAATGAATACTTCTCAGAAGCACCTTCCAGGTGTAACTAGCTTTTGGGTTTTGAGCCTGCTTTCAACAATTGTATTTTCATTGAGCAAACATATGAAAAGGTACTCAGTAGCATTAGTCATCATGGAAATGCAAGTATAACAGCTTTGGAATTAAACTGGCAATTTCTACTGACGCTAAACATACAGACATAGTGACACAGCAATTCCACCCCTGACCGGGAGGAGAGAGTGCTGGGTCTGCCAGAGACACCACACCGACAGACATGTTCATCACAGCAGCAGTCCCAGGGGCTCCCACCACACCTGGTAAGGAGCAAAGGAAGGCAGGCAGGAGACAGTGCAGCTTCTGTGATGGTCAAGAGCAAGGAAAACGAACCTATGGGGAGCAAAGTCAGAACAGTGCTCACCACTGGCAGATACTGACCAGGAAGCAGAGCAAGAGAACTCACTAGGGACATGGTTGATAACTTGACCTGGTGGTAGTTCCATAGTTTTAAAAATGTATTTACACACACACACTCATGTATTTTAAAATGCATTGAGCCTGAGATTCAAGGTGGCTGTAATTTCCCTTCGAAATCTATACCTCTATTAAAAATTTTAAAACAAAATATAGTTGGACATGGTGTTGCAGGTCTGTAATCCAGGTATTTGGGAGGCTGAGGCAAGATGATCAAAAGTTCAAGGCCAGCCCAGGCAACTTAACAATTTACCAAGACCTTGTCTCAAAAAAATATATATATACATATATATATATATATTTTAAAATTTATATATAAATATATATGGAGAGAGAGAGAAGAGAAAGAGAGAGCTGGGAATGTAATTTGCTGCTATCCTCAGTAAGGTGTAGGGTGCTTACCAAGCTAATGCAGTGCATAATCTGTTTAGGAGAACATGAAAACTGGGCTGACCAAGAGTCAAATTCAGCTGGACAATTCTTCAGGCTCAGATAACAA
The DNA here is from genome assembly GCF_053883595.1 of Heterocephalus glaber. Lineage (NCBI taxonomy): Eukaryota > Metazoa > Chordata > Mammalia > Rodentia > Bathyergidae > Heterocephalus > Heterocephalus glaber. Next base: position 14,374,115 of record NW_028258175.1, read on the forward strand.
CAGATCAACTAAAGCTCACAGCAGGACATACAAGATTTCCAAAACGCATGCTCTGTAACTTTAAAGTGCTGCAGTGACCTCTCCTTTGAACACCACTACTTCCTATTCACTTAGAAACTTGGTACTGTATAATTATAGATGGCCAGAAAATTTGCACTTTACATCAAGTAAGATGCTGAGCATGGGGCTCAGTGATAGAACACTTGCCCACTATACATGAGGAATTAGATCAAATCCTCAGTGCTGCAAAGTACAAAATAAAAATAAAAATAAAGACAGAGCTATAGAACGTAAAATAAAATACCAAAACAAAAAAGTCCCCTAAAACAAATAAAATTGAATCAGCACAAATGAAATTATCTTCCTCTTGAGAAATTGCCTAGAGACCTAATCTACAGACCCAAAGAACTTTAGATAAGGGTTTTCTGAACAGTCCACATCTGTTTATTGTATTTGCTATTACTGGCTTTTTGCTGCACTGGAGATTGAACACAGGGCTTGGCACATACTAGGCAAATTTCCTACCACTGAATTTTATCTCTAGTCCAACAACAAAGACTTTTTATTTTGAGACAGAGTCTAGCTAAGTTTTCCAGGCTCGTCCCAAGCTTGCAATCCTCCTGTCTCACCCTCTCCACTAGCTAGAATTACAGGAAGTTGCCCAGCTAGTCCACATTGACTGAATGTTGTAGTTTCTATGGGCACAGGGTTCTGGGGTCCACTTTGCTGCTCACCCCTTTACTCACAGTCTTATTTTTGTTTTGAGCCTATCAAAACTCTGCTTCATTTCGTCTTCACCCAAACTTGATCCTTCCCTCAGTCCTATAGTAGCCTTGTTTTTCCTTTGTTTGGTGAGGCATCACATAGTTGCTCTGGGGTGCTCTTCCTTGTTATAAAGCAAGCTTTCTCTGACTACAGGTTTGTCCTTGATCACTTTTTCAGATTGGGAAGGGGTAATCAGGTCCCAATTTGAAAGCGCTAGCTTTTTCTTTATTTATTTTTGGGGTGCTGGGGGTGGAATCCAGGGTTTCATGCATGGTAGCCAAGTGCTCTATTCCTGAGCTGTACCCTCAGCCCAATACTAGCTTTGTAAAAAGGATATTTTGCACTGGGTGTGGTGGTGTAATCTTATAAATCCAGCACTCTGGGAGGCTGCACACAAGGTTCACAAGTTTGAATCCATCCTGGGTAATTTAGTGAGACCCTATTTCAAAATGGAAAAAAAAAAAAGAGCAAAGGCTCTGGGTTTAACCTCTAGAAATACACACACACACACACACATACACACACACTGGTATTTTGGTGGAATCAGGGAAATTTGAATATGAATTGAGTATTAGTTGATGTTAGGGAATTTTGTTAGGTGTGACACTGGAGTTGTGCATATTTAAGGGACCATCATTATCTTGTAGAGGCAATTGTGGAAATATCTGTTGTAAAGTATCATGAAGTCAAATTACTTTGAAATGATTTCCAAAATCTTAAGTCATGAGTAGATAAAGATGGAACAAATATGATGCTATGGTAATGTCACTGGATAGGGTCTGTCTGAGAAGGTCCCCCTAAAGAGGAGATAGGGATCTCTCATCTCACCTGGGGCAGGTTCTTGACATCATCACAGAAAAGCCTTTCTGGATGCATCAGCAAGAGGCATAGGTAGGTTTATCAGGCAGGAACAAAGGAATGCACTCAGAGAGAGTGTGGGTGCTTCAGAGGTGGCACGCTATGATCTGGCGTTGAGAGGGTGTATATGTGGTCTTGGGGTACTCTTAACATGGATGATCTAGCAAGATGGCGGATGATGTGGACCAGCAACAAACCACCAACACTGTAGAGGAGCCGCTGGATCTCATCACACTCAGCCTGGATGAGCGAATCTACGTGAAAAGGAGAAATGACTGGGAGCTTCGAGGCAGATTCCATGCTTATGATCAGCATTTAATATGATGCTGGGAGATGTGGAAGAAACTGTGACTACTATAAAAATTGATGAAGAGACATATGAAGAGATATACAAATCAACAAAACAGAATGTCCCGATGCTCTTTGTCTGGGGAGACGGTGTTGTGCTAGTTGCCCCTCCACTAAGAGTTGGCTGAAATGGAGAATCTGTCCTGTGTGGAAACAGTTGCCTCTTTAACTGCACAAGACATTCAGAGAACAAGGCTGCACACACACTGATACTGAGAAATAGCCAGGGGATTTGTTCACCCCCGAAATGAGTTGATTTGCAAATACCTTACAACATTTTAAGCTAAGTAGCATTTTTGTTTTTCTTTGAGCCTTCCACTAAACATGTTCACCAAGGTGCTGGACTCTTTTCCAGGAGTTGATTTGCTCCATTGTTCTTGCAGTTTCTAGTGGTTTTTCCTTTACATTAAACTCAATGTTTCCTTTTTAATTAAAAAAAAAACCATAGATGATCTAAGCTGGGCATGATGGCACATGCCAATAATCCCAGCACTCAGGAGGCGAGGCAGGAGGATCACTGAAAGTTCAAGGCCAACTGGGGTTACATAGTGAGTTCAAGGCCAGCTTGGACTATATAGTGAGATCCTGTCTCCAAAAAAGGATGCTCTAGGATGTTTAATTTTTGAGTTACTTATTATTTCCTTAGTGTCTGATTGTTCCCCCTCCCCCTATCTTTTAGTAGCCTTGGAGATGGAACTCAGGGCCTTATGTATGCTAGTTATGTGCTATACCCACAGCCCTAGTGTCTGATATCTTTAGGTTAGGTTGCCCATTCTGGGCTAAAGCAAAAACTGACTCTATTAACTATCTTCCAGTACAAACTAGAGCCCTGTATGGTGGTGCACACAAGGAGACTGAGACAGGAGGATTGCAAATTCGAAGCCAGCCTAGATAACTTAGCCTATCTCAAAAAAACAAAAACAAAACTTTTATATGTGGATTGAAGTTTAGAGATGTGTTATCCAATCAACAGTACTGTTTCTTTGATTTTAGTTTCTGCATTGACACTTGTAAATTGCTTATGGTAGGTAGCTTTATTGCTAATATCAAGCGCTCCTTAGGAAATGACTACTTTTCAGAGATGTCTTCTAGCTGTAGCTGGCTTTTGGCTTTTAAATCTGTAGAAAGATCTTACCTCTTCAATTTATTTGGGGATGAGAAGTTGCTGCCTATTTGGCCTAGTCCCTGGTTCTTTGGCACTGGCCTATAGTATTGTTTAAGATCCTTAGGCAATCTCAGTCTTGGGATACAAGGAAGAGCAACTGATTAGAACAACTATATCACCTTGGCTAAAGTAGTATGACCTGTAACAACAATTGCATCAAGCACAGCCTGGAAAATGGCAAACTGTGGTAAGTATTAATTTGCCACCTTTATATGAACAAGATTTGTAGTTATATAAAAAAATCTAAAACAAACCAGAGAGTTGCATACAGTAAATATCCCCTCAACAGAGTAATTTTATGCTCAGTGGAGAAAACTTGAAAGGGGTAAGAGGAAAAAATAGAGCAATAGAAGAAGAGAAAGAGATTAGAGTCAAGGCTGAAGGATATAGGAAGATTATTTGAGCTTTGGGAAACTGGTGAAAAAAAACAGGAGGGAAAGAAAGAAGGAAGAAACAGAAATGAGAACAGAAAAGAACAACAACAAAAAAAACTAGGGCCGGGGATTTAGCTCAGTGGTGCCATGCCTGTCTTGCAAGTGCAAGGTCTGGAGTTCAATTCCCGGTACTAAAAAACAAAAACAAAAACAAAAAACTAAAAACAATGTTCACACTTATAAAAACAGAAACAAACAAGAAAAGAAAAAGAGAGTCCACTTCAGGACACTTCTCTGCGGTCACTGGCAGACAAAGGGGGCAGACAGAGCCCAAATCCATGTTGAGTGATCCAAGCCAGCCAGCAGCAGAATTATGGTGGAGTCGTGGATAATCCCAGCAAGCCTGCACTTTCAGCTCCACTGAAGTTCAGGCTGATCATGGTTTCTAGCTGTGAGGCTAGAAAGATCCATCAATGTCATCACAGATTCTGTTTTTCCTTTGTCAAAGTCCTTCTTTGAGCATCCTATAGACTCAGCAGTAAAGGGAACTAGCAACAGAAAAGGTAGTGGCTTCCAGGCTGAACACCCAGTTTGCCACCCACCAAAGATGTGCCCTGGAGTCCCTTCACTCCTGAGTCTCCATCTGTCTCTGATATCGGCACAATCACAGACCCTGACTCCGAGCTAACAGTGGCTGTGGTAGGATGCAGCGGGAACACAGAGCACGTGGCATAGCATGAAGACCCCATGAGGGCTCGCTGCTGTCTTCCTTGTGATGGAAAGAACTGGAAGCCATGGGATGGTTCACTGTTGCTGTTCTCAGACTGGTGCTTGTTGTGGAGATTTTCTGCTGCCATGGTGCTCAGCACACAGTAGGTCAGGCTTTGGCTGCATGTGGCTTGAAAGCCAAATAACACAGGGTGCCAAGAGCCAGCCAGGCAGTGAGTCAGGCCCTGAAGCACACCCTGGTCTTTGTTTGAGTCCATTTCTGGAGTCCCCGTCTGGAGGCTTTTCCTTCTCCCTTTCTCTGTGCTATCTCTCCTTCCACCTCCCCTCTGCCTTCTTCTTCCCCCTCCACCCTTCGGCTGCCCTGTCTGCCATGCTCAGGGTAGAGCTCTGGGAGAAGAAGGATCCTGCTCTTCAGTTTCCTTTCTGTTTTCAGAGTCAAATAAATATGGGCATCTTCCACCCTTTCTCATTAGTCGTTCATTCATTCATTCATTCACCTTCCTTGCAAGCCAAGTGTGGCCCTTGCAGTGTGCTGGTGCTGGGTAGACAGCAGACTTTGAGGTAGGCTCTTGGGCTTCTCATACGCACGTGGGATCTGTCTACAAATTCTGTTCATTCTTCCCTCCAAGTGGACTGATCATCAGACACTTCCCACCACTTCAGTGCTTCCCCCAGCCCACCATCCACTCTCACACAGTTCTTACTTTTGTTCTTGGCCACCTCCCCAGCACATAGCCCCCCCCAGCAGCTACTGATGCTCCTAAAATATGAGTCAGATCACACTACTTCCTACCTTACCATGAGTCCCAGCCCTCTCATGCTCACGGGAGAGCCTCTGTGATCTGCCTCATCTCCCTTGCCATCCTCTACTCCAGCACCTCTTGATTCTCTGCTGTTTCTCAAACTTAGCCTTCATGTTCTGGCCCTACCTTTGAGCTTGCTACATCCTCTGCTTAGAGTGTCTTTTCCCCACATAGCCATGTGATTATCCGGTGTTTCCTTACTGGCCCCCTCCTAGGCCAGTTCTTTTCTGGCCACCCAGTCTAAAATATCCTTTTTCCCTGCCTTCTTCCTTCATATCCCCTTCTCTCCTTTACATTTTTCTTTGCATTTAATTATAAGTTACACTCAGTACTGTACATATTGATTTTGTAAGTATATTAATCTGTTTTTCCTTCCCACTAGAATTTTACCTCCATGGTGGGGGATTTTGACATGTTCTGCTCACACACGAAAAAACCTAGAACACCTAGACTGAGAGAGTAGCAAATTTTTTTCCGTAAAAAGCCAGATAACAAATCTTTTAGGTTTTGCAGGCCATGCAGTCTCTGTTGCAAACATTCAGCCTTCCCCTGAAACACAAAAGCAGCCACCAAAATAGTGCATTGAGAAAAATAATGCATAAGCAGCTGAACACGGCTGTGTTCCAAGAAAACTTTATAAATATAGGCCGGTGGCAGTGCTTACTAGCTCCTGCTTGTGAACTGCCTGACTCTCAATTAATATTTATTGATTACTTATGTGTGCGTATCTGTGTGTGTTTGTGTGTGTGTGTGTGTGTGTGTGTGTGTGCACGTGGTACTGGGGACTGAATGCAGGCCCTCAGGCATGCTAGGCAAGGACTATACCACTGAGCTACAGCCCCAGCCCTGTTGATTGAATTCTTTTTTTTTTGGTACTGGGGATTGAACTCAGGACCTTGCGCTTGCAAGGCAGGCGATGGAACCACTGAGCTAAATCCCCAGCCCTTTTTTTTTTTAGTACATTATTTTATAATTACAGTTTTGTTTTTTGTTTTTTCGGTACCAGGGATCAAACTCGGGTCCTTGCGCTTGTGCAGCAGGCAACAAAACCACTGAGCTAAATCCCTGGCCCTATAATTACAGTTTTTAAAATACATTATTTTATAATTCCATTTTTTCAGTCCATTATTTTATAATTACAGTTTTCACATTATTTTATAATTACAGGTTTTTTTGTTGATTGAATTCTTGAAGGAAGATGTGTTACTCAGCTGTGACTGTGACAAAATACCTGAGTGGATCGACTTAAAAGGAAGAAAGTTTTATTTTGGCTTACTGTTTCAGAGGTCTGTGGCAACGCAGTCTCTCACGGTGGAAGTATACAGTGCTGAAGGCCTGTTCCTCCCATGGCAGTGCGAGGTAAAGAAGGTGACAGGAAGGGGCTGGGGTCCTAATGTCCCCTTCAAGGTCATATCCCTAATGACCTGACTTCTTTTCAGTAGGCTCCACCTCCTGAAGGTGCCACCCCTCCCAGGGAAGTCAGAGGCTTCCTTCCATACATGGCCTCTGGGGACTGTCCAAATGTTAGCAGGAGACAAGGTCACTCCAGGAGGAAAGTTGGGCAAATTAAACAATTTCAGACAGTGTGAGGTGCTATGAAGAAAATAAAGCAGGTAGTGGGATGGAGGGGCTGATGGCTGGGTCAGTTACTGAGGGAAGACTTCCCTCCCTGAGGAGGTGGCATTTGAACCGAAGGATGAGCATGCAGAGGGATGGCTCTCAGGAGAGCCGGGCCAGAGGCTCCCAGGCAGAGGCAAAGATTTAGAGCTGGGAATGAGTTTGGTGCGTGATCAGGACACAGAGAGTCACTGAGGTAGCTCCCACACAGTGACTGAGGAGTGAGGTGCAGGTTGGCCCGGAGAAGTGGGTAGAGGCCAGGCCTGGAAGGATTTTTAAATCCACTCTATTTTGGATCCTCTATTATTTTTAATTGTGGTTAAAATATACATAACCTAAAACTTACCATTTTAACTGTTTTGTTTCACAGTACTGGGGATTGAATCCAGGGCCTTTGTCCTGAGCAATATGTCCCCTGCCCACGAAAAAAAAATTTCATTTTAAATTTTGAAACAGGGTCTTGCTAAGTCACCAGGCTGGTTCAGACCTACGGTCCTCCTGCCTTAGTTCTCCAGAGTGATGGGATTCAGTGCCCCCTCCCCCAACGCCTGGTTCATTTTTACCATTTTAAGGGTACATGTCTGTGGCGCTGGCATTACAAGTGTTCGCTGTGTTGCACAACTATCACTGCCATCCGTCTCCAGGGCATTTTCATCATCCCCACCCACAGCTCTGTCCTTGTTAAATAATCTCGCCCCATTTCCCCTCTCCCAGCCCCTGGGAGCTGTCATTCTCTTCCTTCCCTATGAATACGTTTATTCCAGAAACCTCACTTAAGAAGACTCACACAGACTGTGTCCTTTCATGACTGGCTTGTTTGGAATAGTATAGTGCTCTGAAGGTTCATCCGTGTTGCAGCATGTGGGAGATTTCCTTTCTTTTTGAGGCTAGATAATATTCCATGGTGCATATATGCTGCCCTTTGTTTATCTGATCACCCATCTATGGGTACTTGAGTGGCTTCCCCTTTTTAGCTATGGTGAATAATGCTGATCTAAGCATGGATGTGCAAATATCTGTTTGAGTCCTTGCTTTTCTTTTTCTGGGTGTATCCCTAGAAGAGGAAGTGCTGAATCATGTCCAGTAGATGCTATACTAAGGACTACGTGAGGCCACCCCGGGCTGGATGCGGGGTGTGACTTCTGGCTGCTGTGAGGGACCGTGATTGCCATGGGGTGAGAGGAGACCTGGGAGAAGGCAAGGGCAGAGTCAAGGTAAGAAGAAAATGGCAACAGCCCAAAGCTTCCCGACTGGCTGGGGAGCAGACACATCAGGGAGTGATTACAAGCAAGTAGGGAGAAGTGCTGCAAAAGACATGAATGAAGACAGGGCGCTATGATCACAGGAAAAAAGAGAGGAAGCAATTCTGTGGCATTCTTCTCTACCAACTCAGACTTGAGTTGCTAGGCCGCTGACACTTGGATCATAATCCCAAATGACTCTGAGGTCAGTTGCGTGGGTTTGGCACCAGGCCCATAGCCTCTCTGCCTCTGTTATGATACAAGTGCCCCGGATGGGGAACAAGGGGCTCAGGGAGAAGGAAGGGAGTGGTTTGGTTCTAGGGCTGAAATTGTTGCACAGAAGGGTTTGGTGGTTAAGACCAGAACTGAGCCCTGTTTCTGCCAAACTCCAGTTGAGAAGTCTGTGACAAGTGGTCTCAGCTTTCTAACTCCCAGTTTCCGCTCCTGGAAAATGATAGGCTTGTTTGGTCTACAATCTGTGTGCTCTGTCTGTGTGTGTGAGCGTTTACTGGAAACCAGGTCCTTAGACATGTTAGGCTAGCGCTCTACCACTGAGCTATATTCCCAGCTCCACTTCCTCTATGAGACAATAGGAGTATTTGTTCATGCTCTGCCTATTGCACCTAATGTATTGTCTGGGCCACGGTAGGCCATAGATAAGTCTATTGATCTTATTTATGTACTTATTGCGCTATTGGGGATTGAACCCAGGGTATCTACACTTGCTAGGCAAGTGTTGATCTACATCCCAAACCCTTTTTATTTATTTATTTTTGTGGTATTAAGGATTAAACCCAGAGCCTTTGCATTGAGCTACATCTCTAGCCCTTTCTTTTTTGAGACAAGGGCTCAATAAATTGCTAAGTTGCCCAGGTTGCCCCTTGTGCTTGTTATCCCTCTGCCTCGGCCTCCTGAAGTCCTGGGATTACAGGCATGCATCACCATGCCCAGCTATATTTTATTTTATTTTTATTTTTTATTTTTTGGTACCAGGGATTAATCAGCTATATTTTATTTAAAAATTTTTAGGGCCAAGGATTTAGTGCAGTGATTCCGCTGCCTGCCTTGAAAGCGGAAGGTCCCGAGTTCGATCTCCAGTACCAAATAAATAAATACAAATTTTTTAATTGAGGTATAAATTTCATAGGAAAATTATAGCCACCTTAAATCTCAGGCTCAAGGCATTTTAAAATACATTTGTGTATGTATGTATGTATACATATATGCAAATTAATGTTTTGTAAAAGCCCACGTAACTACCACCAGATCAAGTTAAAGACCATTTCCATGTCCCTTATAGGTTCTCTTGCTCCCTTTCCTAGTCAGTATTTGCCAATAGTGAGCTGGGTATGCTGATTCATGCCTTTAATCCCAGCACTCAGGAGGCTAAGGCAAGAAGATTACTTTGAGTTCCAGGCCAGCCTGAACTGCACAGTGAGACTGTCTCAAAGAACAAAACCAACCAACCAACCAAGGAAACAAAACAAATCAAAGCCAGCATGGTGGCACAAGGCTGTAATCCTAGCCTATAATCAGGAGTCTGAGTCAGGAGGATCACCTTGAGTTTGAGGCTAAGCTGGGCAACATAGTGAATTCAAGGCCTTCCTGAGCTTTATAGCGAGATGCTGTCTCAAAAAACTAAAACCCAAAACAAAACAAAACCCAAAACAAAACAAAACAAAACAAATATCCACCAGTGGTGAGCGTTGTTCTGACTTTGCTCCCCACAGGTTCATTTCCCCTGCTCTTGACCATCACAGAAGCTGCACTGTCTCCTGCCTGCCTTCCTTTGCTCCTTACCAGGTGTGGTGGGAGCCCCTGGGACTGCTGCTGTGATGAACATGTCTGTCGGTGTGGTGTCTCTGGCAGACCCAGCACTCTCTCCTCCCGGTCAGGGGTGGAATTGCTGTGTCACTATGTCTGTATGTTTAGCGTCAGTAGAAATTGCCAGTTTAATTCCAAAGCTGTTATACTTGCATTTCCATGATGACTAATGCTACTGAGTACCTTTTCATATGTTTGCTCAGTGAAAAAACAAATTGTTGAAGGAATGAATGACTTGCAATTAGTTGTGGTGGCGCACACCTGTAATCCCAGCACTTGGGAGGTTGAGGAAGGAGGACTGCCCTCAGTTGGAGGCCAGCCTGGGATGCATAGTGAGCCCAAGGCCAGCCTAGGCTACATAGTGAGATCCTGTCTCCAAAAAAATCAACCAAAAAAAAAAAAAGAATGAATGATTAAAGAGAACGAGAAGGAAACCAATCTGTCTGTTGTTCTGCCTAAAATCCACCTGCGGCTCCCCACTGCCCCGCCCTTGGCCACCACCATCCTACTTGCTCTGCCCTTGCTGTCGCCCTCCTCTGTCACATGGAGCCCTTCTGCCTCCCTCCCTGGAGCTCCATGGACCATTTCCATGCCCCTGGCGAGTTCTCTTGCTCCCTTTCCTGCTCAGTATCTGCCGGTGGTGAGCAGTATTCTGATTTTGAGCCACACAGGTCTTCAGGTCCCCGCAAAGAGCTCCTCTGCCTCAAGAGTTTTCTCTAAGCTGCTTCCTTCAGCCTGGAGCCTGACTCACTGCCTGGACTCAGCTGAAAGCCCTTCCTGCAGGAAGCCTTCCTGACATCCACCCACGCCCAGGGCCAGGGCCCTTTAGGCCTGTTATGCTCACTTTTTCTTCCCGGGTCTTACCATCCTGGCAACACACTTTTATTTATGCACGTATTTGATTAATATCCATTGCCTTACCATCAATGCACCTAAAGATGAACAACCCAGCTCTTTAAAATCACTTCAGAGTTGAGGGGCCTAGTGTGTTCAAGACCCTGGCTTTGATCTGTGTCGATACCAGGAGCAAAAACCAAGTTTAACTGCTTCTCTCAAGGCACTTGGCATACAGTAGACGCTCGGTAAGTATTTACTGGATGAATAAATGTCAAAGCAACAGTTGCAGGCTCCCACTGTCAAGGAGCCAAGATCTGGTAGGTGATGAGCAAGCACAAGTGGCCCTCCACTATCACGGGTCCTACACCTGCAAATTCTGCATTCTGGCATTCAGCCAACCACAGACACAAAATATTCCTCAAAAATGTTTTGTCTGTGCTGAACATGAATAGACATTCTTCTTGTCATTATTCCCTAAGCCAGTGGTGCCAAACCTATGGCACGCATGTTTTCTGTTTTCCTTTTAAGACAAAAGATATTAATGTATGGATCGTTTTTCTAAACAGAAACCTCAGTGTTCAGGGTTAATTGCAGTGTTGGCGCTTTGTGATAAATCAGTGGGTTTTGGGTTGCAGTTTGGGAACTCGTCTCTGAAAGGTTCTCCATCACTGTGTAACAGGAAGTTCCTTGGGAATATGTTCCTAGCCTTAGCATTCACTGGTTCAGGGGTGAGCCTGTGACCCCATGGTAGCCCAAGAAGCATGGTATAAATTGGGCTGAGAATTTTGGGGAAGAGAACTTTGTTTCAGATTCCCTTCTCCTCCTCCCCACTGGTCTGAGAGGGCATGGGCACTGGATCGGCAACCGCCATTTTGCTGCCTCAGGAAGTCTAAAAATGGAAGCCAACATAGAGCAAACAGAAGCCAAGAGGCAGAAAGAGACCTCCTGACTTCATTTGGATCCTGAACCCAGTCCTGCTCATGAACTTTTTATTTACAGGAGCCCCAAACTCAGATTTTCTGAGAATTTTTGCCAAAAGAGGCCAAAGGGCCCCATAGAACTCAAGCTTGACCATCATTCCTCTTGTGACTTTACTCCACCTGGCCTTTACCTGCCCAGGTGAAGTCTTCACCTTCAAATCCGGACCAACTTGGCCCCACCTTCTCTAATCCTGCTAAAGCCTCCTGTAACCATTACCTCAGCCAGCGCCTTTCAGACAACCCAAAAATGCAGCTATAAAAATTGATGACAGCCAAGAGTGTGCCAGTTATCAAGGAGAGCAAGCTGATATCAGAAAAATTAACCTGCATGGTACTGACATTTTTTTTGAGGCGGGTGTATTTTATTTTCATTTCAAATTTAATTGACACAAAATAATTGTATATATTTACAGGATACACTGTGACAATTTGATACATGTACACAGTGTTTAATAACCAAAGTGAAGTAATTAGCATTTCCATCTGTTTTGACATTTATCATATATTTGTATTGTGAATCTTTGGACTTCTTGATAGGTCTCCCACTACCTCAGTAGCTATTATGTATAGTAGCTGCCTTCCTATTGTGCCTTGCCCCCTCCCCTGTGTGACATCATGCCAAGATGGCTGCTCCCACCAAAGAACAAACCCTTCTTCCCAGCATGCCCCTGTTCCCACCTAGAGAGTAACCTAATACTTGCTCACCTCCTACGACTAGTGACATCCCCGGGTCCTCCATTCCCGAGTCACTACCTCACTCAACGCCCCCTCAGCCCCTACAAGCCCCACCCCAGTCTCTGTAAAAGACACTCCTTCCCCTGGCCATATTGCTTTTGTCTCTCCTTTGTTCAGAGACAGCCCAGCAGATCTGTTCTCCTAATAAAGGCTCTTTGTGTCCTGGTCGGGTCTTGGTTTTCAGCATTTTACCTGACACTTCTCTCTTCTAGTGCTTTATGAAATGTATATACATGTTTAAACTATCACCACCTGACTATGCTGTAGAACACTAGCACTTATTCCTCCTATTTAGCTGTGTTTTTGCATTTTAAAAAAATCTAAAGTTAGCAAAGGCTGAAAAGCAAATCTTATTCCTACAGCCAGGGATTTCCTTCTAAAAAGATCTAACATCTCATAAAAGATGCCTAAAATTTCTTTGGAAAATATAAAATTTTATTTAGAAACATTAAAGATTTTTTTTTTTGAGACAGGGTCTTACTTTGTAGTTCAGGCTGGATTTGAACTCACTATGTAGCCCAGTGTGGCCTCAAACTTGCAGTGATCCTCCTGCCTCAGCCTCCCAAGTTCTGGGATTACAGATGTGCACCACTGCACCTAAGGATCTAAGTAAATGGAAAGATGTACCATATTCATTGATTGGAAGAATCAAGATGTGAAAGTGTTAGTTCTCCTTGCATGGATTTATAGATAAAATGCAATTCCAATTTTAAAAACCTCAGCTTTTTCTTTCTTTCTTTTAAGAATCTAGCTCCAAAACTGGTGTAGGAATGAAAAGGGGCAAAACTAGCTAAGACCCTCTTGGAAAAGCAAGGAAAAAACAAAAACAAAAACAAAGAAGATTTGTTTTACTGTGTATCAAATTTTATCATAAGACTATAATTATTAGGACTCACCTAAGACAAAAACATATAACAAAAAAGATTGATAAATTCAACTAAACTAAATTTAGAAACAGTTTATCAAAAGAAACTTCCCCAAAGGAAGGTTTTTTTAAAAAAGATATTTGTAATACATGCAAGTATGTGACAAAGCATTTGTATTAAAATTGTATAAAGAATGTCTCAAAATCATGAAGAGGAAGGAGAAGGAAGGGGAGGAGGAAGAGGAGGAGGAGGAGGAAAAGGAGAAGGAGAAGGAGAAGAAGAAGAGAAGGAAGGAAAAAAGACCATTAAAAAATAGAAAGACTTTCATGTGTCTAATAATTGTATGAAAAAGTGCTCAGCTTCATTTGTAGTCAAGAAATGCAAATTAAAACCTTGTTGAGATCCTACTACATATTCTTCATATATTATACACTTTTTAAATGCATGCTGTATTTTACCATAATTGTGCATTTTAAAATATTACACATAGGGCTGAGGATTTAGCTCAGTGTTTCTGCTGCCTGCCTCGCAAGCACAAGGGCCCAAGTTCAATCCCCGGTACCAAAAAAAATTTTTTTAATTACACATAAATGAAGCAAAAAAACCCGATTAAGTTATACATATACAAAGTAAAAGGAATTCAAACAAAACAAATAGGTAAAAAGTAAGTTTTTTTACCACTGGGCCTCTCCCTATAGATATCTGCCATTATTACTGTCTAGTGAGCCTTTCAGATATGACTATATCTGAAAGTCACCTTTCCTCAGGTAATTACTAACATACTTACATCAGTTAGGTTTTGACTGGGGAAACAGAACCATGATGCATTCTTAACACTGATAACAAGAACTGAATGGGCCAGGGATGTAGCTCAGTGGCCCTGTACCTGCCTGGCAAGAGCAAGGTCCTGAGTTTGATTTCTGGTACTGGGGGGTGGGGGGGACAATATTACTGAAATCTCACACAACTGTCGGAGCTGCTGAAGTCTATGGAAGATTGCTACTTCTGTAATTTAGACCATTTTCTGTTGCTAAAATAAAATACGTGAGGCTAAGGACTGCATAAAGAAGAGAGGGCTATTTAGCTCACACATTCGAAAACTGGACGTCCATGAGTGGGTGGATCCATTGGCTTTGTCTCTGATAGGGCTTCATGGTGAAGGACATTGTAACAGTGGGAATGCATGAAGAAAAGATCACGTGGCAAGACAGGTAGCTTTGCCTTGAGGGATTCAGGGGCCTGGTCTACTCTTTTATAACAACTTGCTTTCCTGAGAACTAAATCACTCTACAAGAACAACACTAATCTCCTTCAAGGGTGATGCAAACATGACATAATTACTTTGTACTAGGTCATACCTCTTAAAGATTCTGCCACCTGAATTTTGTCATACTGAAAAACTTCCAGTACATGAACCTTTTGAGACACACTCAACCCACTGTGTTTATGTTACAGTTTATATCTAAAATGTCCCCCAAAGCCTCTTGTGCTCCAAAGTGGGGCTTTTGGGAATAGCTGGATCATTGGTATGTGATACTGGATTAAGGGTGTGATAACTAGATTAGTCCACTGAATAGTTTAGCACACTTCTGTAGCCTAGATGGGATAAAAAGGAAAGTAAGGCTTGCTGCTCACTGCCTCCTGTCTACCCTACCATGGACTGTTTCTCCTCTGCCATGTTGCACTGCCTTGGAGGCAGCCAACTATGGACTGAAACCTCTACAAAATAAACCTTTTCTTCTTCTTCCTCTTCCTCTTCCTCTTCTTCTTTGGTACCGGGGATCAAACTCAGGTCCTTGCACTTTCAAGGCAGGCGGTGGAACCACTGAGCTAAATCTGTGGCCCCAGCTAAGACAGTTTATAAAGTCAGTACCATGAGGTTCCCCCCCCAAAAACCACAAAAACACTAAAAATAGAACTACCATATGATCCCGCTAGCCCACTACTTGAAACCACTCTCCAATATATTGCTTAGGGTATATATACAGAGGAAATAAAATCAGTGTATCAAAGAGACACTTGTACTTGCACCATCATTGTAACATTATTCACAAGAGCCAAGAAATAGAATCGATCTAAGTGCCCATCAATGGCTAAATGGATAAAGAAAATATGATGCATATACACAATGGAATATTACTCAGCTAAAGAAAGCATGAATCCTGTCATTTGTAGCAATATGAATGGAATTGGAGGGCTTTACATTAAGTGAAATTAATCCTATACAGACAAATATTCCATAACCTCACTCATATGTAGATGTTTAAAAAGTTGATTTTTTTGTTTGTTTTTTTGAGACAGGGTCTCTGTCTTAGCTACTTTTCTCTCATTGCTGAGAAAAATTCCTGACACCCAAAGTTAAGGGAGGAGGGCCAGAGATGTAGCTCAGTGGCACTGTCTTCCTGGCAAGCAGACACAAACTTAACTTTAAATTTTAACTTTAACTTAAACTTTAACCAAAGTTAAAGGAGGAAAGGTTTATTTAGCTCACAGTTTGTAGAGGTTTCAGTGCATAATCAGCTGGCTCCAAGGTAGGGTAGCATGGCAGAAGGGCATCACAGAGGAGAAATGGTTCATGGTGGGCAGAAGGCACCAAAACAAGAGATGGCCACAACTCTTTCTATCCCTTATATCTTATCCAGGCTACTTAGAGTGGGTAACACTCACACCCTTAATCCTAGTGCCCTTGATCCTAGCATTGCACTATGAATCAATCCCAGCATCACACACACTAGATCCAGCCACCTCTGAAAAAGTCCCACCTATGACTGTATGAGGCTTTGGGGAGACATCAAGAAATAAGCCATAACAGTCTTGCTTTGTAGTTCAGGCTGGCCTTGAACTCATGGTGATCCTCCTACCTTAGCTTCCCGAGTGCTGGGACTAACAGGTGTGTGCCACAATGTAGTCACCAGAGACTGAGAAAATGAAGGGGGAAAAGGGCTACAGAAATACAGATAACAGAAGTGGCAAGAATGATGGACAAGTATGTTCAAAGCAAGGAGGAGTGTCTTGGGAGGAATTAAGAGCAATGTGTCTTTTATGATAATAAACTTCCAAAAATTTAAACATTCACTATATTATTTGATCATCCCTCATATATTCTCTGTTATACTCCAAACCAATTAAGGCCCACATATTCCTTAACTACAAAAAGCCCAGTAATGAGGCTCATGATACTATTAGGGCCCCATGAAAATAGTTTAGTTCTATTAAAAATTGGAAGAAAACATAAAATTAACTCTGCCTTTATTATATTTATCTATATAAAAGCAATCATGACATATATTTATTTTTCCTTTTATCAATTTTTATTTTTTATTAGTACATTTGTATGGTACATAATGATTACATTCCTTGTGGGGAGTGGGTACATGTACTTAACACATCTTAATTCTCTGTTCTTTCCTTCCCCCCACCCCTCTTTCCACCCCCCTGTTTCTTCATCCTTTTCCCATAGGCAAAAGATCTATCTCCCTATTTCCCATTATCTAGCTTTTATTCTGCTCTTTATTTATATTTTGAGTTTCTCATATAAGAGAAACCATGTGATATTTAAACTTGTGCGTCTGATTTATTTCGCTTAACATTATGGTCTCAAGGTGCATCCACTTTCTTACACATGATTTAAGTTTATCCTTCTTTGTGGCCCAGAAGTACTCCATTGTGTGTAATGCCATATTTTTAAAATCCATTCATCCACTGATGGACGCATACAGTATATGGGCTGCTTCCAGGTTTAGCTATTATGAACTGTGCTATTATGGAAGAAGGGAGCCTACAAGTCGTAATGTGCTCCAGCCAGCAACTTTACCAGGTAAGTACTATTGTTATACAAAGAAAGAAACTAATGCCTCAGAAATGAATTGGCCAGTGTCAGACAGCTGAAAAGGGTGGGGTTAGAGACTTGAATCCAATTTGAGGAGGCCCTGCAGTTGTTATGCTGCTGAGCTCTGGGTCCTCCAGATCAGCACTGTCACAGCCTACAGACACGTCTGAGGGCTGGGAGATTTATCCTGGAAGGAGAAGCCTCGGGAGATATTTGATACAGTCTTCAAATATTTTAAGAGCTGTCATGCAGAAAAAGGATTAGCTCTTTTGTTTTCCTCTTGAGAATGGAGCTGGGAGAGGAGGAATGGGTTGCGGGAAGGTTGATTTAGGCCCCGTGATACAATGGACTTACGGGAAGGAATAAGATCCCTCTCAATGGTATGTACTGGCTTATGAAAATTGGAGGTGGGGAGTTTGACCGCAGTCTCTGACAGAAGAGCTGGAAACGAGGATGCATTGTAGAGAACTGCTGCCTTGGATGGGAGTTGGATAAAAACTAGATGAACAGGCCAGGGATTTAGCTCAGTGGCACCATGCCTGCCTCGCAAGTGCAAGGTCCTGAGTTTGATCCTCTGTACCAAAATAAGAACTAGATGAACAGCATATCCCATTCAACTCAAAGATCCCATGGTTGCAAATATCAACAGTTTGCTAACAGGAAGGAGTTGGGACTCTCCTTACATCTACCTCAGTTTCATCAGTCCTTAGTGAGCTCTCTTAAATACAATTGGTGGGAGAATAAATCAGTACAGATTTTTTGGAAGGTTTGTTTGGCAGCCCCTACTAAAGTTCATACTGTTCCTACCCTTTGACTCAGCAAAGCAGTATACGTATAAAAACCTATGCTACGACATAAGCACACAAATATGCAAAGATATTTCTCCAAGGATGTTCAACATGGTGTGTTTTTACTAGCAAAAAGTTGACAACTTTGGCTAGGCATGGTGGCACAGCCTATAGTCACAGCTACTTGGAAGGCTAAAGCACGAGGATCTCTTGGGCTCAGGAGTTTGCAGATGGCCTGGGTAAAATAGTGAAACATGTCTTAGACAAACAAAAATGTTGGCCACAGCCTAAGCTTTCATAGGAGATAGGCTAAATGAACTTAATGATATAGTCTTTCCTCAGCATCTGTAAAGGACTGGTTCCATGACCCCTCATAGATACTAAAGTAAGCAGATGCTCAAGCTCCTTGGATAAAGGAACGTAGCATTTGCGTGTAACCTATCCCTAGCCTCCTATATGCTTTAAATCATCTCTAGATTACTTGTAATTCCAAAGCAATGTACATGTTCTGCAAATAGTTGTTATATTGTATTTAGTAAGTAATTACAATGAAAAAAGTCTGTACATATTTATGATGGATGCATTTTTTTCTCTTGATTTTCAACTCAAGGTTGGTTGACTACACAGATGCTAAACCCATAGAAACAAAGGGTGGCCTGTATATGACTGATGTATTGTGCAGTGTGTTCATGAACCATGGCCGGCTGTAGGATCTAGGAAACACCAATGACCTGAAGGTCATTGACCCTGTATACTGTGACAAAGGTCCTTCCCCTTATGGATTCTTACCTTGTAAAAGGTAGAGGAATGATAGGCAGTAAATAAGCACAGCCAGTCATGGTCACACATGCCTGAAATACCAGCACTCAGGAGGCTGAGGTAGGAGATTCGCTGCAAGTTTGAGGACAACCTGAGCTACATAGTGAGTTGAAGGCTAGCCTAAACTACATAGTGGGACCCTTATGGGTAGCTTGTTTCTTTTTTTTCTTTTTTTCCGGTACCAGGCATGGAACTCGGGTCCTTCTGCTTGCACAGCAGGCAGCAAAACCACTGAGCTAAATCCCCAGCCCAAGGGTAGCTTGTTTCTAAAAAGTGGCTCACCAACTAAACATTACCAGCTTCAGGTTGCTTGCTTCTCCTTCTGGAGTTAGATTCCAGGTTCTTCTTGTCTCAAACAAAGAACTGGATGAAATGAGCAAAAAGTAGTGGGAGAGTTTGTTCGAGAAAGTAAAAGTGAAGGGTGGAAAGAAACTGGCTCTGCAGAGTGAGCTTGGGCTGAGTAAAAAGACAAAAAAAAAGACAAAAATAAGAGAAAGTAATGATAACAAAGCCTTCAGGGCATGGATGTGTCCTTTCATGCTACCCAAATCTTGAGGAAACCTGGGGGAACCTTCTAGTAAGAGCCCTGGGAGGAGGTGCTGGGATCCCACGGCTCAGGCTGGTGGCAGATCTAGGGTACCCTATGGAAAACCTGCTCCAGCTCTCCAGAGAGGTCCACGTGCAGGGCTTTGGGGTCAGTTCTGCACATGTGTGAACTTGTAATTTACAGGTCACACCTACTTTCCCAGGCAGCTTTTGCCACACCTTACTACTCTCCCACTTCAACCTTATCTCAAATAAAATAAAAACATAAGGAGTTGCTAAGGAAATCACACAGCCTATTAGAGGGTGGGAAGCACCATGAAGAGAGCTGTGGAATGCAGAGCAGAACTGAGAACAAGTTGCAATTTTAAGTGAGGTCAAAGAGGACATTTGAGTCAAACCTTGAAGGCCATTGGTGGGACACCTGCCACTCCCTGTGGTTCTTAGTTGGAAAGTCTCTGGGAGGGCACTTGTAAGGGGCCTCGCACTCAGGAAGCCCTGGAAGGACAGTAGCTACTGTTCATTTTGGTCCTGAAATTAAAATAGTCACAAAGATTGCTGACCCTAGGAAGAGGCCCTAAAGGCAAAGAGGTTTGCAAGTAGAGAGTGGGGAACGTTTGAGGTGGTGACTTTTCTATCTGCCTCCCAGAAATAAGTGAAAACATTTCATCCAAGGGGATGTTTCCTGCCTGCCCTGGCTGCCCTGCTGGCCTCTGAAGCAATCTGCCCACTGTGTGCCACCCAGTTTAACCCCCGGGGGGAGGCTCCATGGCACCCTCTGTCCCTGCTAAGGCCGGCCTCTGGTCGTGCCCTGCTTTGCCTTCCACATCAGCCAATGAATGGCAAAGCCTTTGGTGTGGTAAGATCCTTCCCCTGACAGGAAGTTAACCATCAGCAGCTCCTTTATTGTGGGAGTTGGTCCATATTGGTGTATTTCTTCTGAGTCATGATGACAAAGGAATCGGATTCCTGACTCCTGCAAGCCTTATTTAGTTTCTTTTAAAAGTGACCTTGACTTCCCCTTCAGGATAACTGCTATCTATTGGGGTCTGCTATGCCTTAAATGTTCCCTGCATAGCAGAGGTCGATAGTTTGCCTGTGTGTTACCAAGAAGGTGGGAAAATGTCACCACCACTAATAACAATAATAATAACCACACCTTCACTACCGGGGTCCGCTCTGGGTTAAATAGTCCCTAAACTAAACTGGGTGTGTGTCGCACATCTTTACTACCAGCACTCTGGAGCACTCTGGGAGCCTGAGGCAGGAGAATTACAAGTTCAAGCTTAGCCCAGGCAATCTAGTGACTTAGCAAGGCCCCATCTCAAGCTAGAAAGGGAGAGAGAGGGAGAGGGAGGGGGGGGGAGAGGGAGAGAGGGGGAGGGGGAGGAGGAGGGAGAGGGACAGAGAGAGAGAGACCTTCAACACAAAGGCACCAATTGGTACCCTAAGAGAGGTCACATTAAGCCCTAATTAGGGAAATTTGGAAGAGTTTCACCGATATTAACACAGGAGATTAGGGCGCGTGGCAAAGCTGGCTGGGGAAGTGGGCATTAATTACAAGATCCTGGAAAACATGTGCAGAACACTTCCCAAAGCCCTGCATGTGGACTTCTTGCAAGAACTCAAGCAGGTTTTCAATAGGATGGCCTGGACCTAACGTCAGCCTGAAGCGTGGGATCCCAGCACCACCTCTCGGGACCCGATGTTCTCGCGGGTTTCCTCAAGATTTGGACAATATAAAGGACACCTGCCAAGAAGCGCTTGCAATGGTGGCTTCCCTTATGATACTCCACTCTGCTTTCTCCATGGTGTTCATTTATCTTTTTCCTCTTTTACTCAGCCCAGCCTCGCTCTACACAGCCCGTTTCTCTATTCACTCTTCACTTTTACTCTGTCAAATAAACCTTGCCACTGATTTTTGCTTGTTTTGTTCAATTCTTTGTTCAAGACAGGAAGAACCTGGAATCTAACTCTGGATGGAGAGGCAAGCAACCCAGAACCTGGTAACGTTTAATTGGGGAGTCACTTTTAGAAGGAGCTCCCCAGTAACATTTTGGCATAGCCAGGAGATTCTGATAACAGTACCAATGGTGACATGACCAAATGAGAGTCTACTAATTAGGGTTTTGACATAGGGAATGGGGAATAGTGTCCCAGCCAGAGGACATAACAGAGGAAGATCATGAAGGCTGCTGAATATGGAGCTTATTCAAGCTGTTCTAAGAGCTCCTTTTGTCTGAAGCCTCATGATGTAGAAAAGAATTCATAACAGTAATAGTCAATATTCATATTGTACTTGCCTGTGCCCAGCAGCTTTGTAAACACGTGTCTATGTGTTATGTGTAAAAATCCATGGGACCCTCACAACAATCTTGTGAGAAAGCGTATCAGTATCCCAACTTTGCAGGTGAAGAGACAGTGGCGAAGATGGGTTGATAATTTCCCCACATGGAGTTTATAAAATGCCACCTTCAGTAACAATGCCACCCATGCCACCACTGCCACTGACTGGTGACCAAGCACGGTTCTGAATGTTGGGCATACCTCCTCCTCCTAGGGTTTACTCCTCACTGTCCGGGTGAGGAAACAGGTTGGGGAGAGTGACTAGCTTGAAACTGTGTAGCTGGACATGAGTACAGCTGAGATGGAAACTCAGGACTGACATCTAAGTGCTCTGTTGAATCACAATTTCCTTACCTCACCAGGAACTGACAAAGACGTGTTCTGTATATGTTTATCTGCCAACGAGAGTTTGGAGAGAAGGGAGAAAATAAAACTTAAGATCGATGCAATGAGTAGAACCAAGCTGTCTGCATATCAGAATCCTTGGAGGAAGTGTGGGAAAACGTAGACTTCTGGTCAGACAGTGTGAGGTGGGACTCTTGAGTCATACTTTAAACAAAGGCTCCAGGTTTACTTTATGGACAGCAAAGCAACGTGGTAAATAAATTCTGCACACTCACGAACAGGGCTTAAATTCCAGCTCTGTTTCTTATCAGATATGTTCTGGGCAAATCATTCAGCCTGGCTCTGCTTCAGTTTCCTCTTGTAGAAATGGTATTTTAAACATTTTTCATTGGTCCATGTTGGCATAATGATCACATTCCTCATGGGGAGTTGATGCATGTACACAGCACATCTTAATTTTTTAAAAAATCCCCTTCCCTTCCTCTATCTCCGCCTTCCTTCCATCTCTCTTGGTCCCCTTCCCAAATGAGAAAGATCTATCTCTCTATCTCCTATTATCTATTTTTATTTTGCTTTTTATTTACATTTTGGGTTTCTCATGTAAGAGAAATCATGTGATATTTAATCTTCCATGTCTGATTTATTTCACTTAATGTTATGGTCTCAAAGTGCATCCATTTTCCTACAAATGACTCAAGTTTATCCTTTTTTATGGCAGGGTAGTACTCCATTGTGCATAAATACCACATTTTACTTATCCACTCATCTGTTGATGAACATATAGGCCACTTCCAAGATTTAGCTATTGTGAATTGTACTATTATAAACATGGGTATTCATGAATCACTGTACTATGATGTCATTAACATTTTCAGGAAGATACATAGAAGGGGAATAGCTTAGTCAAATGGAATTTCTTTAGTTTTTTGAGGCATCTCCATAATTATTTCCATAGTGGCTGTACTAGTTTACACTCCCATCAACAATGTAGAAGGGTTCCTTTCCCCTGCATCCTTGCTGGCATTTGTTATTATTTGATTTTTTTTTTTTTTTTTTGGTACTGGGGATCGAACTTGGGTCCTTGCGCTTGTGCAGCAGGCAGCGAAATCACTGAGATAAATTCCCGGCCCATTATTTGATTTCTTGATGATGGGCACTCTTTCTGGGGTAAGATGGATATTCAGTGTTGTTTTAACTTGCATTTCTCTAATGGCCAGTGATGCTGAACATTACTTCATGTATTTATTGGCCATATGTACTTCTTCTGAGAAGGGTCTCTTCATTTCAGATGCCCAGTTTTTGATTGGGTCTTTTATTTTGGGGAGACCTAATTTTTAAAAATTCTTTACATATTCTCCATATTGTTCAAGGTGTACCCGGCAAAATTTTTTCCCCATTCTGTTGTTTGTTTCCTTCATTGTGCAGAAGCTTTTAAATTTGATATGATCCCATTTGTTGATTCTTGATACTATTTCTTCTGCAACTGGGGTTCTGTTTAGAAAGCCTTTGTCTATGCCTATGTCTTCAACAGTTTTACCTATTTTATCTTCTAGCAGATTGTTTCAATTTGAACACTTAGATCTTTGATCCATTTTTATTTTAGTTTAGTACATGTGAGAGATATAGGTCTAGATTCAATCTCCTGCATGTGGACACCCAGTTTTCCCAGCACCGTTTGTTGAAGAGGCTGTCTTTTGAACAGCGATAAGTGTTTGGCCCCTTTGTCAAACATCAGGTAGCTGAATATGCTTAGAGTTGTTTCTGCACCCTCTATTCTGTTCATTGATTCACATGTCTGGGTTTGTTGTTGTTGTTGTTGTTGCTTGTTTGTTTGTTTTGCTAATACCAGGCTGTTTTTATCACTATAGCTTTGTAGTATAACTTGAAGACCAGGATTGTATGCCTCCGTCTTGCTCTTGCTGCCCAAGATTGCTTTTGCTATTTTGTCTTTTCTGATTCCATATGAATTTTAAGAATATTTTCTCTACTTCTGTGAGGAACGCTTTTGGCATTTTCATTGGGATTGCTTGAAATCTGTATATCAATTTTGGAAGTATGGCCATTTTGATATATTGGTTTTGTCTATCCAGGAACAGGGGATTTCTTTCTTTCTTTCTTTCTTTCTTTCTTTCTTTCTTTCTTTCTTTCTTTCTTTCTTTCTTCTTTCTCTCTCTCTCTTTCTATCTACCTTTGCTAGCTTTTCATTAATGTCTTCTATAAGTTCACCAATTGTTTTGTTTATTACAATCATTATCTACTTAGTTATATCTTTTATGAACCCACCAAGCAGCTTATTGATCTGGTTTTTTGTTTGTTTGGTTGTTAGGTTGTTTTTTTTTGTTTTTGGTACCGGGGATCAAACTTAGAACCTTGTGCTTGTGAGGCAGGTGTGGCACCACTGAGCTAAATCCCTGACCCTTCATCTGTTTTTTAAACCTTCTCTATTATCCTTTAAAATAATTCAGATGTGTGACTTTTTCTTTCCTCCTCCTCCTTGGTGTCTCATGGACCAGCTCTGGGGGAGATGAGAGTTTTGGGAGACATTCTGTTGCCTTGTTTTCTCATGTTTCTATTGTTTTGTTTGTTTGCTTTGTGCTTAGGTTTGCAATAGCTTGTAGTGGAGAGACTTTGTTGCTAGTATGGAGATCCTTTTGGTTAGTCTGCATTTCAGGGGTGCACTGAAATGGCTAACTATAGCTCTTTGCCTCTGTCCTGAGATTCTAGCACCTCTGTTAATAGGAAAGCATGGAATGCAGCACTCGGTTCATCAGGAATGGACCGCAGTATTGTTACTGTCACAAATGTAATCACATATTGGTATACAGAGAAAAACTACTAAAAACAATAACTATACATGCCTGGCAATGTTAAGTAAATTAGTAACAGTAATATCATCCAAGACAAACTAGATATTGACACACTATAAGAATCATTAATGTACTACCCTTAATCTTAGAAATTAAATCTACAATTATAAGTATTAAGACAAACCAAATGTCGGCATACAGCAGATATCTACTAAATGAGACAGTTATACCTCTGCTAATGATAGAAAAAAATTCAACAGTAGTAACATAGAGTCAACTATCTAAACATTAATAAAGCTTTATGGTTATATAATTAAAGATACAGGGGCTTAGGAGTTAGAGAATGTAAGAATTATTTGAAAAATTAAACATTGGGAGCTGAGGAGGAGAGAAAAATTGGGAGGCTGAGGCAGGAGGATTGCTACAAGTTCAAGGCCAGCCTGGGCTACATAGTGATTTCAAGGCCAGCCTCCTCCTCAGTGCCCATCTCAAAAAAAAAAAAAAAAAAAATAGAATTAGATAAAAGTAACAGAAAAAAATAGAAATAGGAGATAAAAGAAAAATTAAACTATATGGAGAATGAAAAACAGAAAAACTTAAAAGGAATAATGAAAGGGGAAAAAAAGAATGTGAAAAAGAAGAAAAAAAGAAAATGAGTCCAAAGACAGAAAATTATTTTCTCTCTATATCTGAATGGGTGGTTTTCTTCCAGGATCTGCAGTTTCGGAGTCCAGCAAGTCATGGTCTTCTAGCCCTATCGCCTGTGGGTTTGGGTTTTTTGTTGTTGTTTTTTGTGTTTTTGGTACCAGGGATCGAACTCGGGTCCTTCCACTTGCGAGGCAGGCGCCGGGACCACTGAGCTAAATCCCTGGCCCTCACCTGTGGGTTTGTGAGGTGGTCTCCCATTCCAGAAGCCTCTTCTGTTAGCCCAGCCGTGGCAATGTCCAAGCCGAGACCCATCCACGTTCACACTGGTAGGTAGGGAAGTCAGTCAGACCTCAGCTCTGTTGTAGATGTAGGCAGCAGGACAAGGATTAAAGTAGTTTCAGACACACCCATTTCTGAGCAGAACTCAAACTGGGCCTGGCTTCTCACTGGAGGGCACAGGGCCCATGGCCTTTCGGGCCTGGGTTTAAATTTGTCAGGGTGTCTCCTAGCCCACTCTGTGCTCCACGCATGTCTCTTGGGGCCGTCTCTCACCCGGTCCCTGTGGGAGGCTAGCACTGGGAGTCCTGAAGTGAAGTTGTTTATAAAAAATTGTTTTGAGTCCTAGATTTAAATAACCAACTCCTGGTTAAGCACTCTGCGGCATTATGGCAGACGCCCACGCTTGAATCCCACCTCAGGTGTTGCCCACCGTGCGGAAGAAGTCCCCAAAGGGCAAAACCCCTGGCTGCTTTCGCAGTTCACAGCAATTTGCAGTTCACAACCTCTCCTTGGATGGCCCGGCTCCAGGGGCTCACCTTGCTCCTGGCTGCCCTCTCCACGAGCCAGGAACCGTAAGCCAGGGCAGGAGTCCAGGTTGTTTCCTTCTTTTCTCTGCGTTGTGGCCCACCTCTCCAACTCCTCTGTAGCTTCTAATTTTTCCTGTCCATTTCTTCCTGATTCCTGGTGATCCACTTCTCTTTTTTTCTTCACTAAGTTGTTATTTCCCAGTGTCTGGAATCCAGATCTTGGAGAGGCTGAATTTTGCAACCAGTCACCATTTTCTTTCCTCTTGTCTTTTTCACTTATTGTTACATGTGTAACAATGTCTTCTTGTTCTTACATGTGTACAATGTCTTCTTGCCTCCCCAGTTAGACTGTAAAGTTATATGGTAATCTAATAGTACGACAGGATTGGTTTCTTCTCTGCCTCTTCTGTACCCTATCTCAGGGCTAATGTAATGCTCTCTCTTTTTTTTTAATGTTTGAGATAAGGTCTCACTTCGTAGTGTGGGTTGGCCTTGAACTCACTATGTAGCCCATGCTGCCTCAAACTCACAGTGATCCTCCTGCCTCAGCCTCCCAAGTGCTGGGACTACAGGCATGCACCACCACACCCAGCTGTACTGCTGTCTTTGTGGTAACAGTACTTCTTCTTTTCTTTTTTTTTTTTTTTTTGGTACCAGGGATCAAACTCGGGTCCTTGCATTTGCACAGCAGGCTGCGAAACCAGAGCTAAATCCCTGGCCGGGTAACAGTACTTCTTACCTAGAGTTTCTATATGGACAAAAATTGGTATATACATGTGAAATGTTGCCTTTGTGACTTGTACAGTCAGAATTTGATAAACATCTGCTGCTATAATAATAACGGTCTTACAATGAATTAAGAGAATAGTTAAGTCATGTAAACTGCACTTCCCAGACCTATCCTCTGACCTAAGAGAAAAGAATGTCCTTATCATATGAATTTGTCGATGGGCTATTCATTAAATAATAGAAGATATTTTCATTCCTAGAAAACACAAATTGATTTAGATGGAAAGGGGCATAATGTGTGCAACTTACTCTCAAGTAGTTCAGCATTCATTATATACATTATGTATGTAAATGTAGACTGTAGATGCTGAGGGAGCACACACACAAACATGAGCAAGTGTTGATGATGGCCACATCTACATGAAGAGTATTAGGAAGTTCACTGTGCTATTCTTTTTTTTTTTTTTATTACGGAAAAGGCAATTAGTTCATCTCCAAGAGTTGCCAAAGTCCTAACAGTTTCCGCATTGCTACGAAGTTCAAATCCAAAGTCTCCTCTAAGATTTAAGGCAAAGTGAGCTATAAGCCCCTGTAAAAGCGAAAAGAAAGTTAAACACTTCCCACATTCAATGAGACAAAATAGACATTTCCATTCCAAAAGTTACAAACAGGGGGACAGAAAGGACCAAAGCAAGTTCAAAATACAGCAGGGAAAACATTAAATCCCACAGCTCCACTTTGAGCACCCCAGCAATCTGTGGCAAGTTGTGAACTCCAAAGGTCTTCGATAGCTCTGCCCCTATGCTACTGCAGATGGTTGTAGCTCCCATGGCTGCTCTTGAGCCAGTTCTGCTCCCTCCTTGCAGTTTTACTCCAATGATCCACGCTCCTGGCTTCTCTAAACTTCTGGGGTCTCCACTGTACCTTCACTTCACACACTGCCCTCGCAGAGGTACACTTGCCAGGCCTCCTGGGCCTTCTTCTGAAATCTGGGTGGGAGCCTTCCTGACCGCACAACTCTTCCATTCTGCATGCACCTAAAACCAGCACCACGTGAATGATGCTAAGCTCTGCTGCCAGCTGAAGCAGTAGTAGCCAGTCTTCCCTTTCTCTTGGCTGAAGGGGGCTAGTGCCTGGATCTCTGAGCACTTTGAATCCAATTCCCAGGAAAAAATTCTTTAGGCTGCCACCATTCTGGAACATGGTGCCCTGGGGCTCTCTTCTCAAAGCAAAGTCTTTCACATTTGTAATTTTGAAGCCCCAAAGGGTGGAGTCCTGGTGCTTCCTGTGATGCCCTCAGGCCATCTTTTCCATGCTCCTGTTACTTCTCAATCAAGATTTCCTCTGCTCTAGCTTTGCAGTCCACAGCTTTATTGGAGCTTTCTTTCTGGCCAAACTCAAAACATTTTAAATGGAAAATGGAAACAAAGTCTTCTTAAATAGGGAGGGATGGAGGGGTTGAAGGGAGGGCAGGGGAAGGGGGAAAAATAAGAACCAAGAGAGATTATGTAAAGGTGCAAATTTCCAATGATGAATGTCATTATATTGTATACCTAAAATGTACCAATAAAATAATATTCTTTTGGGGGGGGGGTACCAGGGATCGAACTTGGGCCCTTGTGCTTGCAAGGTAGGCACCAGAACCACTGAGCTAGATCCCCAGCCCTAAAATAATATTCTTTAAAAAAACATTTTAAATCATTCTGCTGGGCTCTGTGCTCTTTTTTCTCAACATAGATCTGGCTAAAACCCCCCAACACTAGCCATGCCACCACCTCAATATTTGACTGCCTTGAAATTTTTTCTGCAATATTAATTAGAACACTGTCCTAAACTCAGTCTCAAGCAAAGTATCTGGACACGAACAAATGCAGACAAACTTTCTGCCAAGCCATAACACATATTGTCTGGAGTCCAGCAGCCAATGCAGTCCTTCTTCCTAGCAGAAACTTTCCGAGCCTGGTCTTTACCAGCTTTCTGGTCTTCTGAGGGTTTAACCAGAATCTCCCATACAGTACAGCCTATGGCGTTCCAGCTCTACTTCAGCTGGCATCTCTGAACCTTTCTTAACTCTTCCAGTTCCCACAAGCCAGTTCCAAAGGCTCTTGAGCCACATGGCCAGGTAATGTTACAGCAACAACCCTACTTCTCTGGTACCAAATTTCTGTGTTAACTACTTTTTCTCTCTGCTGAGACAAAATACCTGACACCCAAAGTTAGAGGGCAAAGGCTTTATTTAGCTTACAGTTTGTAGAGGTTTCAGTCCATAGTTGGCTGGCTGCAAGGCAGAGTGGCAGAGGGGCAACAGTTCATGGCAGCAGAAGACAGGAAAATAAACAAGAGCTCACTGTGCTATTCTTGCAACTATATATGAAAATTATTTCTTTAAAAAAGAATATTCCTTGTGGGGGATTTAGCCCAGTGCACCGCACCTGCCTCAAAAGCACAAAGTCCTGAGTTCGATCCCCAGTACCAAAAAAAAAAAATTCCTTGAAAATCACATTGGCTTAAAGCCAGGCATGGTGGTACATGCCTGTAACCTCAGCACTTGAGAGGCTGAGGCAGGAGGATTGCTGCAAGTTTGAGGACAGCCTCAGCTACATAGTGGGTTCAAGCCTAGCCTGAACTACATAATAACACCTGTCTCCAAAAAATCATCACATTGACAGCCAGGCATGGTGGCACATGCCTGTAGTCCCGGTTACTTGGGTAGCTAAGGCAGGAGGATCACACATTTGAGGTCAACCTAGGCAACTTAGTAAGAACTTGTCTCAAAATAAAAAAATAAATACTGAACAAATAAGTAAGGGCTGGTGGTGTAGTTCAGTGTTAGAGAGCTTGCCTAGCATGTGTGAGGCCCTAGGTTCAATCTCCAGTACTGCAAAATAAATAAATAAATAAATAAATAAATAAATATCACACTGGCTTATTCAAGCTACAAGAAGTTCTATAGGAAAATAAATTGTTTCTCTCAATATCTCAATATCTTCTAATCTAAAATGCTTTTTCTTTTTCAGTAACTCTAGCCAACACTTTCGGCATAGTCTAGCATCATATATTTGTAAATGAAAGGGAGAGAGGGTGCCTATGTGTTGTAGAAGAAGAATTCACAAGACTAGGCAAAATGACTCAGGAATGTGGACTTTGGCACTGGGAGAGTGATGAAACCATAGAATAAACTCAGTTCCTCTGCTGGCTGGGGGTAGCGGTAACTGAGAAGATACTGAATTTTGCTTCAGATGTGAGGTGTTTAAGTGCAGGCTTTGAGTAGCATTGTCAGAGATGCCTCTAGAAATGGAGAAAGAAGTTAGTTTTATTCTACAGTTTAACAGCATAAACAGTAGAAGTGTCTACTAAGTGAATGGCTGAGGGCACTGGAAGATATAGGGAAAATGGATGTTTTTATTTTCTCCTACACACCATCCATTTCTCCTGCTTTTGGTAATGGTACATCAGGGTTGTTGTTTTTTTTTTTTCTTTTGGTTCTGGGGATCGAACTCAGGACCTTGAACTTACAAGCCAGGCAGTGGCACCACTGAGCTAAATCCCCAGCCCATACTGGAGGTATTCTTGATGAGACTGTCAAACAAAATCTTCTTTCTCTTTTGGCACCACGTAGGTGTGTGAACTAACCTGGCCGATTAGATTCTTTCTCCTGGAAATATGAATATTAATCAAAGTGCCATTGGTAGTAAAAATGTTTGGGTCCAATTTGTTCCATCATCACTGCCCTGAAAAAGCAACACATGCACATTTCCTATGTATCATCTTGTCAAAAGGGTTTAACTTGGGTCTAATCCTAAGAAAATAATGAGACAAAGCCAAAAAGATGGAACATTTTATCAGATATCTGGGAAAAGTTCCTCATAAAAGTCAAAGTCATTTAAGAAAAGGGAGAGGGAGAATTATTCTGGATTGAAATAGTTGAAAGATGCATAAAAATCAAATATAGTACAGAATATTGTTTGGATCCTAAACTGAGTAATAAAAGCCAGCTATAAAAACAAACATTTAAATGACTAAGCAAAGACTTTTAAATCAGTTGTTTCAAATATGCTGTAGGAGTAAAGGAAATTTTATATGGAAAACTAAAGGTTATTATGAAAATGATGTCTTGCCAAGCAGACAATATACTGATAAAGAGAGAGAAATTATTACAAAGAACCAAATAAAAATTCTGAAGTTAAATGTATAACTGAAATGAAAAATTCACTAGAAGGTTTAAGTAGCAGAGTTGAGCAGGCAGAAGAAAGAATTAATTCACTTAACCATAGCAAAATTGAGATGCTCAGTTTAAGAAGAAGAAAAAGAAAATTGAGCAGAGTCTAACATAATGTTGTGGGACAACATCAAGCACCCCACCAGGCATGTAATAGAAGAATTTTGAAGAGATAGTGACCAAAAAGTCCCAAAGTTGATAACACAAACCTCTAAGAACTGTAACGAAGCTCAAGTAGGACAAATTTAAAGACACAATGAGACATATTACAATCAAACTGCAAAAAAGGGAAAGATAAAGAAAGAATACCAAAGTGTTAAGAGAGAAGCTATTTGTCACATATAAGGGACTCTCAATGAGCTTAACTGTAATCTCTGCTATTTGGGAGGCTGAGGCAGAAGGAACATGAATTTGAGGCCACACTGAGAGATTTAACAAGACTTGGCTCAAAATAAAAAATAAAAAGAGCTGGGGATGTAGCTCGGTAGTCAAATGCCTCTGGGTTCAGTCACCAGTTGGGGATTAACTGCTGATTTTTCAACAAAATTATAGGGACCAGAAGGCAATGGAACAACATAGTCAAAGTGCTGAGAGAAAAAAATTGTCAACTAAGAATCTCATAGCCCCAAAACTATTCTTTAAAAATAAAGGTAAAACTAGGAGACCCTTGGAAAAATAAAAACCAAGAAAATCATTGCTACTACTTCACCTGACCTTCAATCAATGCTAAAAGGAGTAATAAATGTTAAATAAATGCTAATAAATGCTAGCTTCAATAAATGCTAAATTCCTAAGCTGAAATGAAAGAATATTAGGAAGTAACTCACACCAAGATGAAAAAATAAATAATGAGAACTACATAAGTAAGTGTATTTTTGGTAACTTCACCAGTATCAAAAAATTCTGTGTTTTTACTCCTTTTTTATGATTTAAAAGACCACTACAAAAACAAAACACTACATAAAATAATAATTACAAATATATGGTGATGGGCACACAATGTATAAAGATACAATTTTTGACAGTAACAACATATTGGAGATAATGGACCCATATAGGATAAAATGTTTGCATACTATTGCTACATTAATTTGAAATATATAGTTATAAATTAAGATGGAAATTTAAAAAGAAAAGTAGCTGAGTGTAGTGGTATATATCTATAATCCCAGCACTCTGAAAGGCTGAGGCAGAAGGATCACAAGTTCAAACTCAGCCTGGGCAATTTGGGAACTTAGCAAGACACTGTCTCAAAATAAAAATTTTAACAGGGCTGGGGATGTAGCTCAGTGTGAAGGCCATGAGTTCAATCCCCACTGCTGCCGGAAAAACAATGTTTATTATAATCTCCAGGGTAACTACTAAGAAAAAATAATGAAAAGGGAATCCAAATGGCACTCAAAAGAAAGTAGTGCTGGTGAAACAACAACAACCAAAAGTAATTTGACATATAGAAAACAAATAGCAAAATAGCAGAAATAAGTTCTTACTTAATCATGAACATATTAAACGTAAATGAATTAAACTCTCTAAATAAGGGACAGAGACTGGCAACATGGAAAAAATAACATAAACCACCTATAGTTATCCCTCGAGATCCATGGTGAATTGGCTGATATGGGCTACACATGTCTCTAAAGGGATACTTTTTGTACATAGGCTACATATATCTTCCTGTGTGCTTTAAATCACCTCTGAATGACTTGTAATACCCAACACAGTGGAGAAGCTGTATCAATAGTTGCTCTGCTATATTATTTAAGAAATCGTGACCCAAAGTCTACATGTTCAGGAAAGGCACAGTCATAACCCCACATACATAGCACATGAATGAGCTGAGAGGGGCGCAAGACTCTGACAATGAGCGCTGGGGACCCAAGGGTCTGGGGAGTGGTGGTGGCTGCAGCACGTGGGCCTGTAAATGACTACATTTGCATGAATTCAGCAGAGTGCTTGGCATGTAGCAAATTCACGTTTTGCTTTTTGGGATTGCCTGGATTTTCTTGTCCAAATATTTTCAGTTGGTGGTTTGTTGAATCTGTTGCTGTGGAACCCATGGATAAACAGGGCTCACTGTAGACACAAAGACAAAAAGTTAAAAGTAAAATGATGAAAAACCATATTCTATAGGAATAATAACCAAAAGAGAACTGGACACATTATACTAAAATTAGAAAAAAAGACTTTAGGTAAAAATGTCTTATAACTGGGCATGGTAACGAACACCTGATATGCCAGCACTCGGGAGGCTGAGGCAAGAGGGTTGCCATGAGTTCGAGACTGGCCTGGACTACATAGTGAATTGAAAATAGACCCCTAAAAAAAAAGAGAAAGAAAATAGACCCCTAAAATAATGAAACAAATATTGACATGTTGAAGGAAGAAATGGAGAATTCACAATAGTGGAGACTTAAACATTCTTATTTTCAATAATAGAAATAGGCAGTTCATAATAATGAAGACTTTAACATTGTACTTTCAATAACTGAACAAAGTTGGTGTGGTGCCTCATGCCTGTGATCCCAGCACTGAGGAGGACGAGGCAGGAGGATCACCGTGAGTTTGAGGCCAGCCCAGGCTACATAGTGAGTTTAATACCAGCCTAAACTATCTAGTGAGAACCTGTCTCAAAAAGTCAAAAATAAAATAAAATAATGGGTAGAAGAACTAGGCAAAAGATAAACAAGAAAATAGAAGATTTAATATTATAAGGCAATTAGACCTAACACATTTCTATTGTATATTTCATCCAATAGCAGCAGAATACACATTCTTCCCAAATGGTCATAGTCATTCTTTAGGATCAACCATATGTCTGACCACAAAACAAGTCTCAATAAATTTAAGAAGCCAAGCATGGTGGTGCATGCTTTAATCCCAGCAGTTTAAGAGACTGAGGCAGGAGAATTCCAAGTTCATCTGCCTTGCAAGTGCAAGGTCCCGAGTTCAATCTCTGGTACCAAAAAAAAAAAAAAAAAAAAAAAAAAGAACCAAACGTTACTAGAGAGATAGTCCCCTGGGAAATAGATCAAGGACAGGGGTAGAAAGGGAAAGAAAGAAAAACAGCAACAGACAAAGAAAGGCACCAAATGGCCTTGGGACTTGCACCAAGAGAACAGAAAAAGAGCTGACGGGCAGGGCACAGAAAGCCGAGTGCACAAACAATAAGCCGCCCACCTCCAATAAAAGATAAGCAAAGCCAAAAGGGGGCTGACTAACCGCGTGGGAGTGTGTCCTCACACCTGTGCACCAATTTTCTATACACTTACATACACGCGGATTCACTCTAGACTCGTTATATTCTTCACTCCATAGTAACTGTAGAGTACAATAGATATCCACAAATCCCCTTACTAACTCTAAGCTACCCATGAATAAGGTACCTCCAGGCCGGGGATTTAGCTCAAGCGCAAGGACCCGAGTTCGATCCCTGGTACCAAAAAAATAAAAAAATAAAAAAATAAGGTACCCCCCTTGCCAGCTAGCCAGCCACCTACCCCAAAGATAAGGCCTGAAAAGGTAGGTCAAGGGCAAGTAAACAGATAGACAAAAAGAAGCTGCATGTAGACTACTGGGAGAAATGACGGTAGGCCAAGCTGCCCGGAAGCCAATCAACTCATGGCAAGTCCTGGGTGGAGGGGAAGGGTCACTCGGCCTCCTATAAAAGCAGCTGGCAACAAAGGGCCCCGGGGTCCTCCATCATTTCCAGAGCCCCTACCCTGATTCTTTCCTATCAGGGTAGCTGTCTGTCTTCTTTCTCCCCCTTCCTTTTCCTCTTTGCAAATAAAGTGTCTTCCTTTCATTAAACTTTGTCCCTCTAATTGTTTAATGGGGCCAAGTTTATGATCCCGGTGGGACAGTAGAGGAACCGTAGTCATCTCCCAACTGCAACAGAATGAGAGGGCGATGTGGAAAAGGCGTTTGACAAAAATCCAATGGCGTTTCATGAGGAGAACGCTCCACAGCTAGGACTAGGAGAGAATTGCTTCAACAGGATGGAGGGCGTATGTGTACAACAAACCCGCAGCGAGTTCCATGGAGACAGATCGAGGACGCCTCTTTCACGCCTTCTTCAACACTCATTGAGTGTTTTTAAATGGAGGTTTATGTTATTATTCAGGTATCGAAAGACCACTGCCATTGGAAAGAGTGTGTGCTAGAGTCACACTCTCAGCAGGAGAGGGACACCACACCACTGGGAGTGGGACACGTGGTACATGGCTGAGGGGGACCCCACCTTCTCTTTAGGGGTGCTTTCTCCAACCTTGTCCAGGAATGGTTTCATCAGGAAGAAGCCGGAGAGCCAGCATAAGCAGGTTTAGAACTGGCTAGTTTGAAGAACTGCAGAAGGTTCTCAACCCTGGGGCTATGTCCAGTTGTCTGATGCCTGGCTACACAAGGGTTAAGGCAGATGGGTCTGGATCTGCAGTGCCCAAGCCCCATGAAAGAGGTGTGTGGCGGTGTGGACTCTGGATCTGATGTTTTGCTTTTGAAAAACACACTTCAGGATGAGTCACTTACTATCTCCAGGAGTTGGCAAGTCACGGGAAGGACCCCAGGTATCAAAGCATCAGAATAAAAAAATAAACTACGTGGTCAATGCATTGAACTTCTAGCCAAAGCATTTAGGTAAGAAAACTTAAAAGCCACCCAAATTGAAAGGAAAAATTAAAGCTATTCAGAGACGACATGACCTTACATGTGAAAAAATCCTAAGGTCTACATACGACTAAAAATAATCAGAACTTATAAACATCACGCACACATTTCTTATATGTGACATAATACAATATGAATTCAAGGTAACAATAGTAAGTCATGATAAACATTTGAAATTCCTGGTAAAATCAAAGAAAATAAAATCATGAATTGTAGTTAAAAAGCCAATGGATACAATAAAAAGAAAAACTAAAACAGAACAGGCTAAGCTAAAAGGAGATAGGAAAAGAAGGAAAAAGAACAAGGACAGGGAAAATAGAAGAGAAAAAGGTGAGACAGTAGATCCAAACTCAACTACAGCAACAATTATATTAGTTCTACTGTGGGTCAGTAGGCTAAACATTCCAGATTAAAGTCACAGGAGCATGTGCAGTACAACAATATTGGAGATAAAGATGGTTGAATAAATCCAGAAAGATTTTGAAATCCACAGGGATCCAAGCTGATCCCTTCAAGCTAACAGTTTCGGTTGGGTTGCTGGTCTTTGGGCAGGGGGTGGCTGATGCGGAGGCTTGTCCTATTTTCAGAAGCTGTCTTGACTTGTCCCGTGAGAGGACGCCATTTCCATAAAGAGACTGTCTCCACTTAGTAAAATTCCCCCTGGAGGAGTTTTCCCCTCCTACTCTCCAGAGCCTCTCACTGTGGCTGCAAAGCAAAGCTCGTCTTCGAGGAGGAAAACCACTAAATCTTGAAGGACATTTCATTCTTTTGAACCCAACCTGAAGCTTTGTCCAGCTGGTTTCCTCTGACGACACACATTTCAGAAAGTTCTCTCACGAATTCTTTAGTCTCTAATCCTCTTGGTAAACAAGACATTGAATGGATCTGTTGCTTCTGTCTGCAAATGGCCAGTTGAGTGTGGTAAGAGTGTTTTACCCAGGCAGTCCCTCTTCTTCCTCTAAAGTTGGACATGAATATCCACCACTTCTCTATCACCAAACAACTCCACTTGAAAACTTCCTCCATGACCACATTTAAATGTTAGAACAAGGTGCACGCCAGTCTAGAACTTGGGGTCTCTCCCCTCGGTGGGTTTCATGGTCTCAGTCCCTATATGGGGAAAAGGGTGGCCTTGGTCTCACCCACATCTGAGTTCGAATCCCACCCCATCGCTCGTAGCCTGATTGCTTTAGACCACTGACTTGATACTGCAAGATGACCCACCCCAGAGGACTTCATCCTCTCATTCAGTAAATATTTGTTCTGCCAGAGACAAAAGAGACAGGCAAGGCTTTCATGTTCTGCAAAGCAGCCAGGGTGGGTACCCGATGGGGAACAAAGAGAAGAGTTGTAGCAGGTACTGGCTGGAGCTTTGAGGGAGACTGTGAGCTTATCCTGCTGGCTCCAGGTACGAGGCGGCACACCCTCTGCTTGGGCATTACTGAGCCCTGAGTCACCCAGGCACCTGGGGCTGAGCAGAGGTAGGGGACCCAAGGCAGCCTGACTTGTTACTGGGCTCTGGGATGGAGCCCCAGCTTCCCTGGGGAGATCAAGGGGGAGCTCAGTGAGCAGGGGGCTTCCAGGGAGGACTCCTGGGATCTACACCCGGAGGGAAGGCATTAAGGGGCTTCTAGGCAGCTTCAACCTGCCTCAGCCACTCTGTGGGACACTGCGATTTGAGGAGATGCCATGGGATTGACCAAGCTGGGGCGAGGGAGCTGGAACTTGTTTCGGGAGTACTGAGGATCCAGCCCAAGTGTGCTCTACCACTGAGTTACATCTGTAGACCTTTTTATTTTGAGACAGGCTCTTTCTTGCTAAGTTGCCCAGGCTGGCCTTGAACTTGTGATCCTCCTGCCTCAGCCTCTCAAGTAGCTGAGATTACAGGTATGAGCCACCATGCCTTGCCAGGGGCTGAAAATTTATACCCCCAACAGGGGCCAGGCGCTGAAAGTAACCTGCCCCCAAGAAAGGATATGACCTTGGCCTGGGTAGGGCGATGGGGTGCATCCCTGCTTGGAAACTTCCTTCTGCCCGGTGCTTTGCCCTTTTCTCAGCCCTTCTCACTGCCCAAAATCAATCTGAGAAGAGAAGCCGAAGGTAGGCAGGAAAGATTTAGGATAAAATGGCTCATAGACTGAAATATGAAGGAGTGGAAATGAACTAGAGCAGGAGGTGATAGGACTCCCACCACCTCAGCAGCTATTGTGTATAGTAGCTGCCCTCTTCCTATGGTGCCTTGCCCCCTCCCCTGTGTGACGTCATGTCAAGATGGTTGCTCCCACCAAAGAACAAACCCTTCTTCCCAGCATGCCCCTGTTCCCACCTAGAGAGTAACCTAATACTAGCTCACCTCCTACCACCTAGTGACATCCCCGGCTCCTCCATTCCCGAGTCACTACCTCACTCAACCCCGCCTTAGCCCCTACAAGCCCCACCCCAGTCTCTATAAAAGACTCTCCCTGCCCCAGCCATATTGCTTTTGTCTCTCCTTCATTCAGAGACAGCCTGGCAGATCTGTTCCCCTAATAAAGGCTTGTTGTGGCCTGGTCTGGTCTTGGTCTTAGGCCTTTTACCTGACAGGAGGGAGCTTCCAGGCTAAGGGAGGGGCCAGACAAGGGGGGTGGAGCGGAGGGGAGGGGCAGGAAAGGGGGAGGAGGAGGAAGTGGAAGAGGAGTAGGAAAAGCTTTTTCTTAAAGCTCCATATAAAATATTTTAAACTCCTGTCAGGCTTGGTGGTGCACACCTGTAACTCCAGCACTCTGAGAGGCTGGGGCAGAAGGATCTCCAAGTTCCACCCCAGGTTGGGCAATTTAGTGAGATCCTGTCTCAAAATAAAAAATAAAAAAGAGGCTGGGGATGTAGCTCAGGGTGAAGGCTCTGGGTTTAATCCCCAGTACTAGGGAGGAAAAATTCTCTTGAGCTTCGTTGTAACTTTCTCATTGTTTTGTTGTACAGAAACAGCCATAGAACACAAAACAAAAGAGCTTGGGTGTGTTCTAATAAGACTTTATTTGGAGAAGAAGGAAGTTCCATTTGCCAACATCAAAATAAGGCCCTGTCATTTGAGGAGACTTTTATTTCACACCCCTTCTGTACATGGCCTTTTTTCCCTCCTTGGAGTGTTCTTTGTACACACAGTTTTATATATATATATATATATATATATATATATATATATATATATATAAATATATATATATCTGCATCCACTTAGCCAATTACATAACAGTAAAGTTCCTGTTTTATCATCCAAAGAGCTCATGAATTCAGATTCCAGGATGTTCGTGGTCATTTCTTCCTCCTGAGGGCATCAGTGGTCCTGATCTTTGTTAAGATAAGCTCATAATCACCGTAATGAAGAATCGCACAGGGCTGTGAATGTGAACAAGCTCATCCCCTGCCCCAGGTGGGTACAGACCCAACATACCTTACAGGTGTTCCCTAGCAGGGTGGGCCACACATTTTAAATCCCAGCACTCTGAGAGGCCCAGGTAGCAGGATCGTACATTTGAGCCCCACTCTGGCCAATATGGTGAGAACTTGTCTCAAAAAAAAAATTTAAAAAGGGCTTGGAACATTGTTCAGTGTGAAGGTCCTGGGTTCAGTCCCCATCACTGCAATCAATCAGTCAATAAATCAATCAAATTGATCAGGCTGGTGATGTAGCTCAGGGTAAAGCGCTCCTGGGTTTGGTCCCTAGAACCACTACCTCCACCAAAAAGAAAGTATTTGTTTGTTGTTTATGGAGATAGCCTCTGTAGGCCAGTTCTATACCAGCAGAGTCAACTGACGGAGTACCCAAGAGAGCCTGCACTGAACATGCACAGGTTTTTTTCTTATCATTATTCCATACACAACACAGTATAGCAACTATTTACATAATATTTACATTGTATGAAGTATGACAAGTAACCTAGAAAGGATTGAAAGTAGAAGGATATGCATAGATTTTGTGCAAAAACCCTTTTAATTCACTTTGAATTTTGGCAAGCAAGACATGGAACAGTTCCATCCCAAGAAGTTAGTCCCCTAGTGCATCCTGGTAGATGATCCTTTTCCTCATCCTCAGCACCTGGCAACCACGGATCTATTTTCTGTCCTGATATTTTGCCTTTTCTGTAATATCACATAGGATGTAGGTTTTTAAACTGCCTCTTTCTTTCTTTCCTTCTCTCTTCTTTCTCCCTTTCTTTCCCTCTTTCTTTCTTCCTCCTCCTCCCCTTCTTCTTCTGCCTCCTCGTCCCCTACCCTTCCTCCTCCCCTTTTTTCATCCTCTTTGTTTTTGGCACTGGATATCGAACTCAGGACCCTGTGCTTGCAAGGCAGGCAGAGGAACCACTGAGCCAAACCTCCGGCCCTTTTCATCCTCTTAATTCTCTTCCTCTTCTTCCTTTTTCTTTTTCAAAACTGGGATGAGAACCCAGGGAGCACTCAGCTACATCCCCAGATAATTTTTTTTTTTTTTTATCTTGAGGCACAGTCTCACTAAGTTACCCGGGCTGACCTTGAACTTGGAACCTCCTGCCTCAGGCTCCTACATACCTGGGATTACAGCTGTGCTCCAGCCAGGCCCACCTTGAACCTGGTTTCTTTCACTGAGCACATTGTTTGGGACTAGGGGACACTGTCTCATTCAGTGATTGGTTCCTTTTATTACTGAGTGATACTCCATGGTACAGCAATGCCATAGTTTATCCAACACTAGTTGTAAGACATTGAGTTGTTTCCAGTTTGGGGCAGTTATAAATGAATCTGCTGTTACTGGGTACTGGCTTTTGTGTGGACACAAATTTTTCTCTCTCGGGATTGGAATTATTGATCATGTGTAAGTGAATGTATTACTTTACAAGCAATTGCCAAACGGTTTTCCAAAATGACTCTACCACTGTTTTCATACCAGCAATACACGAATGGTTACCAACAGTTAGTATTATCAATTGTTTTTGTTTTAGCTTTTCTTATACTTA
The DNA here is from genome assembly GCF_053883595.1 of Heterocephalus glaber. Taxonomy (NCBI): domain Eukaryota; kingdom Metazoa; phylum Chordata; class Mammalia; order Rodentia; family Bathyergidae; genus Heterocephalus; species Heterocephalus glaber. The sequence continues at coordinate 14,414,765 of NW_028258175.1, forward strand.
TACATAGTTCTTGTCTACCACAAACACTGCGACAATAAGTATCCTTGTAACATACCCTTTATCATTGGGGTGAGTATATCGGTAAGATACATACTTAGAACTAGAATTGATGGGCCAAAGGGTTTGAAAGGTTGACTTGGCCCCCCAAACTCCTGGGCTCAAGCAGTTCTCCTGCCTCAGGCTCCTGAATAGCCAGGACTACAGCCATGCACAATCACATCTGAGATTATGTCTGAAATGATGTTTTTAAAGAAAAATGTACTTTAGACAATGGCCACATGAGTATCTACCTTATAAGTTTGTTTTTGTTTTTTGGTACTGGGGATTGAACTCATGACCTTGTGCTTGTGAGGCAATAACAGTGCCACTGAGCTAAATCCCCAGCCCTACCTCATGAGGTTTTGATGAATACTTAAATGTAAAACTTCAGCACGGGACCTACCATAGGATGTTAGTTATTATCTGACCATTGCTAATCAATTGCACCATTCTGTACCTCTCTGCATTCCTGTATCCAGTAGTGCTGTTCTCTGAAGAGCTCAAACATTGCTCCTACGGAATTCAGTTAATCCGCATAAATCTGAAAAGCTGACCAGGCATTGAGGCACTGCAGTTTCACAGAATAGGGAAACTTGACAGGATGGGCTACAGGGTAGATCTGTTTCCCACAGGGTCAAACACATCAATCTAACTCAAAAGTGGAATTGATTCCTCCAGATTATGATGCCTTTCAAATTGTTTTTGGACTGCTACCCACTTGCAGAAACACCTGGGGAGCCAGAACGCATATTACTAAAACAATGTTCTGTGTTTTCTCTTTGTTACATTTTATTTCATTGAACATGTGCTCAATGGGAGCCACTGATAAATGGATTCCTACTATTCGATTGACGAGCATTTTTTTTATTTTTTACTTTTTATTTTTTTGGTACCGGAGATCGAACTCAGGACCTTGCACTTGCCAGGCGGGTGGCAGAACCACTGAGCTAAATCCCCGGCGTTGACCAGCATTTTAAAGAGCACAGTTCTAGAATCTGGGTCAAGATACCTCTTATTAGAAGAAGAAAAAAAAAGATCCTTCTCATTTAACCACATCTTTCAACTTTCCTGTCATTACAATTTCGCATTCAGTTTGGGCACATTTTTCCTATGTTCTTTGTTGGGGGGAGTGTTTTTGAGACAGAGTCTTACCAGTACTATGTAGACCAGGCTAGTCTTGAACTCCCCATGTAGTCCAGGCTGCCTTGGGACTAGCAGTCCTCCTGCCTCAGCCTCCCAAGTGGTGGAATTATAGGGGAGCCTTCACGCCAGGCTCCATGTTCCTTTTTCTTTCTTTCTTTGAGATACTAGAGCTTTTTTCTTCACTAATTATTTCCAAAAATACTTCTTGGACTCCATATGTGTGCTGACTAGTATTAAATGCTAGTGGAAGAGAACAAGCTTTGAAGAGAAAGCCGTGGATTCAGATATCACCTCCATCATCTGTGGGTGATTTTGGTGAAGACTTTTCAGCTACGGAAGACTCAGTTTCTGCTTCTGTAAAAAGGGCCTAATCATAGGGAGATCATTGAGTTAAGGAGCGTAAAGGATTTGGTACAGTGTCCGGGACATAGTAGGTGCTTAGTACCGTGATCCGCCATTCTCACAGCATGACCAGGCATTGAGGCACTGGATCAGCATCAGCCTGGCAACTGGATAGAAAAGCAAATCCTCCGTCCTCATCTCAGATTTACTGAATCAGAAACTCCAAGGGTGGGGCCCAGCGATCAATTTTACAAGACTTTCAGCCATCTATTTTAACAAGATATTGATGCCTGCTGTAGTTTGAAATTCACAGGATTAACATTCCTGAAGCTGCGGAGACGAGCAGCTGGCAGGATCACGAAAGGCTCAGCAAACTACTATTGAGCTCCATGGTACCACCTGCCCCCAGACTTGAAAGGTTTTGAACTGTTTGTGTTTCTCCTCCCTCCGACTTCAGGAGGTCCCGCCTACCCCGGTCTCTGATTGGTAAATTCTCCTTGACTATTCAGGATTCACCCAACCGCAGAAAGAATACATTGACAGAGGTGGGATCGGGCACGCCGAAATCTGTGCGCCCATTGGCTCTAGACCACGCCGCAGAGCGGGGCGGAACTGCGCTTGCGTACGGCTAAGGCGCGCCCCCGCCGGCCATTAAACATGGCGACTGTCACCGAGCTGAAAGCTGGTGAGTGCAAGAGGGGTGGGAAGCGTCGGACTTTCTGTCTGTAAAGCAGGGGACCCAGGGAGAAAACGCAGAGACTTGGTCGGCCTTTGCAGGGCTCGTTCTGCGGTGTCATTGCCTGCGGGGAGCGTCTGGTAGGTGTCAGCCACCGCTCATGCCTCTGGGAGCGCAGTGGTTGTCTAAAGACTGTTTTGTTTTGATACCAGGGAATTGAACCCAGGGCCTTCGGACTTGGCGATACCCCCAACACTTTATCTTTAGTTTTGAGACAAGGTCTCGCTAAGTTGTCCAGGCTGGACATGAACTTAATCTTCCTATCTCAGCGTCCCAGAGTCCCGGGGTCGCAGGCGAGTTTCAGGACGCTCCGCCCGGGCTCGGGCTGATGATGTTAGTTCCACAAGCTTCGCAGGTGTTAAGCACAGTCCTGAACCATTGGCTGCCTGGTTTGTTGGACCCTTACAAGGGCCCGTGAAGTAGGTTAGATCCTGCTTGTCCTTCGGGAGAAACTAGAGGCAGCGTTCCCTGTCTTGGACGTTCTCCTTTTTCGGAAAATTTCCCCAAAGATAAGTAGTTACGTGGAAGTGGCTAATAATATTTGTATACATTAACCTTGAAACAGATATCCAGTCAGGGGATAGTAATTATGGTTATCAGTGTCAGGCGCTTCAGAAGCCATGTGTCATCTAGTTGATTGCACATAACAACCCAGTGCCCATTTTGTGGAAACTGAGGTGCTGAGAGGTGAGATCCCCCGGCCAAAGCACTAAGCTAGGAAGAAGCAGAGTGTGGGAACTCAGATATGATGCACCAGCCCTCAGGTCTTAATTGCTGAACAATACTGCTGCCCAATGAATAAACTCAGTTCCGGGTTTGGAGTACTTAGAGTCTAAGCAAGTAATTAGAGATTTGGAGAGAAAACAGTTGAATGTCTTTGAGAATATGATTTAGTAACCATTGATATAAATGTATATTTTGGACACTGGTAAACAGTCATGGGACAGGCATGCCTATGTCCACAAGATCAGACTTCACATGAAATCACTGGAAAATACACATGACATATAATATTGCATCCAGTTTCAGAAGGTTTAAAGATGCACTGTCAGCGATAAGCCAGGTTAAGATGTGTTTCTGAAGAGGTTTTTATGGTATAATGTTCAAGCACTACAATAATAAGGGTTGGCATGATAGGAGGTAGCATCACTCCTGGAGTTTAGAGATGCCCTACACAGACTTAGGAGGCCTTTTATATATATTTTTTTCGGGCATTCCCCAGCTCTCCAAATGCTTTATGTCCACAAGAAACTCAAGGAAGACTTGCTTGATAACCAATTATCTTACATTTTTGGAGCCTTTACCTTTTTAAAGCACTTTCACATTTTCCACCTAAGTTGGTTGTGTGTCTGAGAGGTCGATCTCATTACCCTGGAGAATGCACCTGAGGCACGGTTTCCATGCTAGACTTCCTAATTCCATCTTCATGAACTCTCATTTCTCTGCTGAGTGTGAGGCTCTCCTGTGTGTACTACAGAGTGATCAGGATACGAACTTCTGATGGGGGAAAATTTCAGTCCATCTGAGTTCCAAAGATAGAATTAGAGAAGGTGGCTTCAGTTATGATCCAAAGTATGACAAGGCTTTGCTCTCCTTTTATGGGCCTGTTACAGAGTCTGATTGGTTGATAACTACTCTTTCTGGAAAAGGTTGAGGGAATGATTTAACAATAAGCGGAAAGAAACGGTGAAATGTCTAGTAAAGATTGCATCCCTTTAATCATATGTCCAAGGAATCTTCTTGTTATTTGTCAAAGCAAGTTGATGTCCATGCCTCCATGGATAAACTCTCTTTATGAATTTTTCTGATTGTGGGGTGCAGATTTGGTGCCTCTGGCAGGATGTGGTGCAGTATTAACTACACTGATTTCACCAGTAGTGTACAGCACTGCGTTACAATGCTGTGTTAATTTTTTCGTATATTATAGGCACTGTGGATGAGATGTATTCTCTGACATTATCATTTAGCCATTAAGGACTAAAAAAGGTTCCAGGCCACTGCAGTGGATGGTGCCAGTTCAGCTCGAGTGCCTCATTATTCATACTAAGTACAGCTGAGTTCCATTATCTCATTGTCAAGGTGACCCTGCTCGTCAAGAAGTTAGGTTACATTTAGCATATACACTACATCCATGACTCCTTAAGTTAGCTGTTATATAGTCCTGTGTTAGATTTCTAATGAGGCTTAACAATGTCAAGATAGATCCTTGCCAGCGTGGTAGTGGCACACATGTAATTTCTGCACTTAGGAGGCTGAGGCAGGAGAATGGCTTCGAGTTTGAGGTCAACCTGGGCATCTTAGTGTGGTCAAGGCTACCCTGAACTACATAGCAAGACCCTGTCTCAGACCCTCCCCCTACCAAAAATAAATATCCAGCTGTTTTGAACAGTTAACTTTTAATTATCTTTTAAAAAAACCCAAACACTTCATTTAGAATGGGTTATTCCATTAGAGTGGTGGATCTTGCAGGTTTTTTTATTATATAACTGAAGCATTAATATTTTCTATTTAACAGTTTTAAAGGACACCTTGGAAAAGAAGGGGGTCCTAGGGCATTTAAAAGCAAGGATCCGTGCTGAAATATTCAATGCCCTGGATGATGATCGTGAACCTCGACCATCATTGTCGCATGAAAACCTTTTAATTAACGAATTAATTCGAGAGTATTTGGAATTCAACAAATATAAGTACACAGCATCTGTCCTCATAGCAGGTAAGTGATCATTGTGTATCATCTGAGACAAAGTCTGCTTCCCCTTCCCCCAGTTCACAGTAAGTGTCTCAAAACCTAGTTTCATTACCCAAGAGTGGTGTAACAAAAGATCACATGGGTTCTTTCTGTAGCTTGAACAAGTTCTCATGACACTTATTTCACCGTAGGGAAAATAATAGCCCGAACTTTCTTTAACAGATAATTTAATATTAGGCATCTTAAGTTCATTGGCCTAAGGATTGTCCGAGTCCGTATTTCTACTTTCCTCTGTGATAGGTGGCTGTGTGGTGCTACTCATGCTCAGAAAAGAAGCAGTGTTTGAAAATATCGGTTAGTCGTCTTGGGCTTCCCTAGAATGAAATACTGTGTCAGTAGTCAATTATTCATATTCGTATTAAATACTCAGCTTTAAAAAACCAAGGTACAATGTACATACAGTAAAATGTACTGTTTTTAGTACTATTGTGTGGACTTTGTCAGTGGCATCCAATTGCGTGACTAACACCAGTCACAGGCGTGATGTAGAACATTTCTGTCACCTCATGTATTCTTGGTGGCCTTTGCTGGGCAGCCTCTCCGCCTCCCCCACTCGTAGCATGTTGCTGATCTGCTGTTCTGCTGTTCTTATCCCTTTCCTTGTCCAGAGTGTCATGTAAATGGAACCCTGCAGGGTGTGTGTGGTCACTTTCGAGTCTGCTGCCTTTCACTTAGCATGATGCCTTGAGATTCAGTGATGCAGGTTCTTTTGCCTGTGAATAGCATTTATGGGAAAGCACTATGGCTGTGCCAGAAGGCATTTGAATTCTTTGTAGATTTCGGCAATTATGGATCAAGTCACCATACACATTTTTTTTGTTTTGGTTTGGTCTTTTTGAGACAGGGTCTTGCTTTGCAGTTCAGGCTTGCCTGGAATTCACTATGTAGCCAGGTTGGCCTCAAACTTGTGGCAATCTTCCTGCCTCAGCCTCCCAAGCGCTGGGATTATAGGCATGTGCCACCACGCCCAGCCACCACACACATTTGTGTACAAGTTTTTTTCTTTTCTTCTTCCTCCTCCTCCTCCTCTTCCACTTCATCTTTTCAGAATTAGGAATTGAACCCAGAACCCTCACACTGAGCTACAAGTATTTTTAAGACAGGTTTTCATTGAGTGACCCATGCTGGCTTCAAGCTCATGATTCTCCTGCCTCAGCCTTCCAAGAAGCTGAGATCACAGGCGTGAACCTGGTACATACAAGTTTTTGTGTACATATGTAAATAGCTAATAGTGGAGCTGCCAGTTTGGTGGTGTATGCTTACATTTATTGGAAAACTGCCCAACGGTTTTTTTTTTTTTTGCACTTTATTCTTTTATTGGTACATTGTAGGTATACAACACAATTACATTTCTCATTGGGAATTGTACCTTTACATAATGCATCTTGGTTCTTATTTTTTCCCCACTCCTAGCCCTCCCTTCATGCCCTCCACCCTTCCCTATTTACAAAGACTTTATTTCTATTTTTTCCATTTCTCATCATTTTCCCTTTCCCTTCTTTCCTTTCCCCTGCCCCTCCCACTACCCCTACCCCTTTGGACCTTTTCTTCCTATTTTGCATTATCGATTATTCATTCTAATCATTGGTACATTTTAGGTATACAATATAATGACATTCATCATTGGAAATTTGCACCTTTACATAGTCTCTCTTGGTTCTTATTTTTCCCCCTTCCCCTGCCCTCCCTTCAACCCCTCCATCCCTCCCTATTTACAAAGATTTTGTTCCTGTTTTTCCATTTTCTCACATTAATCCCATTCCCTTCTATCCTTTCCCCTAGCCCTCCCACTTCCTTCCCCTTTGCCCCTTTTCTTCCTATTTCACATTACCTATTATACATTTTAGTCCTTATTTACACTTTCAGTTTCTCACACCAGAGAAACTATTCGGTATTTACACATGTGTGTCCTATTTATTTCACTTAAGAGTATCACCTCAATGTGCATCCACTTAGCTATAAATGTCTCTAATTTCTCATTTTTTATGGCTGAATAGTACTCCATTTTATTAAAAAACCACATTTTCTTTATCCAGTCTCCAGTTGATGGGCATTTGGGCTGTTTCCAAGTTTTAGCTATCACAAACTGTGCTGCTATGAACATGGGTGCACGTATATCACTGTGGTATGATTCTTTTAATTCTTTGGGGAAGATCCCCAGCAGTGGAATAGCTGGGTCAAATGGGACCTCTAGCCCTAGTTCTTCGAGGTATCTCCATACTGATTTCCACAGTGCTTGCACCAGCCTACACTCCCACCAGCAGTGGAGCAGGGTTCCTCTTTCCCCATAGCCCTGCCAGCATTTGTTATTGGTTGATTTCATGATAGCAGCCATTCTTTCTGGAGTGAAGTGGAATCTCAGCGTTGTTTTCATTTGCATCTCTCGAATGACCAGTGATGTTGAACATTTTTTCATGTATTTATTTGCTGTTTCAACTTTTTTGTCTGAGAAATGTCTGTTCATTTCAGATGCCCATTTTCGGATTGGGTCTTTAAATTTGGGAGGTCTGATCTTTTTAAGTTCTTTATAGATTCGAGATAGTAGACCTTTGTCTGAGGAAGAACAGGTGAAGATTTTTTCCCACATTGTGGGTTCCAACTGTTTTCTAAGGTGGCTGTACCATTTTGCTTTCCTACCTGCAATATATGAGAGTTCTGGTTGCCATGCATCCTTGCCAGCATTTCACATTGAGTTTAATTTTACTTTTAGAATAACCGCCCCTAAATGGACATTCTTTTTCAAAAATGATTAGTACTGTTATGTTTTAATTCATAGGCTTTTCAGAAAACAAACTGGAGTCCAGTATTATAGTTTAGATGTAAAAACAGTCTTTTTACAACCAAAATCAGGGGATTTAAAGGGTGAATTTATGAGCCAGGAGTGGTCACACATGTCTGCAATCCAAGCTCCTTTGAGGTTGAAGCAGAAAGATCATGAGTTCAAGGATAGCCTGGGAAATATAGTGAGATCCTGTCTCAAGAAACAAACAAACAAAACAAGGTGAATTTATGTTAAACTATATTGAACTATGCATTTAACAAAATGGGTTTTTGGAAGTTATAAAATCATATGCAGTTGGATCTGGCTGGGTGTGTGCTGTCATCATTCTTTGAAAATCTGAAAAGTGTATATAACTGGTAAGTATGGTTATTATCAAAGTCATATGTGCTTTTTAGATTAATAGACTCAGTGTTCTCATGAATTTTTTCCCCCCAGAGTCTGGTCAACCTGTAGTTCCACTGGACAGACAATTTCTCATCCGTGAACTAAATGCCTTCGAAGAATCAAAAGATAACACAATGTAAGAAGCTTTTTTGAATAGGTTTTCAGATGTTGAACTGGAGTCATAATTGCATAGCGGTGGTTATGTTTCATTCTAATTCATCAGATACTTACTCAGATCGAGTGTGTGTCAAGCATTGCACTAGAACAGGTCAGACAGGGTCTCTGCTGGAGCTGAGATTCCTGTGGCTCCACTTCTTTCTGAGGTAACTCCTCTTGGCTTCTTGGTCCATTTATCTTCCCAGTCATTGCTTTCTCATGTTCTTTTTCATACTTGACTCTTTCTCCTCACTGCTTCCTTCACTTCAACTTATAGATGAACTTAGCTATCTCCTAAAAACCTGTCAACTCCTAACTCCATGCTACTTCTCATTGTTTTGTTTGATTTATTTATTGATTTATTTATTTATTTTACTGCAGATATACTGCGGCTATTCCCCACTATCATTTTGCTCTCCCCTCTTTTGCCTTCTCTGTATCTTAAATTCTCCCCTGGCCATTTATACTAAACTATACCTCAAAAAGAAGGGTGACCACTTTCTGGTAGTTTCTTAGTTCTTTTCCTATGTAATTGTTTCTTGAACTTTTCCAGAGGTACCTGAATGTATAAAAGAAAACAAAACACAACAACAACAACAACACCCTAGTTGGACTGAGTACATAGCTCAAAGCAACCTTCTCTAGCAAGATGCTTCTTTGAAGGCTTTAGAAAAGTTGATTGAATATTTCATTCTCCTTCATGGCATAACTGTGTTTGTGTTACCGTGGAATGTTTTAAGTTTCGTGCCAATTAAATTTAACTCCTGCAAGTCTCAGCTGCCTTAGGCTGTGCTTTGTGGCAAGCTCCTCGTACTAACAGTGGGTGTGTGAGTGCTGCCAGTGTGAGAAGCTCAGTTTTGAGTTTCTGCAGCATTTTATGTTGATGCCTCTTTCTTAGAATGCTTTTTGTCATTTATTTATGACTCTTTACTGTCTTTATTTCCCTGTCTCCCTAATGGTGCTTGCCATCTCTTTGTTGACTGTGTTAGGCTCCTTTAAATTGTGAGAACCCCCACTGCCCTCCTCTTTCATTTCTCCTTGTCCCCACCTCCTTTTCTAAGTACTTTTGAGTCTTTAAGGGTGCCTGCCTGAGACTGCTTTAAATCTGGACAGTCTTCCCAGTTGTGGGCCCATGTTTCTGCTGCTGTCTCAGACAGTGTGGCCAGAAACCAAATGTGTTATTTTCATTTCCTCACCACCCCCCATAGGTTCCTCATACAGTCACTCAGGTTTTAAACTCAAGATTTCCATACGTTTTTGATTCATTCTCCTTTCTCTACTAATCCCTTTTAAAATCCCATTGATTCTGCCTCTGCGCCACCTCCTAGCCATTCTCACTGCCCTATGCTGTGCTCTTTAACCTTGACTAGTTTATCTCCAGTCACTTTCTTTTCCAATTTATGTTTTACCTTTCCAGCTTGTCTAAGATAGTCACTGCATTACTTAAAAATGTAACTCCATTGTGTACGTGACATGTCCCAGTTCTTTGCACGGTCTTTTAGGCCTCTATCGGTTTACCTTTGTCTCTAATTGGCTCTGCTCACACATTGTTGTATATCCCACGGAGACATCGTGCACCTTTCCGCTTGCTTGCTTTTGCATGCAGTGTTCCCTGGCCAAGAATACTTTCTTCTTCCTCTTAACCCCTGTGGGAGCATCTTTCATCTTACTGATCCTGCTCAGATACTAACTCTTTTATGATAGTTTTCTCTTCCTCTTCCAGTTAAAGTTTCTCTTTTTCTTTAAGATTTGATTATACTTTTGTTACACATATATTTCATTCTTTCTTAAAGTTAACTGTCTGCTTTTTCTTCCACTAGGCAGGAATCTTTAAGAGAAGAGACTGAAATGTTTTCTGTCTGTCATGGTATCTCACAGGGCTCTTTATAAGATAAAATGCTTATTACATTGAACCAAGAAAATTTTTTATAAAATCAGCGATCTCGATAAAGAAAAAAGGAAAACATTTCTGGTTTTTGTTTTTTAGGCAGGATCTTGTTATATAGTTCAGGCTGACTTTGAACTTGTTATGTAGCCCCAGCTACCCTCAAATTGTGATACTCCTGCCTCAGCCTCTTGAGTGCTGGTATTACAGGCAGGCAACATCATGCCCAGCTAAGAAAACCTTTTTTAACTTGGTTCCATTGATTTGTATTTTCTTTTTTAAAAATCTTTTTTCTTTAAAATCTTCACGTTAATATTAAATAGCTGCAAAAGTATCTAGCAGCAGTGTTAATCTGATTAACAAGGAAGATAATTGCCATTATACTACATTTTAAATCTAGAATAGAAAATAATCTGAATAAGTACACTTTGGGGATAATGCACTAGTGAAACATTGTTATAACAATGTATTTACCTAGAAAAGTAACTCTTGAAATTGCTTTTTTGGGGGGAAGAGGTACTAGGACTTCCACACTGAACTACATATCCAGGCATTCATTCACTCATTCATTCATGCATTTATAGACAGGTTTTTGCTAAGTTACCAAGTTGCCCAAGCTGGGTACAAACTTGCAGTCTTTCTGCTTCAGCCTGCTAGAGTGCAAGTATTCTGGGCATGTGCCACCACTCCCAGCTACTCTATATTTAAGGCACATCAAGGTATATTTTCTTTACATATATAAGGGATTGTGTTTCAACAATTTATTTTTCATGCCAGCATATATAAATGTTCATCTTTTTTTTTAATGTTCATCTTTTTAAGATTATGAATTATTTGAGACATATAGAGAAGCACAGAGTGATTAACAGACGTCTCAGTTCTTTCCTCTCAGACTTGGAATGTTATACTTTGTCTTTGAGATTTTTAACTACATAGTGTTAGGGACATCTTTGAAGGCCACCTCTCCTATTCTCATTCCTCCCTGGCATAACCATGTTTTTCCTTTTTGGTTTTTTTTGGGTTTTTTTTCCTTTTTGTTTTAAACAGTTCTATAGTTGTCTATGTTCTGTAATCAAGTTATACATTATCTTATTAATAGAGATTTAGGTTGTTTCCAGTGTTTTGCTATTACACTTAAAAATATTTGAGTACTTGCTTCGTGTCAGACACTGTGGTCGACTCTGGAGATCAGACAGTTGAATGCTGTTTTCTTCAGTGTTTCATCTGGGAATCAGCTGTTCCCAGAGTGTGATCCATGGAAATACTGTACTTGTTCATTGAGATGTTCACCACCAAAGGGATTCCGAAAAGGAAAGCCTGGCGGTACCACATCCCTCTTGGAGATTCATGATGTACACTATTGAAGCAGTTACTCTGGGAAATCCTGCACTGAAACTTAGGATTTCAGGCTTGCTCGACAGAAGAATCCTTTTTTGCCACAGTCATTCACATCCTGTACATGTGATGCTCACATAGATGTTCATGGGTACAGTTAATCACTGCATTTATATATTTCAGTGTTAAACCAAAAGTGGGTAACACTTTAAAAAGCATAGATGTTGATAATTTTGGCAAAATATATAAGTACTATAGTTGAAAACACTGGGAAAAAATAACTTGGTGGAATCTGTGACTTGGGATGAGCAGTGAGGTATTGCTTTGTTCAAACAGAAGGCGTCAGTTTGGATTTAGCGGTGGTTGGGAATGGGCGCCTGTCACATGCCTGCTGGCTTCTTGGTGGCTTTGAGGTATTTGCTGCAGGTGAGAGTATTAAGTTGATGATGGCTTTATTTCCACAAAGTTGGGGGGCTTCAATACCTTTTTTCTCAGACTTCAGTGACTTATGCTCACACCTTGCTGTATCCATCTGCCGCTCATTTTATTAGTACAGATGTGCAGTGCTTGATCAAAAACACTTGAGGCCAGGTGTGTCTTGAAAGTCCAGGTTTCAGATTTTAAAAAGTAATATGGTACCTATAACAAATAGCAAGTATACAGTAGGGGGTCTAAAGTGGCACTCTATAGTCACATTTATATTTTTTAGTAAAATGTGAGAATTTTCATACCTAGTAAAGTCTCTAATAACTCTATGTTAGGTAAAGCTGGGCTGCCATACCAAATGGGTATGTGCCTAGTATAGGAAGAAAATTCTAGTTTTCAGAGGTTTTGCTTTCCAGAATTGCAGGTAAGGTATTCTGAGGCTGTATTGTCTTTTCTTTTCTTTTCTTTTTATTTATTTTATTTTATTTTTGGTTTTTTGAGACAGGGTCTTGCTATTAGTTCATGCTGGCCTTGAACTCACTATGTAGCCTAGGCTGGCCTTGAACTTTAAGTGATCCTCCTGCCTCAGCCTCTACAGGTGTGCACCACCACACCTAGGTAGGCTATATTTTTCTTTAAATGACCTTTTTAAAAAATAAACCTTAATGTCCTTAAAATTTAGGTTAAACGTACTAATTATGTATTTTCTAATAATTTGAAATATGTAATTTAAACATTTTAAAACTTAAGTAAATTTTATTGTATGTTAAAAAGTTTAAAATTAAGCAATTATCTTGAAACAACTGATGCTGGAAAAAGGTTAACTTAAAGTAAACAAAGATGTATTTTATATCCCTAGGTGATGCTTTCCTGAGAGTTGAGGCATCATGTTAGAGGAATTTACTGTCCTGCCTAACAGATTACCCCAGAATTGGGTGGCTTAAACAGCAAACCTGTATTGTGTGTGGGATACCTGGGAGATGAGCTCCACTGCGTGAGTCTGGCTCGGGCCCTCTCGAGGTGTGGTTCTCTGCACACTTGACTGGGGCCAGTGGTGCTGCTTCCACACAGCCCTCTCATCCTGCTGCTGAGGAGGCCTCAGTTCCTCAGTGCATGTTCCTCTCATGGGACTGGTGAACGACCTCAGACTTCTGCCATCCCTCAGCGACAGTGATCCAAGAGAGAAAGCAAGGAAAAAGCCACTGTCACTTAACACCTTATTCTGTGTGTTAGAAGTGAGTTCGGGCCAGGTGTGGTGGCACACACCTGTAATCCCAGCACTCGGGAGACTGAGGCAGGAGGATCAGTGTATAAGTTTGAGGTCAGCCTGGGCTACATAGGGAGTTCATGGCCAGCCTGAACTACATAGTGAGACCCTGCTCAAAAAAAAGAATTCAGCTCACGAAAAGGGCAGTTAGGTTCTGTTTAAGAAGGGAGTGTCAGGGCCGGGATTTAGCTCAGTGGTTCTGCCGCCTGCCTTGCAAGTGCAAGGACCCGAGTTTGATCTCCAGTACCAAAAAAAAAAAAAAAAGGGGGGGGGGAGTGTCAGACCAACTAATCTCAAAATCTCAAAAAATAAATCTAGATAATTGTATCTTCACTGATGAGATTGGAAACCAAGGGGGATGCGTCTGAGTTGTCAGCTAAGCAGCTTTCATTTGTGCAAGGGTGCCCAGGAAGCATGTTATGCAAAAAAGAATATGGCATTTGGTGGTATAAGCATAAATCCTCAGAAGGACTCTAACAAATCTTTCCTAGGCCCTTATTTTCTCATTTATAAGTTGGGGATAATGATTATGACATCACAAACTGAGGATAAACAAAGGTAAGAGTGATTTGTAAACTGTACAGTAGCTTTGCAAACATTACCCCTCTTGTGTAGCAATCATTTATGGACCGTGTAATTTGTGCCAAGCACAGTTCTAAATATGACATTTATTAACTTATTTACTGCCTAAAAACCTTGTGGCATAGGGATTATGCTTATCCACATTTATAGAGGAGGAAACATTTATTATGAGGTTAGTGAATCCCCCCAAGGCTTCGTGGCTGACAAGCGGCAAAGCCAGGTCTTGAACCCAGCCAGTATAGCCTGTAGGACATGAGCACATTTCTGGTCAGTGATTTGTCAACAGTGTTTTACTGGATGAACACCTGCTGCATGTCAGACAGTGATAGACACTGGAATATTGTCCTGGGCTTGGAGTTTAAGAGCTGAATCCCTATAAATTGAAATTGTATTTCAATTTAAATGAATTTTAAGTTGTTAACATATTTTCTCTATGGTTTGTTGTTTTTTAATACTGGGGATCGATTCCAGGGCCATCTCACTGAGGTACATCCTCAACCCTTTAAAACATTTTTATTTTGAGGCAGGGTTGCTAATTTGCTAAGTCCAGGTTGGGCTCAAACTTTCAGTCCTCCTGCCTCAGCTTCCTAGAGTGCTGGGATTACAGCCCTGAGCCACATGTAAGTGGTACTTTTATGTTTAAGACTGAACAGTTTGCAACTTGGAGAACCAACTCTTTAAAGTCTAGTGAATTACTTGGCCATTTTGGTATCCGAGCGTAATTGTTTTAAGCTGTTTTGTTGTAATGCAAAGTTAATTGACTTTTTCTTTTTACTTTCTCCCCACCTTAGACCTCTTTTATATGGAATTTTAGCTCACTTCTTGCACGGCACCAAGGATGGCATCCGAAGCGCACTCCTGAAAGGGTCCTCACTTCAGCCTCCAAACCCAGATCTTGGCAGGCCGCCTAGTGGGAGAAAGCAAGAGGGTATGAGTTCCCTGCGATTCTCCATTTAGCTTCCGCAAGTGTATTTTCCTTCCTGTGCAGTTTTATCCTTAGAGGAGCTTTTCCTGAGCCTTGGAGTCACAGTTTAATTCTGCTTATGTCTAATATAGTTAGCCTATGTTACTTAACCTCCAAAAATAATGCTTTTTGGAAAGCAAATCTTAAAAGCAGCAGGTGAATAACTGAAAAAAATTCTTAGAGATTATTGCTGTATGACCATATTGAAAAACCTGATTTTCACATACATTTTTAGTCATAATCCGTAACATTCTACATGTAGTTTTTTAAATGAAATGATCGTTTTTTCCAAAGGCTGAGAAATAAAAGACAAGAGTGCCAAACACAGATGGAAAAGACACAGGTGTATGTGTCCTTTGTGTTTTCAGGGTACTTTTTATGATAGGTGGTAGTTATTTACAGATAATAGATTCTTAGAATGGCCCATACTTTGTTTTCAGAAAGCTCGCTGTTAAAATGAGATTTCAGCAGTCTTGATCACATCAGTGGTAGGACCTCAGTTTGGTCCCCTGGGTTGAGTGGATTATAGCCCAGTGTTTCCGGCCATGGGAGACACCCATCTCTTCTACCAAGGACGGTTATAGTGGGGCCCAGGCATCTCATTAGCAGAACAAATGCAACCGTTTTTTTTGTGGTACTGGAGATTGAACCCAGGGCTTCATGCGTGCTAGGCAAGTGCTTTACCGTTGGACTACACCCCGAGCCCACAGTTACAACTCTTGAAGGTTGAAAAAAATTTTTAGCAACCACCTAAAATGTATATTGCCATTTGTAGCTTTTCTAAGCTGCTCTGACTGATATTTGACCTTATTAGATATTTGGTGTCTCTTAAGATCTGAAAACAAAATATTTGTGAATAGGATAACCTCTCTTTTGAAGATTATTTCTGAGTTCACTAGGAATTATCCTTCTGTGTATCTTATAGTTCCGAGCTGGATGGAACATTGGAAAAAAAATTTTCCCACTTATTTACAGTTGAGACAACCAAGACTAAGAGGCCCGTAGCAGATGGTAGTTAACAGTCAGCACGTCTAGTTGCCATTCCAGTATGCTGCTCCTTTTCAGATTATGGAAAATGCTTCCAGGTTCTCTTTTCAGGAATTGGTAAGGAACAGACCCTTGTGCCTTGTATTTGTCAAATACTTTAAAAGCAAAATAAAGCAGTAATTGTTCAACTACTTCAATAAATCTCAAAAAATTTAAAATAATATAAAGATCCTTTAACCTCTCCCCTACTTGCCTCTCCCTGACCCCACAATCCTCCTTCTTTTTATGGAACATACCCTGTCAACATTTTGGGAGGTATCATTCAGAGATAGTTTCTGTGTAGTTAAGTATATATGCACCATTATTTTGTGTATTATCCTGAAATTTGCTTTTTTAACTTGTCAGTGCCTGTGGATCTTTGTGTAGTGTTCCATGGTATTGCTGTCATCATTTTTTTATAGTATTATAATGTGACAGTGTGTTTTTGGCCACACATACAAGTATTTCTTTTGTGTGGATGCCCAAAGTAGAACTGCAGGTTCAAAGCAAATGCATATTTAAAAATAGAGTACATGTTATTTAATTCCCCTCCAAAAAGGCTTTCCCAGTTTCTATACCAAAACTACATGACAGTATTCAGTTGTAACCAGTGGTGACACGTTAACATTTATTAACATAGCAACCCCAAGACATTGATTTAGTACCATAAGGAAAAATAACCTCTTGAGAAATAACTTTTCTGACTTTTAAGCTTTTTATAATCAATCTCCTTAAATTTATACTAGTAAGTATATTAAGAAACTTAGAAGTAAAAATAAGAACCAAGATGCATTATGTAAAGGTACAATTCCCAATGAGAAATGTAATTGTATTGTATACCTACAATGTACCAATAAAAGAACTTAATTTAAAAAAAAAAAAGAAACTTAGAAGTAACAATATTTCATCCAAATTCTGTTCTGAGATAAAAGTCACAGATTAGCTACTTGTAACCTTAAGCCACAGGTAGGGAAGGGATGGAAGAAGAGAGATGGAGGGAAGAACAGAAACACTTTGACATATAAAGTGCCAGAATACATCCAGGAGAGGACTGTGAGTCCTTAAAGCAGGTTTGAGTTCTTGAAAAGCTCAGAAATGAGGCTGACCAGTGAACTGGTGGGATGAGAGCAATGATTTTGTAAATTATTTTCTTGATCATCAAAAATTTTTTTGGCATAATAATGCAGTGACTCAGTGCAATGACTTGAGAAGACTTGTCAGCCAAATTTTTACATCATGTTTCAGGAACACAGATAGGCATTGCACTTACTCTCTGGCTTAATTTCTGAAGCTGCATAACTATTCTTTGACAGCACTGAAAAGGTTGTGAATGTAATACAGTGATAATCCAGGTTACAGCACCTTCTCTCTACATAAGCTTAGCCAGCTGCGATATATGACACTAAAATGAAATATGTAAAATGAAGCATGCTTTTATTTGAAAATAAGTCTGAAGCATGCCGAAATGAAAACACTTCTTTCATGAAACCTTTCAAAGTGCTCAAAAAAACCTGAAAATGATTTGTAGAGGCACATTCACCTTGGAAATTCATGAGTCCTGCTGCTCTTAGCATTTGTAATCTTGGAGGCAAAGTAGTTTTTGCTCTACTTGTGCCAACTCCACAAGGAATGTAAATAGTACATATTGCAAACAGGTACAAAAATGGGGTGGGGAGTAAAGAGATGGGTAGAGGGGAGGCAGGGGAAGGGGATGAAAACCAGAGTTAAGATTCATTATGTATATGAACCAGTGCCCCATAAGGAGTGTAAACATTATGTACTACAAACATGTACTAATAATAAATAAACTTTTTTTAAATTCAAAAGGGACAAGATGGGAAAAAAGAGATGAGATTTTTATAACAGAAAAGACCTTTACCAGCTCAACTTTATTGCACTGTCAAGTACAAAAATAATAGACTTCTGTTGAAGACAGTGGGCACATGTGTAATCCCAGCAATTTGGAGACTGAGGCGAAGGATTGCAGGTTGGAACCCAGCCTGTGCAGTGGGGAGAGGGAGTGTGGTTCAGTGGTAGAGCACCCCTGGGTTCGATCTCCAATACCACACACACGAAAAGACTTAGCTTTTAAAATAGGACTTTTCCAAAAGACCTAAAATCATTATGCTCTGGGGAAATTGTTAATTTTTGTTAGCAAAGTTGCCGGGACTGGTGGGGAGAGATTTTGATCTGTTACCCAGACGTAGAAAGTGGCCTTAGTCTTGGGGCTGATGAGCTGTGGAGGATCTGGAACCCTGTGGGAGATCACATTGTCTCAGGGAGTAGAAAATTGAGTGTGAAAATTGAACTTTTTCCAGTAGCTTATCTGAATTTGGCTTCTTTGTCTTCTGTTACCTAAATTGTCACATAAAAGTGTTTTTTTCCCCTTGTAAAAGTGTTTGGAGGCCGAGGGCCCTACATAGTTTCAAGAATCTAGTTTTTGCTTTGCATTTCATGTTGTCTTTGAATATTGTCTCTGGATTCTTCTAATCTAGAGCACTTCTATCCGTTAGTCTTACACTCCTGTGACAAGAAACTGAGTGGAGGCGCCCATCTTTGCTGTTGCCCAAGTGCTATCAGTGGTTACGGGTTCTAGGCTCCCCTGACCTCTTATGGAGCTTTTGTCTTTCTTTTTGGCTTTTAAAAACATTGCCCACAATTTCCCCAGATAGTTTTACAATTTTGGCAGGAAGATGTAAAGGGCCTGTTTCTTTTCTTGCCACAAGAGGGTGCAGCTGGGAGGATTTGAAGGTTTTGTTTTTCAGTTGAAGGGCTTTGGAGTCCTCAGCATGCCCAGTGAACACCTTGTTCTTTTTGTGAATTCCATTCCTTACACATCAGAGAGGCCTGTAACTCTGCACACAGGGGTTTACTCCGTGCTGCACTCTGTTCACTTAACAAACAAGTCAAACACTTTTGAATAATTAGAGTGAGTACCAAATATTTCTGGTTTTCTACAGGGCATTTAAGAAATTAGGGTTTTTAAAAAAATTTGCCTTAAACCACCTTCTAAACTCAAAATAGACAGCATCCTAAAATACGTGTCAGTGTATCTGCCTGGCTCCCTGTATTGACTCGACTGTATTGTTTCTGTTCATTCCAGATGGCCCGCTGGGAAAGGAGAGGGGCCCGAGCACCAGTGTCCAGGAGCTCCGTGCTTCCCAGCAGTGAGGAGATGACGCGTCTCTTAGGGCGTCTTTCATCTCACCATGACGTGTACCGAATAACTTATTATCTCAGTGTTACCAGTATGCACCTTTATTTGTGTTTTGTAGAAATTTGAGTTTCTGCAAACATTTAGACCCCCATGTTTCACTGCATTTGTGAATAAAAGCTGTCATCTGCCTTATGGGATGTGACTGGAAAGAAAATACATTGTTTTTAGGAAATATTGAAAAAGTTTTTTAAGTTTGTGAAAAATGAGTTTTTCAGTAATTTGTATATTCTTCTAAAAAAGATTTTTATCCATGTGTCCTGCTTTTTGACATAGCACATTAATTACATTTTCTTCAACTTGAATTATGTGGATTTGTAGGAAAATTCATTCGTGTTTTTAAAAGGAAGTTAAAAGAACATTATAGCCAGAAAAACCTTAATTCCTGTAAAGTTTGTTTTATTTTAAAAGTAGCTGTTTTTCATTTAACCCTTCATAATTAGATGGAATAGCTGAATTACTACCTAAAATTGACCTTTTAAACTAGGTAACAATGTTCTTTTTATTTCCTTAGACCATTTTGGCTTCTACTGGGAGATTTAATTAAAAGGTAGAGGGGGAAATCATTCTTTTAATTTTGCTGTAAGTAAAACAAAGAGTTTATTATAGGAAGAATGTAAAATACGCATAAAGACACAGGCTTGGGGAGAAACACCAGAGAGTGACTTTTAATAGATGGCATTGTTTAAGCGCCCTGTGGCTCTCGGTTGTGTAACTACTGATGCAGTCTAAAGGGCTGGCCGCTTCTTCCTCGGGCTCTGAAAGGCTGATTAAAGATCAGTCTTCATTCTTGGATTGAAACAGAGTGAGAGCTTTTCCAGTACTATCTCTAAATGCTCTTGATATTTATTGGGGAAGTTTTATAGTGCAGCAGCAACAGACTCACCTCACAGAAGCAGCTGTGGTACTAGACAGTGCTAATTGGCCAGAGCCACGGGGATATTCTGAATGCAGCGTCCTGGGCTGGCTGGAGAACTGGCAGAGTGCAGTGGAAGTGTCTTCCACAGGGCAGAGCCAGAGTCCTCATAGGGTGCTAGGACTGTGCTGACTTTGAAAGTTAGGGAAACTTTTGATGTTAGTAAGTGTTACTCCTTATAGATTTAAGAATTTTTATCAAAATGCAAAAAAAATTTTTTTTTGTGCTGCTGGGGATTGAACCCTGGGCCTTGAGCACACTAGGTAAGTGCTCTACCAGTGAGCTACACTCCCAGCTCCAGAAAAATATTAATGATACCATTTTAAACTACACATTTTACATATAGATGCAGTCTTTTAAGAGCCCACTTCCATTTTTAAATCTCCAATATCTGATTACAGTTATGAATTGCATTGTATTGTATGTGGGAATCTAAATATCTGAATTTTCCCAAAGGACTTGGTTTACAGCCAAGGATGTTAAGTTTACCTCAGGAATTGCAATCATGTAGGACTAGATTAAGAAAAAATGCTAGAGTTTATAATGTTGGATGCTGATATAAAATCATCATCATGAATGCTAAAATCATCACATGTAGTCCATAGTGCTTTTTGTATGCATTGTTCTGTACCTTGTTTGTGCCTAGGCACATTTTATACTTTGAGTGTATTATTTAATTTAAAAATTACCTCACTTTTTTGTAAAGAATGTTCTGTTGTTAAGAATCAGAAAGAGGTTTGGGGCTGCCTCTCTGGGCTTGTGGTTGGGGCCCTCAGAAAGCTCGCTGTTGGAGAGAGTGGCATAGGGCTGGTGGAGCGTAGTTGGTGTCAGCCGTACCCCTGGGAAAGCTACTCTTCTTAGGCTGTCAGGGATGGGGTCTTCTGTGGTCGGTCTCTGGGGATGGCATCATAATCTACGGTTTCAAAAAGCAAGTTGGAAAAGACAAAAGCATCTATTTTCAAAACACTACAAGATTTTTATCCAAAAATGAGGATTTATATTCTTAAAAGTTGAGAAAGTCTACTCTAGAAATTTCTGTGCTTGGGATTTTTGAAGTGTCAATCACTTTAAAAAGTGTATGGGCTGAGACATTTAAAACAATAAAAGACTTAATACATGTATGTTGAACAAAGGATTAAAGTATGGACAACCCATCGGGCTACTCATAAACTCAATATCACTACCTTGCTGGGTGTTTTGGGGCAGGGAGTTGGGAGAAATTATCATCTAGCAATGCTGGAGAAGTTTTCGAAATAAAACCAAAAACAGATTTCCATAAAAATAGTATGGGAATTGAAATGAAGGAAGGGTTTATGAGAGGCGGAGGTTTAAAATCTGGGCAATCTAAAGCCTCATAACAGGCTCAGAGATAGCTTTTGAAGATGACAAATTGAAGTGGAGCATGTACGTTTTCATAGAATAAATTAATAGCTTTGTAATTATGTGCGAGAACACATTTGTATGTGACTCACATGCCTGTGTGATTATGTAAACTTGATTGTTCTTTTAACCTAAGCCAAGTGTACATGAAGGTCCAACAGTTGGGAGAATATGCCTTTAAAGGCATTTAGGACAATACTTCCCAGCCACTTGGTATTTGATTCTTGTAACAACTATTTATGCAAGGATTATGTGGGCTTCATGAATTTTTTTAAAAATCAAAATGGGATAAAATTACCTTCTTAGAAATAGATCTGATTTGTAGAGCAGTCGTAGGCACACAGCTCAGTTGAGTGGACAGTGTAGGGCTCCCATCTACCCCTCCTCCCCGCTCGTGCACGGCCTCCCACACCTCCTGCACCAGCATGGCACGTTTGTTACAGTGGCTGAGTACGGTGACATCATCCTCACCTCCAGTCATAGTAGGGGTCACTTGTCATTTCATGGTTTTGGACAAATGTATGCTGACATTTACTCACCACTACAGTATCACACAGCATAATTTCACTGCCCTACAATCCTCTGTGCTGTGCCTATCCTGCCTTCTGTAGGACATTGTATAGCTGGAATTGTGCAGTAGATACCCTTTCCAGATTGGCTTCCTTAGGAATGTACATTTAAGATTCAAGCTTTCATGACTTAACAGATCACTTTCCCTTTTAGCCCTGAGTAATATTCCACTGTTATTTATCCATCACCTATCAAAGGATATCCTGGTTGCTTCCAAGTTTTGGCAAATTTTTTTTTTTTTTGGTACCAGGGATCGAACTCGGGTCCTTGAGCTTGTGCAGCAGGCAGTGAAACCAGTAAGCCAAATCCATGGCCCAGTTTTGGCAAATTTAAAGCTGCCATAAACATCCATGTGCAGATTTTTGTGTGGACAAACAAAAGTTTTCAACTTCTTTGGGTAAATCCCCAAGAAGTGTGATGCTGGAACAAATGGTAAAAGTATGGTTGGTTTTGTAAAAAACTGTAAGACTACTTTTTCTGAGAGTTTAGGACCCTTCCTTAGAGAATCTGTAGTTGCTGCTGAGAGACAAAAGTTGAAAATTGGTGATGAAGGAAGGAGCGAAGCACATAGCTACAATGCAGTCTTGGCTCTGGAGGAACATGGGGCCACTGTGAATGAAATGAAACATGTTCTTGTGCAGGACAGTTGGAGCTGAGCTGTGCTTGTAATCGGAAATTATGTTCCTGTCTTCACAGAGGCAGATTGTGGGCCAGATGGACTTGAATTGATTCCTTTGAGCTGATACACTTTTTTTTTTTTTTCCAATACCGGGGATCGAACTCAGGACCTTGTGCTTGTGAGGCAGGCTCATTGCTGTTGAGCTAAATCCCTGGCCCCCTGATACACTTTTAAGTAATGAAATCCCAGAGTACATGCAGAAGTAAACCGTGCTTGGACCCAATCTTTGTCAGTACTAAATTGGAAGGGATCACACTTGGGGGCTTTTTGGAGCCAGCAGCAAATAAAGAGCTATTTTATTAAAAAAGACTCCAGGAGAGAAAATTCCCCTCTGCCATTTTGTTTCATGAGTTTATGAAAATTCTCATTAGTCGGCCCCCCACAGAAAAGACAAGCAAAGGAAAATTACTTTACAGCATTCAGTCAGAGTGACATTTTGTAAAGTAATTTTTTTCCTCAAAAGTCTTAAAACAACTGACCTTTTGAGCCATGAGAAATAAAACAGGCACCTGATTTAATTTGTAGAACAATGTACTTAAAGATTCAACCATCTGAATTTTGTGTATTGGACAGATATTTATTGGGTAAGTGTTCAGCAAATGTACTGTCTGGATACTTCTACAGCATGCCAGGAAGGTAGGAAATAGTTTATAGAAAGCTTAAAGCTGTCATTTGACCCAGTGAGGTGGTTGAGACAGAGTCTGATCTTTGGTTTTCTGAGAAAACAGGCTCAGAGGTTCACCCATGATTCAGAAGCTATTTGTCTGGTGCTTAGCTGATCTGGGGGTGAAGTGTCAGATTTCTGCCTATTACTGTGGGCTCTGTATCACACAGGATGGGGTTGAAATTCCTGCTCCACCACTAATTTCTGTGCCACCTTGGCCCTCTTATTTAACCTCTACAACTTGGGCCTACATCATACTCGGCACTAGAAGGATTAGATGAGAGGATGCAGTAAAATTGAGTGTTTGCTACGAAATCTCCACTTAATAACATATTCTTTCTAAAGCTACCAACAAGTTCTTTAAAGAATCACCCATAACCCCTGCTAAAGTAAGAAGGTTAAGGCTTGCGGTGGAAAGGCCTGTTGTCAATCGATTGGGACAGCTGCTCTGGACCATCTTTCCAGGATGGGAAGATGACGATCAGCTTCAGCCCTTCCCTATCCTTTGCTTCTCCTTGAATGCAGGGACAATTTCCACTCCTTTTACAGTGTAAATGTGAAAAGGCATGTGAGGAAGCAGGTCATTTATCACTTTCCAGAGAGCTTCACCCCCAACTTGCCCAGCCAGCTGGATCCTGGCTGTTCTTGGCTCTCTGGTGCAGGCCACTGGAGGGAGGGGCTGGGCTCACATGGTCTCAAGGATGAAAACCAGGTGAACTTGAGTGGGAGTGCTGAAGAAGGAGCCAAGAGGGACTGCGAGGCCGAGTTCTGTCTGCAGAGAGGCTGGAGGCAGCAGGAACCACTGGGAAGTGTGGGCTCTTGTACGTCCCCAGGCCTGGTGCAGCTTGCCTTGGCTTCGTGTTTGTTGAGAACAGCAGCTAACATGAAGCAGTGCCCTATGGCTCTTTCATGTCACCTCATGGGCTGCTTCCAGAAAGCCAGGAAATAGCTGGCATTCTTCCCTTTTAATAAGTAGGGAAATGGAGGCACAGAGAGGCAAAATTATTTGCCCATGGTCAAACAGAAAGTGGCACTGGCAAATTCAAAGTTGGACCTCTAACCTCAGAATCCTGCCCATGGCCTTCACCTGGCCATTACCTTTGAATGCCTCTTGTCTGGAAGTGAACCACGGTTTGGTTTGATTTGGTTTGGTTTTTGCCTTGCTGTGGATTGAGCTGTGGGCCTCGAACATGACAGACAAGAGTTCTACCACTGAATCCACCCTACCCACAGTTCCAAATTCTTATTCTTTTGGCAGTGCTGGGGATGGAATTCAGGGCCTTGTGCATGGTAGGCAAATACTCTACCACGGAGCTACAACCTCAGCCCAGAAAGAACCACGGTATCAAAAAGTACCAGGGTCAATCCACGTTTGGCCCAACGAATTCCTCTGGGGTTCAGTCTTCTCACCTGCAAACTGGGGATATTAAGAAGCCTTTGCAGGGGGCGGGGTTGCTGAAAAGGGGAGGACTTGTAGGCTCTTCCCAGCTCCTTTAACCCTCTCCCCCAAAGCCCTGAAGCAGCTGGGACCCATATGGGTGTTGGGGCGGTACCCGTTCCCGGCTCTGCTCCGAGCAGAGTGGACCCTTCCCGCCCCGGGCGGCATCTCTAGGGGATTTTCCGAGGCTCATCCTGCGGGGGCCCGCGCAGCATGAAGCCCTCGTCCCCAGGCGGCAGCACCCAGAGGCCGCTCGCACCATATTTAGTCAGGGGGAACGGAACGGGCAGCCCCGGGCTGGTATGCGGCGCTGGGAATTCCTGGAGGAAGGATCCCTCGCCTGGCCTTTTTGGGTTGTCTCCCGCCCAGCGCCCGTGGAGGGAGGACCGGCGGGGTCCGGCTCGGCTCGGCCAGGCCCGGGAACCTCGAATCCGGTTCTCGCGGGGAGCAGGAGCCGGGTATCCCCGACCTGGAGCGGGGCCAGCCCACTGCCTCGACTGCCTTTTATGGCCTGTGCCTGCGCGCGTGTGACAGGATAGGGACGGGGAGAAGGCGGGGAGCCAGAGCCAGTGAGCAGAGACGGTGAGACTCGGAGACGAGGGCAGAACAGGGTGACGGCTGCGGAAGGCGGGGGCAGCGATGGACAGGGGACAGACGGACGAAGCGGAGGGCGAGGGGCGACGGAGCGCCCCCTGGAGGGCGGGTGGCCTCTTCGCCGCCGCAGCAGCTCTGGGGAGGGGAGCTCTGGGCTGCGGCCCTGCGGGTTGCGCCCCACCCCGCCCGCGCCCCCTCGCGGCCCGGGCGCGGGGCCGGAGCCGCGCCGCGCCGTGCCGTGACCCGTCCAAGTGCACACACCGGGGGTGCGGGTTCTGCCCCTTTCAGTCCTGAAAGGATTGAACACTGGTGGAGGTGGAGCGAGGGCAGAGTGGGAAAAGTAAAAATTCCCTTCCCGCGCAGTTCCCAACCAGCGCTCGGGGAGAGGTGGGACGCCGCCTCGCCCTTTGCAAAGTTCTTTACAAATCCCCTTCCTTAGCCTTCACGCAGCCCCTTCTCAGCCCGGGCGAATCAGACGAGACCAGGAGAGGGGGTGTCGGGTCGGATACCCCACCGTCCCCGCTCGCTCCGGCAGCAGGGGTTAAATAAAGCCTTGCGTCTGCGAGTGGCTCGGGCAAGAAATTCTTGCGTATCCCCTACAGACGCTGCCCGCTCCACTCTTCTCCAGGGACCCAGGATCTCGGTGACAGCCCGGGCGAGGGGTGGCCTGGGGCGCCCCCAGCGCCCTAGCGAGCGCCGCCACCAACAGGAGCCGCAGGGCCACGCGCGACAGCGGCTCCTTTGGGCCGCGCAGGGGGCGCAGCGGAGGGTGCAGCAAGGGGATAGCCCACCCCACCCCCCCGCCGCCCTGGCCCGCCTCCTGCTCCCCCCACCCCCCGGGTAGCTCCGGTCTATAAAACCCGGCGTCCCAGGCCTGGAGGGAGGTTTCGACGCCCCGGCCTGGGAGGTGTGCCAGATCTGAGCTCTCTCCGTCCAGTTCCTTCTCGTCAGGCCCCCAGTTGGAGGACTGTAAGTACTAGGGGTCCCGTTGGGGCAGACTGGGCGGTGGGTTTGAGGGTCCTGCGGGGCATTCTGTAGGTCTCTGTCATCCTCTTAGAAGGACTATGGCGGGATCCCGTCACCCCAGATTATCCCCTCCCAACCCGCATTTCCCAAGGTTGCCAATGAGAAGTACCCCTTGTTAAAGGTGCCAGTCCCTCTAGCCCACTGCAGTGCTGCTAGCAACTCCAGAAAAAAAAAAACTGTACTTAAAATAAAAGCCAGGGGCTGGAGATGTAGCTTAGTGGTAGAGCACTTGTCTAGCATGCATGAGGCCTTTGGTTCCATCTGCCAGGCTGAAAAAAACAAAACAGAACAACCCAGGACTGGCTATGAGGCGCTCCGACTCTGACCGTCAGGCCTTTTCACTTTAATTCTAGGCATTAAAAAAAGGCGCACCTTCACTTCGCTGAAAAGACACTTTGCTAACATCCAGGCACCCAAAGTGAAGCTGCAAGTGGATTGCAAAGCATCTGTTCAGCTGTGCTGAGACTGTGTTAACCCTGTTAACAGCACACTGGGGCGGGACACGGCGGGAGAGAGCGTTTTTATCACGTGCGCGTGCGCGTTGATAACCCCGGGAGATAAGGGTTATGACAGAGCAGTTTTCCAGACCCAGTCCTCTGAATTAAAATGAATGAATAAATTCAAACTCATCCAGGGTGACCACAGGGCCCCAGGCACCAGGTGGGATACCAGAGTCCCCGTTTGAGCCCAGCACCTACAGGTGCATTTGGTAAGATGATGCTGGGCTTCCCACTGGGTCAGCACGAAGTTGCTCTCATGGGGATAGAGCGGGCCAAATGGAAGTGTGCCTGCTGGTGGATTTTTGCCATTTCCTGAAAGGCATCGTTCAAAACCATACTTGTCACGATGCAAAAGAAAATACTGAAATGCCCAAGATAGGGAAGGTTTAGTGACGGTGTTAAGAGCTGATTACACTGTGAACTGGCCAGGGCTTGGCAGAGGGGCTCAGGCTGACTGAATAAACTACTTCCCATAGTTGTGTTTTCTTTGGTGCAGGCTTCATTTCTTTGGTTTACGTAAGATGCTGCTTTAAAGGGAGCTTGAAAATGCTGAGCTGAAGTCACAGGTGACAGGGTGTAAAGTAAGATTGAGTATCATTGCAAGGAAAAGCCTTTCCCTGGTGTCTTCTCTCCCAGATAGCTACTGTTGATGGAACACTTAAGTGGCAGGCCCTGTAGCAGCATTTAACTTAAGTGAGCTCGTTTAGTCATTGCAATCAGTGCCACATGATGCTTGTTTAATATACAAGGCAGCTGAGGCTCAGAAATGTTAAGTGGCATGCCGAGTGTCACACAGCTAGTAAGTGGTGGAACCCATTTCCTGGCCAGTCTGATACCAAGTTTATACCCTTGACCCCACCATCTTTTTGCTTTACTGAGGACAAAAACTTCTTGATGGGGTCAGGTTTCTGGTAGGAGCAAATGCTTCCAGCAAAGTAAATATTTATCATCATCTCTTTGAAGAAGACTTAAACTGACCTTTTGCAAATTTAAAATAAAAAAGCACTGTTTGTTCCCTAGAGGGGCGATGAGCTGAGGTGGGCTGTCATCCCCAGACCCCAAAATGTGACCTTGCTGGTCTCCTTTGAGCAGAATCCTGGGTTGGCCTGTTAAATACCATTTTTTTATTATATCATGTCTAAAATAGATGTGCTATTCCGTACAAGGTATTTGTTATGGATTTATCATTACTTTTCTGTGGGAGGGCTGAGATCGAAGCAAACATGCCCTTGTATGGTAGCATTTTGCATGAGGCCATCCCCAGCCCCCTGGCCAGTTACCCAGCCTCACTGCAGCCTCGCTGCTCGAGGCTCTGGGGATTTGTCTGCCTTGTCCTTCTCTGGCAGGGACCAGTGGAGAGACCCAGAGGAGAAGACACTCGGGAGGAAAGGAAGATTATTTTTTTCTACCCCTTTTTCACTTGTAAGTTTTATTTTTTTGCATCAAATCTAAATTGGTGGAATTTATGCTTCAAGCCCCACTGTGTAATTCTAAAATCACATGTACATTAGATTTTTCTGGGAAACGAAGGCTGATTTTCAATCCACTAGAAACACTGAAGGTGATAAGCAAATGTAAAACTCATTGATGTTGGCCTCTCCAAATGTCAGTTTTCCCATCTGTAAAATGGGACTGATGAGAATAGCCAACGTGTGGTAAGCACATCCACTGGGTGACTTGCTGAAGCCTTTCAGGGAGTTCTCTTATTAAGTCTTTACAAGACCCTTTGGAGAAGATACTAATATCATTACAAATATGAAGTCAAAAGCTTGCTCAACTAGCCAGCAAGGAAGACAGAATCATCCAAACTAATTGCTTTCTAAGACCAGAGCCTATGGAATTACCTTTCAGGGAATGTTAGCTAAGATAATGCATATGAAAAGTGCCAGGCCCTTGACACTTTGGTGACGGTCATTTATAGCAGTTATGACCAGAGATGTTAAGGAGCTTGCTTGGTGTGGCACACCGAGTCCTTGGCAGAACCAAGAAGCCTACGGTGTGGTCTTTGCCTAATGGAGAAACTTGTCCCTAATTTTTCTTCCGTATAATCTGTTTTTTGGGAACTTACTTTCTATCTAGGGCTCAAAGTAGTGATTAGAAACTTCTGCTGTGTTATTGCTGTAGCTCCTTGCTAGGTCAAGACATGATTTGCTCAGGGTCTTGGGACCTTTTCAGAGCTCGCCTGTGCCTGGGAAAAGCCTATCCGGCTTCCACATTGGCCCTTTTGCTCCCTGGTTCTTAATGTCATCAGTGGCTTTAGTCTTATTCCCCATGGCCACATGAAGGGGGACACTGAGTTTGGAAACGGCCAGGGAGGAAACTGGAAGAGCCTCATCTGTGATCAGAGGATGGAGGCAGAAGCTGCCCAGGATTCTAGAAAGGGGAGCCCAGGGTCACAGCTGGCGTCAGGACACCAGGGTCCCATCCTCATCAAAGTCTCTAGGAAGGCACAGTGGGACTGGCCACTCATTCCCACAGACTCGGCCTCGCCTTGCTGACTACACAGTGCTCCCTCTGCACCGTGGGTCCCTGCCTTTGAATTCAGTCAACCATGGACTGAAAGTATTTTTTAAATTGCATCTGTACTGAACACATATGGAGGATGTTCCTCTCATCAACAGTCCCCAAGGCATGCATTATAGCAACTGTTTATACAGCATTTGCATGGGTGTTAGAAGCAATCTAGAGAGGATCAGAAGTCCCCGGGAGGGTGTGTGGCGGTGATATGCAAGTGCTATGGCATTGTGTATGAGGGACAGGAGCGCCTGCAGGTTTTAGGGCCCGCAGGGGCCCTGATACCCATCAGCTGTGGATGAGGTAGGGGTGACTGTACCTCTTGCTCCCCTTTTCTAGCAAAGCACATAGCAAATGACAAGACTCTCAGAAGGGCAGGTGGCTGGGGCCTTGAGGGCCATTATAGTCACTCCGTCACCAGACAAAGTCTCTTTCTGCTCTGTTTCCCTCCCTCTTGTTCCCCCACATTTCCACGGGTGGCCATAGTGAATGTATTCTTGTATAGCAGTCTGGAATTTTTCTAAGTTAAACTTTTATACAAATGTTAACATTCTGTAAACTAATTTTTTTCGCCTAATTACGTATCTTCAATATCTTTCTATGTCTGCACACTTTGGCCCTTTTTCCATCTGCTGCATGGTATTCTTTTATATGGAAGAAGAAAATCTTGACCACTTGTTAAAATATACCAGGTTTATGGCACTATTTCTTATACATCGAGTTTCAGGGAATATCTTTGTACAGGTTGAATAGCCTTTATCTGATATACTCGGGACTAGAAGTGTTTCAAGTTTTGGAATATTTTGTGAATATTTGCATATATATATAAACGTATGTATATATGTGCGTATATATGGATATCTCTGTCTGTCTACCTTCCTACCTACCTACCTATCTATCGATGTCTTGGTGATGGGTCCTAATCATGCATGCCAAGCAAGTGCTGTACCACTGGGCTACATTCTCAGCCCCACTGTGTTTTAATGTAATCAAAGACACTAGGAAAGTTGTGGAATTTTCTACTTGTGGTGTCATGTCAGCACTAAGAAAAGCTTTGGAGGGTGAAGGGCGCACAGGTAATGGGGGAAAAAAAAAAGAACTAAGATGCATCATGTACAGGTATAAGCACCCAATGGTAAATGTAAACATATTGTATACCTAAAATGGACCAATAAAAGAATTTTTTTTAAAAAAGAAAAGCTTTGGATTTTAGCTTTTTGGATTAGGAATGTTCGACTTGTATATCTATTTTGTCTAATTTATAAGTTTATCTGTAGGATAACTTCTCAGCCATGCAATTGCTAAGTTAGTGGGCATGTACATTTCAAATGATAGTATTAAATGGCCCTTGAAAGAGCCGATTTCTACTAGGAACAGACGCATATGTGACTGTACCTTTATTTTAAGTCGTGGTATATCAGAGTTTAAGATGCAAAACATGAGGGAGGTGTTAGGGCCACAAGTGGCTGGTTCTCTCCCTTCCAGAAGGCCCTTGGCAGAGGCGATTCCAACTATTGCTAATAAAGTTATCTTGTCTTGGAGGGAAAAAAAATTTAATTTTACTAATTAAAAGAATTTCCTCCAAAGTGACTTAAAAAACAGTCATGCCAGGTGTGGTGGCACATACTGTACTTATAATGATAACCCCAGCACTCTGGAAGGCTGAGGCCGAAGGATGGCAAGTTCTAGCCCAGCCTGGGCAACATAATAAGACCCTGTGTAGAATTTAAGAAAAAAAATGTTAAAGGTTAGGGAAGTAGCTCAGTGTAAAAGCCCTAAATTCAACCCCCCATACCACACACACACACACACAAAAGGTACCCACAGGAGTTGGGCCCACTCAAGCCACGGGTTCCCAGTTCACCTTTTCCTGCTGAGGGCTGGGGCTTCCGTGGAGCTGTCGCCTTGGGCAGTGGCTGGTGTTGGTACCAGGGAGCAAGAGAGAGATTTTGTACCAAGAGAAAAGTGATTGTCAGATCTGGATGCAAATCCTGACTCCAGCTTGGACAAGTGAGGGGCTTTGGTTTATCCCCCTCCCCCAAATAAGCTACATGCCCAGTTTGTTTTTATTTTTTCCATTAAGTTTATTGGTACATTTTAGGTATAAAATACAGTTACATTCATCATTGGGATCTTATACCATTACATGAGTATCTTGGTTCTTATTTTTTTCCCCCTTCCCCTGCCCTCCCTTCACCCCCTCCACCCTTCCCTATTTGCAGAGACTTTGTTTCCATTTTTTTCCTTTTCTCATATTTTTTCTCTTCCCTTCTTTCCCTTCCCCTACCCCAGTTTGTTTTTATTTTGAGACAGGGTCTTGCACTGCTACCCAGGCTGGATTTGAACTTGGGATACTTTTGCCTCAGCTTCCCGGAGTGCTAGATTACAGGTGTGAGCCACCCCACCTGGCTCTTTTTATCACTGACGACCTCACTCATCTTAGCAGGAAAATAGGGCTAACAAATAGAGCCCACCTCCTGAATCCCATGAGAAATAGTGAGGTAGCGTGTGTAGGACACTGCCTGAATTCATGCCCGAAGAATAATATAGAGTGGCTGTTTTCAGTAAGAGATGTAGAGCCCAGATGGCCTCCCAGGACAGACTGGGCCTGAAGGACAAGTGCACCATACTGCTCGGCCCCTCTCCTGGGCACACTGGGGGCTCCTTCCAGCTCTTGTGGGTATAGCCTTCGGGCTCCGAGAACGTTCATCTTGCCTGCGTGGCATTTAAAATCCATGAGGGAGTAATGTGAGGCCAGGCCACCACTGTTTCTTCCAAATGAAAAAGCCAGACAGAGAGAGGGAGAGTAACTTGCCTGGAGTCACCCAGTGCAGGGCAGAGCCGGGGCTGGAGCTGGAGGCCTTCGGTCAGAGATTAGTGAGCAGCTGATAGAATGAAGTAGCGGTTGTTGGAAAGGAACTGGGACCCAGACAGCACTTGTAGGTGTTTCAAACATTGCTAATGGCAGTAGAGGCAGAGTTCTTTGGTTTCATTCAAATGCTCGGGTCAGCCATGGTGGTGCACACCCATAATTCCAGCTACTTAGAAGGTTGAGGCAGGAGGATCACAAATTCAGGACCAGCATGGGCCATTTAGAGAGATCCTGTCTCAAAATAAAGAGCTGGGGATGTAGATCAGTGCCACACGGGTTCAACTTCCAGTACAACAGGGGTGGGGAAAATAATTTCAGAGCAGTCCTTGATCATGAATGGCTTAGTGTCTGTTAGTTCTGGGTAATAATCCTGCAGATGTCCTTGCAGCCCTCAGGGTGGGAGATGTAGGGGAGATGGGGATGGTGGACGGATGGCACGAAGTGGAGGATGCAGTCTCCGAGGTCGGCCTCTGGTTTGAGGTGTTTCTCCACCTGGTGGGCTGCTTCAGTCATCTTGCCCAAGGTAGCCTGTTTTCACTGTGAATCTAGTTCTCAGTGGGGGCCCGTTTTTCCCCACCAGGGGCATTTGACATCTAGGGATCCGTTTCTGAACATCATGGCTTGGGGGAAGGGTGGCTACTGGCATCGAGTGGGTTGCTGCTGGACTCCTATAATGCACAGGATGGTCCCTATAGGAAGAACTGTCCAGCCCCAAATGTCAGCCCCAAACAGGGGTGAGAAACCCCCTTCTAAAGCCAGCACTGTAGTAGGGAGCAGAAGGCTCAGTGTCACTTTAATTCAACCCAGAATCCCTGCTGCTGGCGCTGTGTTCTCCAATGCCTGCTGCAGGTTTACAGCTCAGGCCCTGAGAGAGCTTCTCCTTGCCTCTGTGCCTCTTCTCATGCCTGACCCAGCACTCCTTGCCTTACCAGTCCTATCCCAAAGTGTTAAACACCCAAGGCTCCGGGTGTGTGCTGAGGCAAGTCCTTATACCGGAGAAACCTCATTTATCTTGAGCCTTGAATTCTCCAGGACTGACTGAGGATATGTGCCCTGTGTTCTATAATTCCTCTGTCCTCAAGTTCTCCACGTACTGCAGAGGAGGTGGGCAGAGATCAGAGGTCCCCGAAAGGACATCTTTACTCAGATTCCACCATAACTAACCGTACGGTGACGGGCAAGTTATTTGATTTCTCTGTACCTCAGTTTCCTCATTTGTAAAGGAGGGATGGTGTCTCTTTTAGGGTGTTTGAGGGGATTCAAGGAGAGGGTGATGTGATCTAGCAGCTATTGTTAGTCCTATTGGTAGGGCAGCTATGGGCCCAAGTTGCTTTTGGAGCCCCAAGTATGCAGGAGCCAAGGAGCTTTTGGATTTCGAGATTTGCCAGGCGCTTGGATGTCCTAACGTGTTCTGCCTCGAGATGAAGGGCAGGGAGTGCGGGGCACCTTCCTAGTGGATCTGACATCAGTACTGTGTCTGAAAAGCTCTGCGACCTCCCTGTCCCATTGCACCCCAGTATATGAGAGAGTCAGGGCTCCAGGGAGCCGGGTGTGGGAAATGCGCGGTCACAGCATCTCATCGGCAGATGTCCCATCGGTGTCTGGTTTGTGACCAAAGCCACTCCCACACATCCTAACTGTCAGAGGCACCAAAGCCGCCCAGTGAGCCGGCCATGCTGTTTTTTAAGGTAGATACTGAATCTTCGCACTTGGTCTTG
This sequence comes from Heterocephalus glaber, assembly GCF_053883595.1. Classification (NCBI taxonomy): domain Eukaryota; kingdom Metazoa; phylum Chordata; class Mammalia; order Rodentia; family Bathyergidae; genus Heterocephalus; species Heterocephalus glaber. The sequence continues at coordinate 14,448,666 of NW_028258175.1, forward strand.
TTTGTGCTTTTGAGTCCTAGATTAGACGAGGTTCCTGGAAGTGGGATCTGTGTGTCCTTTCATTTTTCTGTTGAATCTTTTGCTATTTTTTTCTTCCGATTTTTCTTCTTTCTTGCAGTACTGGGTATCATACCCAGGGCCTTCTAATTATAGAACCACACCCCCCAGCCCTTTTTATGCTTTTAGTAGTACATGTTTTTGGTGCATAATGATCTTTATCGCGAGGAGTTGGTACGAGTACATATGGCGGATTAATTCTTCTTTTTTCCCCCCTTCCTCCCCCTCCTTCCAATTCTTGGTCCCCTTCGCATTTGCAAAAGCTCCATTTTCATCTTTTCCCTCCAAATTCTTTTTTTATCTCCTTCCCCTCTCCTCCCTCCCCTTCACCTCTTGTTCCCCCATACATTTGAAAAAGACCTCCTTACTTCCTATTTATCTTCTATTTTGTGTTCTCTGTCTCACTCTGTATATACACATACATATATATATTAAGTTTCTCTGATAAAAGAAACCATACAGGGCTGGGGATTTAGCTCAGTGGTTCTGGCGCCTGCCTTGCCCGAGTTTGATCCTCAGTACCAAAAGAAAAAAAAAGAAACCATACAATATTTAAGCTTGTGTATCTGACTTATTTTACTTAATATTATGGTCTCAAGTAGCATCCATTTACCTATGAATGCCTCAAGTTCATCTTTCTTTATCCCAGCCCTTTTAAAATAATTTAATTTTGAGACAGGTTCTCACTAAGTTGCCCAGGTGTGACTCCTGCCTCAGTCCTCCCTCATTGCTGGGATTACAGGTGTGCACCACCATGCCCAGGTTATTTTTTTTTTTTTCTGATTTCTAAGGCAACACATCTACAGTACAATTGGAAAATACCCACTTAGTTATCACCCCGCTCAGAATAAATAAAACTCTGAGCTCTCTTGGTCCGATTGGCTATTTTTGGAGAAAACTACAGTGATTGCTTAGTAATGTAAATAGACTTCACACTACTGAGCCGTGAGCTTACATGGTTAAGGCGGTACATTTCACTTAAAGAGAAACAAGAAAGAAAGTATATTTTACATGCAGAGGAACAGGCCATGGGCCTGTGGCTTGATGGATTTCCCCAAGGTGAACATAGGCTTATGACTGCCACTCAATCAAGCAAAAGAACATCACCCGGGCATGGTGGTGCTGCCTGTCACCCAGCATTCTGGGAGCCTGAGGCAGGAGGATTGCAAGTTCCAGCCCAAGGTGGGCAACATAGCAACTTATCTCATGATAAAATAAAATAAAATAAGGGCTGGGGATGCAGCTGAGTGTGAAGGCCCTGGGTTCCATCCTCAGTACATGAAGGAAGGCCAAGGGAAAACACGAGCCCCCACAATGCCCCCATGCCCTGTCTTTCAAGTCACTTTGTCCCTGGGTAATTCTTCTTTTACCCTGAACTCTATTGCCATAGACTTATTTTCTTTGATTTTGAGCCTCACTTACACAGGGCCATAATCCTCTCTGTGTCTGCCTTCTTGTGCTCGGGGTGTTTTGTGGGATTTATCCTTTTTGTGCTATGAAACTGTAGCTCCCTTAGTCTGATCTGAGCCTAAGTTGAATGTTGTTTATTGCGTGCCAGGCACCTTAAAAGGCTGCTTCATTTATCCAAAATAATCTACAATAACAGGTAGATCACAGGAAGTGAGGAGATAGATCTTTCTCAAATGGGAGGAGGATTGAGAGATGGAGGGAGGTGTGGGGGAAAGGAAGGAAAGGGAATGAGAAAAAGAATCCAGTTGCGCTGTGTGAATGTACCAAGGCCACGAGGAGTGTGAACATTATATACTACAAACATGTGCTAATAAAGACTCCACAGAGCTTCTGGGGAGCCAGCTCAGCCTGTGTAGGAGGCGGATGAGCACAGTCTCAGAAGACAACCTTAGATCAGAACCCAGCTCTGCCACTTGCTAGCTGCGTGTCCTCGGGCAGACTTCCTCATCTCTGAGCATCTATAAAAAGTAGACTCCATCTCTTCCAGCTGTGGTGAGGTTGAGGATTTAACACAGGGCCTGAGGGGTCAGTGGGTGTGAACTGTCGCTGTGAGCATTGGGAAACTCAGCCCTGGGAGATAGTGCAGGATCTACATTGCTTTCAAGAGGAAGACAGCTTGGGTCCCCCCCTCCCATCCCCATACTGGGAATCGAACTCAGGACCTTGCACTTACAGGCGGGCACAGCGCCACTGAGCTACATCCCCAGAATGTTGGTTTTTTGTTTGTTTTTCTGTCTGTTTTGAAGTTTTTTTACAACATGAGAAATGGAACCCAGTGAGCACCATTGAGCCACATCCCTAACCTTTTAAAGTTTTAAAAAAAATTATGAGATGGTTTTGCTAAGTTGCCCAAGTTGACCTCAAAGATGAGATCCTCCTGCTTCAGCCTCCCAAGTAGCTAAGATTATAGGTGTGTATCCCCATGCCAGCTCAATTTTATATAATGATATTTTTCCTGTTAGGAAATTGTCAAACATGTGCAAAAGTGGAGAGAGCAGTACTGCAACTATCTGTCAATCTCAGCAGTTAGCAGTGCTGAGAGCTCCTCTCCCTGCATCTTTACCTGCTCTGGTGAGTCCATGAGGAGCCCCGGGGTATCCCTGGCTCCACAGTCCTTCACCTTAAACATACAAAATCACAATACCATTTTCATATCAAGGAATTTCAGAAATTCTTCAATATAAAAAAGTCAGTGTTCGAATTTTCCTGCTTTATAATTTTTTGTGTGTGTTTTGAGGGTGTGCTTTCAAATACTACTCTATTTTTTCTAACAATTATATTCCATTTTGCTAAGTTTTCTGTATTATTTTGAGAAAGGGCCTCACTAAGTCACTAAGTTGCCCAGGCTGGGGTTGAACTTGTGATCCTCCTACCTCACCCTCCGTTGGTGCTGGGATTGCTTTTTAAAAAATGTACACCAGGGCACCTCTCCCATTATGGGGCTGGGTGGGGTCTCTCTCTGGGCTTCGGACTCCACCCGGCCCAGTGCAGAGGCGGTGGCTGGGGGTGGAGGGGGGCCAGGCCAGGGTGGGGCTCCCAGCCGTGGGCAGCCCCTGGCTGTGCTGAGGGCTGAGCAAGGAGCAGCCTGCTAAGAAAACAGTGCGGCCCATTGCCAGCCGTAACCCAGCACTCTGTGGCCCTGGCACATGAGAGCCGCTGGGCAGCCTGATCTATTCCTCCCAGCAAAGCCTCTACAGCCATACAGCCACAAACCGTTTCACTGTATTTCCACAGACACAAGTCAATAGCCTGGGATTTCCACATTTGATTTGGTGTTTGAGTTTTTCCCCAGCCTCTGTTCAGAAGCTGCCATGTGCTTACAGGGGCGATGCATTTGTACACGGGTTCAAGCCTAACTCCTGATAGAATTGCTTCTGCTTTTCCTTTGGAGTTAACGATTATGCCTTGCGTTTCAGCACTACTACTCTGGGGTCACTCCGGAGAGTTGTTTCATGTGCTAAACAGCTGAAACCATTAGAGTATGGGAGGGAACCCTACAGTATAAAGATACAATACATGGTATTATTTAAGGAGCAAAAAAGCAAACCAATGATTCGGGATTACTTGAGGTAATGGCTGTGTGAGTTTTCATAACATTTATTTTCGTGAGACAGGACACAGCTGTTTGTATGTCTTGGAATTTACATAGATTTCAGATGTTAAACACGTATTTTTAGTGTTCTGAGTTTAAGCAGCTTATTTATCTACATGGCATTAATTGATTTATCTATTATTATTCTTTAGGGTTTGCCTTTCAGCAGTGACAGGTTATGGATTCTTCAGTTACCTATGAGCATATATACCAAATGCTTTTCAAATTGACCAAAAATTTGAACTATCTTCTAAATATTGCACATTATGTTTTTGGTAAAATGCAATATGTTCTGAGAATAGCATATTTAATAGAAAAAGAAACATTCTTAAGCTCTATGTGTAACTACAGTCATTAATTTTTTCCTTTCATACACTTAGTTTTAAAGTATTGTGTTTAAAACATTTATTAGTCTTGGTCCTCTATTTGGAATCTTTAGTTTTCCTGAAAAATCGTTCCATTGCATTAACATTTACTATATTTGTAGGTTTATTTTTATCAAAGGACACAAATTGAGTGGTAGACTGTAAAACTGGTATAAACAGAGTACAATTTCCTGTCAGAACCCAAATACTAAGGAACGTAGGAATCCATCTATGTATGAAATATGCAAAAAGTTTTGGTATCTAATTACAAATCTTACTGTGGCTCTAGGACCACTTCAGCCAAAAGAAAAATTTCCCCCAGTAATATTTGCTTCAGAAGCAAGATAAAAAAGAGAAAAGTATTAGGCAGTATGTATAGTAGAGACAAAGAGAAATCTCCCTTTCTGAAAGTAATGTTTTTAACTCTGTTCTACAAATACTATAAATTTTCAATTTGAAAAAATTCCACTGAACTTTAAAGTTATAATGTTTATAAGTGTGATATTAAAGGCCTTTGAGATTAAAATTTAGATTTGAAGGAACTAAAACTTTGAAAAGGGCAAAAAAAATAAAAATGCACAACACAGCTTTATTTCTGATGATTGCCTGGATGTGTGACTGTGTGTGTGTGTGTGTGTGTGTGTGTGTGTGTGTGTAGGGGAGGGGACATCTTCCCTACCTCTCTGTGTGTATCTCTTAGTGCACTTTTTTTTTTTTGGTACCGGGGGTCGAACTCAGGACCTTGTGCTTGCAAGGCAGGGTGCAGTGCCACTGAGCTAAATCTCTGGCCCATCTTAATGTCCTTTTTAAACCTTTTCATTAAGGCAAATGTGAAACACGCCCAAATAGAGACTGGTCACCGCCCTTTGGTGATTATCAACGCTGGAGGCTGACCTTACCTCATTTCCAGCCTTGTCCTGTTTCCCTGTGGGGTCTTCCAGTCTCCATCAATGGACTGACACAATCTTACTATATGTGCTGCTGCAGCAAGTACTGGACTGACGCATTCTGTTGGGGCGTCTTATAAGAAAACCAGGGACAGGGCTGGGGATTTAGCTCAGTGGTTCAGGCGCCTGCCTCGCAAGTGGAAGGTCCTGAGTTCGATCCCCAGTACCAAAAAAAAAAAAAAGAAAGAAACCAGGGATTGTCACAGGATCGGGAAGAATTTGCACACTTGCTCCCTGTGTCTACTCCCTGTGTCCCTGAACTGCATGCTACACTGAAGAGCTCACATGCAGAGGGAGCCCTTCTGTGGCTGTCAGAAGAAAACACAGTGAAAATGTCCTGCAGTGGTGGAATGGTTCCTATCAGGAAGGAATAAAGCCGTCTACAGGGAAAGGAAAGGACCTAGAAACAAGGCACCTGGCATCACTGGTTGATTTAATCTCGACAGCCCCAATATCCCCAATATTAATGCATGAGGAAGCGGAGCCTCAGAGACATACACAAATCTCCCCAGAGTGCACCCTCTGCAGCTCAGGTCTGATTCCTGAGTCCGGGGATCTTGGCCCAATTGCAGGTTGTGTAAGCTCCAGGAAAAGGTAGTGGTTGAGACTCCAGCAGCAGCAGTCAGCCTGCACTAGGTTGATTCAAATGCCTGCAGATCTGAAATGTCCCTCCCTGCTTGCCAGTTGTTTTTCAAGCCCCCTTTAATCTACATGTCTCTTTCCTTTTAGTTTGTAATTTACTTGGTAAAGAAACTGAAGTCATATGTCCGATAGTTCCTTTCTTGTTGGATTTTGTTGCATGTCCTTAATGCTCCCACCTCCTTTCCCTTCCCTCTCTCTCTGTCTCTCCTCTCTCTCTCTCTCTCTCTCTCTCTCTCTCACACACACACACACACACGCACACACACACACACACATGTGGAACTGAACCCAGAGCCTTTTTGCTGAGCTATAGCCTCAGTCCTTTTTAATTTTGGAACAGGGTCTTGTTAAGTTGCCCAGGTTGGATTCAAACTTACAGTCCTCTGGCCTCAGCCTCCTAGAGTGCTGGAATTAAAGGCCCTGTGTCCTCATGCATTGCTCCTTTTTTCTTGTAAGAATATTTTGTTGATAGTGCTGGTACTCCTCCTGACATCACGTATGGAGCCTTATGTTGCTTCTGCTCTCTTTTGTGATGTTAAGACTAGCTGACATCTTAACAGGTGGTGCCAGCCTGATCCATCCACTGTAAAGTTCTCCAACAACTTTTTATCTACTACAGCGTTTGTTTTCTTTTTTGTGATACTGGGTGTAGAATCCAGGGAGGGCTAAGATATATCCCTAGCCCTTTTTATTTTTGAGACAGTATCAAGTTGAGTTGCCCATACTGTCCTTGAACTTTGGATCCTCCTGCCTCAGCCTCCTGAATAGCTGGGATTACAAGTGTGTACCACCAGGACTGTAAAATGTAAAGTGTGAGCCCAGGACTGATATTATCAGCATCGCTTGCAAGCTTGTTAGAAATGCAAATTCTTGGGGCTGGGGTTGTAGCTCAGTTGGAAATGGTGTACACTACTAGTTCGTGTGAGACCCTGGGTTCACCCCAACACCCGGATCCCCACACACGTTCTTGGGCTGACTGCCAGGGAGTGGAAACCGCTGGTTTCATGCTTTTAGCAACTACCGGAAGTCGCCACCAAAGCTCCTTATCTTCCTAGGAATTACAGAATGGTCACATTCTAGTCTTGTCATTTCTTCATTTATTAGCTGGTGAAGGATGTGTTTTTAAGAGGTAGGGTAGGGTGGCAAGGAGGGTGCTACTGGGCTTATTTGATTCTAAGCAAAATTTAATAACAATGTTCAGATGCAGGAAAAAGGTTCAGCCTAGCACAGCAGGCAGTCTCTCCAATTCTTTATTTCATTTGTTTGAGGGGGAGTGGGGATTGAACCCAGGACCTTTGCACTGAGCTACATACCACCCCCCCCCTTTTTTTTCTGAACTGGGGATTGAACTCGGGTCCTTGCGCTTGTGAGGCAGGCAGCGGAACCACTGAGCTAAATCCCCAGCCCCTACATACCCTTTTTTAAAATTTTGAGGCAAGTTCTCGCTAAGTCACTAAGTTGCCCAGGTGGGGTTTGAATTTGTGATCCTCCTGCCTCACCTCCCAGAGTATTAATTTCATTGTTTGAACAACTAACATGATTATTCAGATTTAGGGAATCTTTTACTTATTTCTCCATCTTTTCTTTAGTTTTTCCTTTTTTAAAAATCAGCGATTAGATCAGGTCCCCTGGGAGAAACAACCTTTCCCTCTAAACAAATAGCTTCTGAATGTTACCATTATTCTTTTTATCCCTGGAAGAGAAAAGCAAGAATAGCACCCCCCTTCCATTTTTGCCTTGCAAAATCTGCACCCCTCCCAGTTGGTTCCTGTGACAGGAGTTGGATGCTTGGGTCTGAGGCCATCATGGGATTTGGGGTTTCCTCCATCTCTGGGATTGGGGGCCAAGTATGGGGATTGTCTTGGTGAATTCAGAGAAGGTACAAACTCTTCATCCTGAAGTAGGAACCTCAGCCACACAGTTTGAAAAATAATGTTATTGCTTCTTCCTAGTCTTGTCAGGATGAACTATGCATTTTAAAAATCATTAATGAACAGATAGATTCAAACATATTTGTCTTTCAATTATTTTTTTGTTTTGTTTTTTTGGTACCGGGGATCAAACTTGGGTCCTTGCCCTTGCGCAGCAGGTGGCGAAACCACAGAGCTAAATCCCTGGCTCTTGTCTTTCAATTATTATTGTTACTTTTAAAATTGATATTCCAATAGCTCCGATATTAGACCCAATATACAGTATGAATATGCAGTTTTCTAGGCTTTTTTTCTGGCCATGGCATGAACCCAAGGCCTTCACTCTCAGTTACATTCCCAGTGCTTTAAAAAAATTTTTTGGTAAATTTTAAGACAGGGCCGTGCTAAGCTGCTAATTCACCCAGACTGGGCTTGAACCTGTAATTCTCTTGCCTCAGCCTCCCAGAGTGCTGGGATTACAGGCATGCACCTCCACACCCAGCTAGACTTTTAAAACATACCCATACATATAAAATTACAAGAAAGATTTTATTAAAAATATTTTAATCAGCTTTATTGAAGTATAATCTACAAATGGTAAAAGCCACTATTTCAACTCACTGATTTTTAAGCATCACTTAATTTTGGAAAATATATACAGTCATGTGACCATCACCATACTCACAATAATGGAATATTTTTATCACCCCGAATTTCTTTTGTGCTTTTTGAAACTACTGATCTGCAGTCACCACAACTGTACATTTTTTAGACTTCCACATCAGTGGAATGATACAGCATGCAGTCTTTTGGGTCTGGCTTCTTTCACTTTGCTTTTAACTTAAAAACATCAGCATCTTTGCATGGTCAGAGGTCACCTATGTGTGATTCCATTTATGTGAGAGTGCAGAAAAACTGAATTTATGGAGACAGAAAGTCATTAGTGGTTGCCAAGACCTGAGGACAAGTACAGGGAGTGGCTGGAGTGTGTGTGACCCACCGAACCCTTTTGAAGTGATGGAAATGTGCCAAAGTTTATTGTGCTAATGGTTGCATAAGTTTGTAAGTTTACTAAAAAAAAAAATCATCAAATTGTACATTTACAGTGGGAGAATTTTCATTTTATTTATTTTTGAGACAAAAATCTTGCTGTGTAATCCGAGTCAGCCTTGGACTCACTGTGTAGCCTAGGCTGGCCTTGAACTTGCAGTCCTGCCTCAGCCTACCAGAGTACTGGGATTATAAGTGTGGTCCACCATGCCCAGTGTACAATGAGAGAATTTTAGGTCCTATAAATTATTCTTTAAAAGGTTAAAAGAGACCTTAAATAAGGTAGCATAAATAAAAGTACTTCAATCTGAAGTGGGATTATAGAATGATAGCAGTTCATCAGATGGATAGTCCACAATGGATCAAGGCTTTGTAGATGCCTGCAGGCTAAGAATTACTGTACCCATAATGTACATTTGTTAGCACTTGTGTGGTTCTGTAGGCTAATTTCTGAGAAATGAAAATTCAAGCCACAGATATGACTCGTCTTTAGAGTTTCCTTGCCGATAAGGTCATGGTAGCCTGGGTGTAGTATTCTTGGTTATACTGGCTGTTGTTCAGTGGCTTCCATCTTAGCCACAATGATAGGTGAAAACCAACATCTCATTGCTTTCATTGCATTTCTTTGATTACTGGTGGATTGAACATCTCTTTCTCATGTTCTGTTTTTGTAAATATTTGTAAGGCTTTGTAAAAATACCTACTTTTATTGACCCTACATTTAATAAAAATTTATGAACAGTCGAATATGACAAAAATACATAATAAGAAGTGTAGTCATGTTCACTGTAGCATTTTTATAGCTAAAACGTGGAGGCAATCCAGGTAAGCAGTGATGGGTAAATGAATAAAAAGATGTGGCCCTAAAAAGGAAGGCCGTTGTGACACATGCTACACCATGGAGGAACCTGGAGGACATTACGATGAGCCAAATAAGCCCATTACAAGAAGGCAAATACTTTAGGACTCCACTTAGAATAATCAGAATCATAGAAGTGGAAAGCGGAATAGTGTTGCCAGAGGCTGGGGGAGGGACTAGTGGAGAGTGTTGTTTAAAGGGTAGAGTTTCAGGTTTTGCAAGATGAATTCTGAGGACGGTGGGGAATTGGTTACCCAAGGACACGAATGTCCTCAGTGCCACGGAACCACACATTTCCAGGTGGTTAAGACGGTAAATTTCATGTTACATGCATTTTACCGTAGTTTGAAAAATTGGAAAAAACATAAGGGAAGATACGCGTCCTCTCCTAACTACATTTGAGAGGAACCTTTTTTTCTTTCTTTTTTTTTCATACTGGGGATCAAACTCGGGACCTTGCGCTTGAGAGGCAGGCAGTGGAACCACTGAGCTACATCCCCGACACTCCCTCCTAACTACATTTGAGAAGTGCATGTTTCTCTGGTTACGTTGCCTAGATAGATTCTAAATGTTTTAAAATAGAAAATGAGGGCTGGGGATTTAGCTCAGTGGTTTCACCGCCTGCTGCACAAGCGCAAGGACCCGCGTTCGATCCCTGGTACCAAAAAAAAAAAAAAGAAAGAAAGTGAGCTGCTATAGTCACAGTTTTGCAATTCCCCCTTTCATTTTTTAAAAGCTTTATTGGTATTTGATCCCCAGCACCTTTCATTTTTTATTGGGATAACAATTCACATATAATAGAATTAATGTATTTATGCTGGGGCTGAGCGATGGGCCTGGCATCTGCTAAAGAAGTACCCCACCTCTGAGCTGCAGCCCACACCCCTTCCCTGTTTAAATTGTATAATCCAGTGGTTTTCAGCATCTACACAGTGATATGCAGCTGTTCCTACAACAAAGTCTGGAACACTTCCATCACCCTAGGAGGAAGCCATGTACCCTTTAGCTGTCACTTCTAATTCTCCCCCGGCTCCTGGTCATTGCTTTTTGTGTTTCTCTGGATTTGCTTCTTCTGGACATCGTATATAAGTGGAATCCCACTCTATGTGACCTGTTGCATCTGGCTTCTTTCATTCAGTATGTTCTCAAGGTTGAGCCACATTGAAGCACGTGTCAGCGCTTTATTCCTTTTTATTGTGCAGTATCCCACTCCATTTTATTTATCCATCTATCTGTCCATGGACTTTTGGGGTGTTTTCATGTTTTTGCTATTCTCAATAATGCTTCTGTGAGCATTCACGTAGACTTGGGTGAACTATGTTTTCTTTGTCTTAAAGATATACCCCAAGGAATGGAATTCTTGGAGCATATGGTAATTTTGTTAGCCATCCAAAGACCCATGTTTCATTTTGCAGTACAAGTTGGATAGTCTTCCATGCCAACACTTACGGGCGTATTTCTGGGCCTGTGTTGATGGATGTCTGGGTTGCTTTTGGTGTTTGTTTCTACAGATAGGGATACAAATCCTTTCTGAAGAGCCCTTGGGTTGTTTCCAGTCTTTGGCAACGTGAACACGGCAGGGAATATCCTCGTACACTGCGGAAAGTTTCTGTAGACCATGTGCCTAGAGATGGCAACGTGAGAGGTTTCTCCGTCTTTAAGGTCTGGTTTCTTCCCAACTCTGACCCTGTCACTTTTTTCACAGGGGACCAACCAGGCACCATGGCACAGAAGGGACAACTCAGCGACGATGAGAAATTCCTCTTTGTGGACAAAAACTTCATCAACAGCCCAGTGGCCCAGGCTGACTGGGTGGCCAAGAAGCTGGTGTGGGTCCCTTCTGAGAAGCAGGGCTTCGAGGCCGCCAGCATCAAGGAGGAGAAGGGCGATGAGGTGATGGTGGAGCTGGTGGAGAATGGGAAGAAGATCACGGTCGGCAAAGATGACATCCAGAAGATGAACCCGCCCAAGTTCTCCAAGGTGGAGGACATGGCAGAGCTGACGTGCCTCAACGAGGCCTCGGTGCTGCACAACCTGAGGGAGAGGTACTTCTCGGGACTCATCTACGTGAGTGTCTCCCGGCTTCAGCCGCTTCTTCCTGGTCTCCTGTGCCCTGCAGGAGGGAGGGGCTCGGGGCGCGTCTGGGGCCAGATGGAAAGCTGGCGGTTGGACAGCAGGAGGCCGCACTCTGAGGTGGAGTCCCTCAGTTGTGGGTTCACATCTCAGGCCTCCCCGTCCTAGCTCTGGGACATACACCAGCTGATTTCCCCGCTGGAAGCCTCTGTGTTTTGAATCTATCAAAGGAGAATAATCACCCTTAGCGCATATGGGAGATGTGACAAATCCAGGTAATCAAAGATCATAAGTGCTGAGGCGCATGACAGTCACCTCAGATTTTATTAGCATCACTTTCTGCCCTTCCTCCATCTTGGAAATGGGGAAGAGCTCATAACCACCTTGGAAAGGCTGCTGCACCCTGGCAACCAGGTGGGCAGGAGACGTGAGGATGTGGCTAGGTGTCAGGATGACTTCCCTGTCACAAATGGGAATGACCGGATGGGACCTGGAACTCCTTGGGTGGACTCTGCGGACCAGAGTGGACTAGGATTGTACTGTTCAGCATGGTAGCTGGTGACTACTTGTGGGTAACTACATTGAGGTTTTAACTAATTTTAAAAATTAGAACTTAAAAATTTGTTTCTTCACTTGTTTCTTGGCCACATGTCAAGTGCTCAACAACTACTGGTGGCTACTGTATCAGACAGTGTAGGTCCAGAACATTCCCACATCACAGTTCTGTCCAGGGACAGCTTGGACTGCGGGGTAGGGCTGGTGACAGGAGGATGCTGGTTCCTGGTGGAGTTGAACCAACTCCCTGGAACAAGGGGCTCGTGATGCCAGCCTGCTAGGCAGAGGTTCCCAGCCCTGCCTTTGTCTACCTTTATTCCTCCAAAGCCATGCTGATCCTTTGGGAAGGCTTCCTCACTCTGAAATTTTGTTCCTTCTCTGCATTAATGGACACAGGAATTGTGCCAGCCTCAGGGAGCATGAAGCATGAACACATTTCCCAGCACATAGTAAGCACTCAAGATGTATGTGTTGTTAGTATTGGTTTTGTGGTAGCTATGATCGTCTTAATTATTACTGGTCAGGTGTTGGATCTTTTGTGAACTCGTGGACCATAGTCACTTCTGTTGAGGACAGAGTTACTTCTGTCCTTTTACGTCCTTTTGGTCCTGTCCTTTACATTTTGCCACTTGATAATTACAAAAAGCCCTTTGTCATCAATAATGTCCTGCAGATTTTTTCCTAATTAGGAAAAATAAGACACCTTCACCATGGAAGACTTGGAAATATCAGAAAAGCATAGTAAATACAAAAATCAGTCCTTGCCCAGAAATGAGGTGTGTTTGTGTCCTTCTCTTCTCTTTGGGAGAATGGTACCCGGAGACAAGTTTAAAAGCCTGCCACGCACACAGCTCCGTGATGTGCTCTTTCCTCCTGCATTAAGCAGGCTTGTCTCGTTTTACAGGTGAGCAAGCTGAGGCCCAGAGAGGTCAAGCCCATCCTTCCTTCCCTAAGCAAGTAGAGAAAGTCTCTCTTGTCCATGACATTTCTTACTTGGAAATATCATTCTAGGTCTGTTGGTAGGTTGGATGTTTCTAGGAGTCCAGACTGCAGGAAGCTAGGGGGAGATTGGGTACCTGGGGCCCAGATCCCCCCATCCCAGCCATGTCTTCTCCACCCAGCGAGGTTGAGGTTCCAGTGCTTGCAGTTCAGCTGCTGCCCTCCGACATGCTGTTTAAATCCAAAATAGAGATCAGAACAAAAGAGGGGCTTATGAAGGTCTCGGGGCCCAGAGCATCATCTGATCATATTAAAAAGTACAGCTTCAAAGTCCTGCTATGCTTCTCTGGACAGATTAGATTACAATCCTTTTGGCCTTGTGACAATGCACCTGCTTCTATCTTGTATCTTTCTGCTCAATTTAACTGCTTAATAAAAACGAAAGCACATGACAGAGAGGATAAACGAAGGGGTGGGGATGGGAAGCAGAGTAAGCTCCTCTCCCGGCTCCTGATTACAGGGCGTGGACACTTATTAACCCTGGGTGGCAGCAATGACACTGTGTCCGTGGCCCAGGCAGCTGGCCCCAACAACTCTGCCCTTGGTGATGAGGGAATCTCTCCTGTCCACTCCGCACCCAGCCTCAAACAAAGGACCTCTAAGGAGGTGCTGCAGACCCCTTGGCCCCTTGGCCCTAGAAGCGTCTTCGGGAGTATGAGGAGCCTGTCTGCTTGTATAAGAGAGGCAGGCTCTGTGCTCCGCAATACCCAAGGACTCACCTGAGCTGCTGCATGGAGACCCGGCTGCCATGGGATCGCAGCACTGATTCCTGGCCGAGGCCCCTGGTTCTTATGGACAATGCTGTGAGCTGGGTCCACTCTGCCTGTTCTTTGTCGTGGACACGTAAGCGGTCAGCTCTGCCCTTGGTCTTTGGCTGTGGATCCAGGAGTGGGGAGTTCACCAGGTGTGGGCCTGCTTTGGGCCAGGCACCACTCCACGTCCTGGCCAGGCCACTCTGTGATGCTGGTGCCGGTGAAGCTGATATCCCACTTTATGGATGAGGCAAAGAGGTAATACCCTAAGAAGGGACCCAGGTTCCCACTTTGCTCTTTCTGGCTGTGAAATTGTTTGCTTTGCTCTCCTCCTCCTCTGTGGAATGCTGGCCCCCATCCTTGCCCAGAGGTTGTTTTGCAATTAAGAGGGAGAAGAGGAGATGGACCTGAGTTAGATACAGATCTGTGACATCTCTTCTAGGATGTGCAAGGGGTGATTGAAAAATACAATAAATGTTTGAATCGTTAAAAAATTATTACAATAAAAGACACATTACCATTAATCCCCTTTAAAAGAGTCCCCCTGCTTCAAACACACTTATCCCACCCTTCTTGCCTCTTTCTGAAGCGGTTCCGGAAGTCCTCTTTCATGAGTGTCCTTCTGGGGCGCAATGAGAACGACAGTGACTACTGCTGCTGAGCACCATCCAGCTGAAAGGCAGGCTCATAAAAGCGTTAGGGCGCGTCCTCATCCGCCTTAGCGCCAGACGTGTGGCCCTGCAACTTCCAGCTCTTCCCCAAATTCAAAAAGTGAGTGTTTTGAATGGATTCAGGGCATCAAGGCAGCCACGACAGCACAACAAAAGAGATTCACGGAAGAGGACTTTCAGAACTGCTTCCAAAAATGGCAAGAACAATAGGATAAGTGCGTTCAAGGTGGACGGGAGTGTTTGAGGGGGATTAATAGTAATCTGCCCATACCGTATTTTTCAATCTCGCCTCATATATTCTACAACATGGGGTTCTGAGTTTAGCCCCGGGTACCAAGGAGCCTATAAGCCTCGTGATTTGGGGAAATGTTTGTGCATATGTATATTTTTTTCTGGGTGAAGGTCTTAGCTGTCATGAGACTCTCAAAGGAGCCTGTTACCTTCAGAACCATACCAGCTGCTATTCATTGATAATTTACTGTGTTGAGTTTATGCTAACATTATTGCTGCTACTGTTATTTGTTGTACGAGAGATACTATTATTTCTGCCTTTTTTTTTTCTTTTTGGTACCGGGGATGGAACTTGGGACCCCTATGAGGCAGGCGATGGAACCACTGAGCTAAATCCCTAGCCCCTATTTATGCCTGTTTTTGATACTTTAAAAACCTGCAGCTTTGAACAGTTAAGTAGCCTGATGGGACCCAAAGATGGATCTCAGATCCAGAAAGGCCAACCCTAGCACGAGTCCCTTAACCGTGACTGTCTCATTAATGTTTCCCGTGATGCGGGGAGACTGAGGTTACTAGCCCATTTTAGATACAGACACTGAGGGTCAGATATGCTTGGTCTCATAGCTGGTAAGTGGGTGGAGCTGGGGTTCAGTGCAGGGCTGAGGTGACCCTTATGATGGTGGAGGCCCTTGGGGTAACAGGAGGCCTAGAGCAGGACGTGAAGGGCATGGGCTGGGGCAGGTGGGTTGGTACCACAGTACCATTAGCCTTGAGTTGGCTAAGCTTTAAGTGGGAGGCTGGAAGGAATCTAACCTTTTATTATGACTTCTTGAGCACCTGCTAGGTACTAGGCTAGAGATTGCAAGCTATTCGCCCAGTGTAACTTTTTAACAACTCGAGTCAATTGCATATATCAAAGGAAGAGGACATAACAGCTCCTGCACTTGTGTAAAAGCAGAGGCCCTGCCGCTTCTGGCCACAGGGTTGGATGTAACACACCGCCTGTTAGATGGGGTGTATGGTCTCTGCTTTTCCTACAGCTCAGTCCTGTAGCGCCTAACCTCCATGCCTCTTTCGTTCACTGCACAGCCCCCCTCACACCTGTGCACCTGCTTGGCCCCTGTGGGCAGAGAGTGGGACCTTCCACCCTGCACAAAGCCTGTGTTCTTGGGAACATGGTTCAGGGTGAGGATGGAGAACTCTCCTGTACACTGGGTCCCCAGCCCAAGTCCCCAACCCACAGATCCCAAAGGATATTTTTCCAATGCTTATTACACTTCTGGGAAGCCCAGGTGGTCTAGAAAGTCCTTCCAGCTCTACCAAGGATAAGTTTTCTCATCTTAAAGGTCTAGCCCAGAGATCTAAGCCTTTTCCAGAAAGAATGTCCACTCAGGGGTGCCAGTCACTGCCCTGGGCCTTGCAAGGGGGAAGAAAAGTCAGGTGGAGGCTGCCCTAGGCTCTGCAGATCTTTCAAGTCATCATGGCCTCAAAGAACCTCAACAATACAAGGGATATTTAGGCAAGGGGATATTTAAAAATCAGTGTACATTATAAAAAGGCTGCCCCCTCCCTCTCACTCCCAACCCCCTACCCTGGAGACGTGTGATTAGCAGAATCATGGATGCGTATAGATGTGTATAACACATGTCACAAAAACTGTGTGTTGTGTGTGTGTTCTCTAGCTTGCTCTTTTCACTTAAAGATGTGCCCTTTTCTGTCATAAGTGTTAGCATAGTCAGACCTAAGACATCTGGTAGTGGTTTTCATTTGTTTGTTTGTTGTACTGTGAATTGAACCCAGGGCCTTCCTAGCCCTTTTAAAAATTTTTTATTTTGAGACAGGGTCTCACTAAGTTGCTAAGTTGCCCGAGCTGGGCTTGAACCTGGGATGCTTCTGTCTCAGCCTCCCAGAGTGCTGGGATTACAGGCAGGCACCCCCATGCCTGGCTAAAACATCTCTTTGAATAGTTAATAAATGCCAACATTAAATGCAGTTGTATATAAGGGCATATTTCTGTATTATTCCTTGACCTCCCAGTTTCCCTCCGTAGAGAAACTGTGGCCTTAGTTTCTTATATGACTTTCCAGCAATATTTTATACAGGCAGATATAAAGCCCTTCTCTCTCCCCACACTGTTCTCACAGGCCACACACTGTGGTGTGTCTTGCTTTCTGCAATTGATTATGTACTTTAATGCTCTGGAACTGCTGTACTTTTCTATTCGCATGTTTGCGATATACGATAATTGCATTCATCTTGGAGTTAGTACATGTACATATCACAATTTGATCATTTGCACGCTCCTTCCCCCTCCCCATTTCTCCTTCCCTAGGTCCTCTTCCCATAGCTAAATCATGGAGCAGCCTATATCCCCACCAACAGAAGAGTGGGTAAAGGAAATGTGGTGTATGCACACAATGGAGTACCACTCAGCCATAAAGAAGGATAGATTTGAATCATCTGTAGGAAAATGAACGGATCTTGAAGCCATAATACTGAGTGAAATAAATCGGACAA
The DNA here is from genome assembly GCF_053883595.1 of Heterocephalus glaber. Lineage (NCBI taxonomy): Eukaryota > Metazoa > Chordata > Mammalia > Rodentia > Bathyergidae > Heterocephalus > Heterocephalus glaber. The sequence goes on from NW_028258175.1 coordinate 14,465,856, forward strand.
GTTAAATGCTGCATGGTTTCTTAATAGGCTCGCTGTACTCTCTAAGAACAGCACAGCCTTCCATAATAATTGAGTCCGTCCCCTCCTGATGGGCATGCAGGTTGTCTCTGGTCTTTCTGCTGTTAGAATCCAGGCTGTGGCAGAAGCACATACTGGATGAACTGCACCTCTAGAATAGACACCTAGAAGGCAGTGGTACTGCACGACAGCCTTGTAAACCGGGCTTGGTTATGCATGGTGTCATAGAGGAGGGGCCCTCAGGGCTCGCAGGTGTGAGGCAGAGTTGAGACCCCTCGGGCTCTGTGCTTCTAGTCTTGTCCCTGCACCTCCTCTCCCTGCTTCTCAAATTTTCCCAAGATTTTGGGAGCAGCCCCAAGCTCAGGGCTCTGTGGCTGACCATATAAAGTGTCAGGGAGCAGCTAGGGCTGCTTCCTAATATGGTCACAAGAAGGAAATCCTGTGTCTGCAGCTGGGACCTGCTGGTGGCACAGGGCCCACGAGATGCTGGCTGGGACCCAGGAAGTGAGGATTTGAAGCCTCTGAACTTCACCACTGGGAGAGGGGCTTGGGTTCTGCTGGGTGCTGCTGTGGCTGAGCTCAAGCCCGGAAAGAGAAGAGATGGCTGGGAAGATCGGGAGAGGAAGCACATGGAGCTCCACGGTGACAAGGCTCTTGTCCCCATGAGACAAAAGGCCCAGGAGTTGTTACTAAGGCTGACTGAGCACCTACTATACACCGTGCACGGCGCTAAATGCTTTCCAAGTGTATTACCCCACAGCAAACCCCTGATGGAACTGTTAATAAGCCCCCACCCCCTGTGTTGCAGATGAGGATAACTGAGGCTCCCAGAGGGTCACAGGACTAGGAGGAGCAGAGGGAGGGTTCAAATCCAAGTTCCCAGTACCCGGTTCTGTGCCTTTAACTGGTGTGGCCTGAAGGGGATGTGGACCTGCTGACCACTGAAGCCATCACCGAGTGTGCACTTGCTCTTTGGGAGCCCTCAGCTCACCACGTGTCTCCTGAGCACCTACTGTGTGCAGCACCACCCCTGGGGTGCAGTGATGAAAGCAGCCTGTCTCTACAGTATTTGGGCATTCATTTTGCAAGCACTTAATTAGTACCTACTGTATGCCAAGGTCCATGCCAGACTAAAAAGGACAGTGGGGAGGAGGGCATCCAGGTGGCACCCTCATCAGGCTGGGTGGGGTTCTGACCCCTGCTTACCTTGCCAGGAGCCACTGCCCTCTTGGCTTTGCCTTTCCAATCCTGTGAGTGGCAGCAACACCCAGCTGCTTGCAGTTCACTTTCCACGCCCCACATCCTGTTTCCCCGCCCCTCTGCCCCTGCCTTGGGTGCCCCTCCAGTTAACACCTTCTTGTCCTGTCAGATTCAGTGCTGGGGCAGCGCCTCCAGAAGTTTCCTGACCTCTACCCCGCAACCACCACCACGTGGCTTAGGGGCTTCTCTGGCTTGCTCTCACAGCCTCTGCTTTCACGACTGACTGTTGAAGGACTCCGGCCTCCCTCTTCTGCTCTGTGTGGCCATCATTGGTTTATCTCCATCCTCCAGTAAGACCTGGTATACGGTGGGTGCTCAATCAATGGTTACATGGATGTTTAAACAGGCCCTATATCGGACCTAGGAAACCATTCCCTCCTCCTCCCTCCAACCCTGTACCGCCGGCCCGAAGGATTCCCTTCCTCCTGCTGCCCCCTGCTGTCACACACCATTGCCCCTCACTTGGCTGCACCTGGGAGGACTTTCCACACTCTAACCTTCCTAGCTCTTGACTGAAAGCACCAGGAGGCAGGGCCTTTCTGGTTTTGGTGTGTTCTACTATAGTCAGCACCCTGGCTGCCTGGTGTCTAGGAAGTACAGAATGAATGTGTGCACAATGATCCACTTATTTCTAGAGGACAGACAGAGGTTGGATAGCTTAGCGGACATGCTCATGGCTAGGAGAGGTCAAGCTGGGTGTGCTGCTGCCAGGGTCTTGCTTGCCGACTTCCTTGAGTCCCTTAGCCTCTCTGCTGTTTGGTTTGCCTCCAGCGTGACCCAGAGATGGACTCTCTGATCTTCCTCCAATGGTCACTCACCAAAGAGTTGGGGGGAGGAAGAGCACCGTGGCCATGGCAACCCTGATGCTTATGGTTTGGGGAGAGCAGTTCTGGGGAATGAGTTGGAGCTGGGACCTTGGCTCACAGGGGAATCTGATGCACAGTGAGGAGAAATAACAGTGACGCTGGTGCCTCTCCCGTGCCCACACAGCATCTGTGATGTCCCCTTCCCCCTTCTAGTGACTCAGACATCCTGTTCCCCTGGGAGGTGACTGTATGGTAAAATATGGCTGCTGGATGGTAAAATACATGCAACCCAGAGCCCACCACTCTAATTTTTTTTTTTGGTACCGGGGATTGAACTTGGGTCCTTGCACTTGCAAGGCAGGTAGCGGAACCCCTGAGCTAAATCCCCGGCCCTACCACTCTAAACAGTGTAGAATACACAGTTCAGTGGCATTCAGTGTGTTCATCACACTGCAGCCATCACCTCCACTAGCTCCAGGGAATTTGTTTGAGGGTGCGGTGCCGGGCTGGAGCCTAGGGCCTCGTACGTTCTAGCAGACAAGTGTTCTTCCCCGGTCACATCCTCAGCCCCGGGATGCTCTCACAACCCCAAAAGGAAACCCTCACCACCAGCATACAGTCCTCACAGTCCCTGGGAACCACAAGTCTATTTTTTCTTTCTGTAGGTTTCCTGTTCCGCCCGTTCAGGCTGAGGCAGAAGGATCACAAGTTCAAGCTCAGCCTGGGTAACTTAGTGGGACGCAGTCTCAAAACAAAAAAATAAAAAAGGGCTGGGGATGAAGCTTAGAGTGAAGGCCCTGGGTTCTATCCCCAGCACTGCAGAGGGCAAATGAACAAACCATACAATACCTGGCCTTTCGCACCACACCCGGGAGGATCTTCACACTACAGCCTGAGTCAGTGCTTGGTTCCTTTGGGAGCACAGCTGTGTTTATCCTGTTCCACATCAGTGTCCCCATCACAGGGCAGCTGTGAGGATTCAGTAAGATGCCAAGCAGTGCTCCACTCGGGATGGTGCCTAGTGAGTGCTCATAAAAGGTGGCTGTTACTCAAGTCCAGAGACCCGGGAGGTGAAGTGACAGCTGTGCGGGGTGGAGCTAAGATTGGAACCTAGGACCCTGTAAAAACCACACCGTTGTAAACTACAACATATGCGGCCTAGACATAGTCTTGCCCTTGTTCCTTTTCCCCTATACCCAGAATACCCATGAGGCCAAGGGGTTCCCACTGAGCCTCAGTTTCCCTGTCTCCACGGTGAGAGTATTGAGCAACTCTGTTGATGCTCTCCTTCCTGCTGAGGTCTGGAATTAAGCTCTGTTCTCCATCCACAGACTTACTCCGGCCTCTTCTGTGTGGTGGTCAACCCCTACAAGCACCTGCCCATCTACTCGGAGAAGATTGTGGACATGTACAAGGGCAAGAAGAGGCACGAGATGCCACCCCACATCTACGCCATTGCTGACACAGCCTACAGGAGCATGCTGCAGGGTGAGCAGGGCTGAGGTGTGGGCCCCCTGCTCCTCCCGTCTCCCTGCCTGCAGTTCTCGCCAGGAATGTGGAGCTTGGCGGGCAGTGCTAGGGGACAGGAGGGCTGTGACTGAAAAAGGGAAAAAGCGAAAGGCCAGCATCTGTGTTTGCAGCCCAGGAGGGTGAGGGGAGCAGGCAGCTTGGGCAAATACGGGCGTGGGCTGTGCTGGCTTGGGAGCGAGCTGCCCCTCCAGCCACCTGGGGCCCTGGCCGGGACAGCTGTTTGCAGAGCAAGAGGACGGTGACAGGCCTGGGGCTGAGCCAAAAGATCCAAGTTTGTGCCTACCTGCCTCTCACTTCCTGTGGGAGCGTGGGCAAATGTCTTTGCTCTCTGGCCTCAGTTTCCTCATCTATAAAAGGGGATAATAGTCTTTGTCTTGCAGCTTGTTGTAAAGCTTGCTTGTGCCGGCTTTTCCAAACTTAAGAGTGCTGCACCTTCATATTTATGTCTTGCATCCTTTATTGGAAATGCTTGGGACCAGAAGTATTTCGGGGTTTGGATTTTTTTCAGATTTTGTAATATTTACGTATATACAATGTGATTCTTTGAGCATGGGACCCAAGTCTAAACCCTAAATTAATTTATGTTCCATATATACCTTATTTCACAAAGATAATTTTATATAATATTTTCAATAATTTTGTGTATGAAACAAAGTTTCATGGTGTGGAATTTTCCACTGCGGCCTCATGTCCGTGTTCCAAATTGTGTGTGTTGGGTTTTCAGCTTAGGGATGCTCAGCCCGTATTACTGCTATTATTAATAGACTTTTTATTGAAGTGGATGGTAGATACAAACAGCAGGGTGCATAAAATGCACCAAAGAGTCCGGTTTAAATTTGATTTTTGTGTATGGCTGCAGTGATGTGACCTTACCCAGACCCGGGAGTGAAACACTGCTAGGCAGCTCCTCCTTGTGTCTCCCTGCCGACACCTCTTCCACACTCCCACCTGAAGTAACTGGTCTTGTGGCTTCTGTCACCTTCCGTTTCTTGTTCTTGGACCTCATATAAATGACACCTTTGTATTATTTACTTCATATTTTCCTCAGAAGCTTCTTCCCCTCCCCAGTCTACTTCAGCCTAAGCAAAGCCCAGCAGCACACCATATTGATTAAGAGCAGAAATTTTAGACCTGAACTTCCTGTGTCCAAAGGCCAGCTCTGCCATTCATGAGCTGCTGAGCCTCTCTATGCTGCCCTTTCCTCCTCTGTGAAAGAGGATTGCAATTAACTGTGAGCTACCTCTCCAGTCTGATGTGAGCATGTGAAGTCCTCAGGACAGTGTCTAGAACTTGGTGAAAACTCACGGAGTATAAACTAATACAGGTTGAGCATCCTGAATTCAAAACTCCTAAATCCAAACTGCTCTAAGATCTGAAAATGTTCAGCATCAACATGATACCATAAATGGAAAATCCCACCCCACTGAACTTTATTTCATGCACAAAATTATTTAAAACATTGTATAAGTTACCTTCAGGCTATGTATACAAGGTTTATATAAGACAAATACGTTTAGCTTTTAGACTCGGATCTCATTCCCAAGTTATCTCATTATATGTAAGCAAATACTCCAAACTCTGGAGAGAAAAAAATAACCCCAAAACCTTGAAACCTGAAAGACTTTTGGTCCCAAGCATTTTGGGTGAAGAATTTTTAACCTGTAATACATAAATGTATGGATATTTCCTTCATGTTTATGCATAGTGCATCCATGTTTATGAATATTAAAATAAAGGATGTTCAACCTGTAACACACAAACATGAAGGTAATACAGAACATGTTGCTTGTTGACATATGCTTGTTACTCTGTCTGTACCCTCAGTCAGTACAAATAATTGCCCAGAGCCAGGTGACCATGGGCTGGAAGCCTCACCCCCCTCTACAGGAGGGACCTGTGGGAACATGGGGATCTGAACTGGGAATTGGTTTTTTGTTGTTGTTGTTATTTGGTACCGGGGATCGAACTTGGGTCCTTGAGCTTGCGAGGCAGGCGGCGGAGCCACTGAGCTAAATCCCTGGCCCTGAACTTGCAATTGGGAAGAGCCCTGTGCTGGAAGGGCAGGAATCCAAGTGTGCTCAGAAGGTCCCGCCCCCAAGGTAGAGGGCCCGGGTGTTACTGACAGAGTGAGCCTGACCTGGCAGCAGAACTGGTCGCTCCAGACGCGGGGCTGCCTTTGCCTCCAAAGACCAGCAGGGGGGCGATACAACCCCGATCTCGGAGATGCAGATCTCAGAGAGGTATAGGCTTTGTTGTATGATTCTGTCTGCGGTCTCCCTGGATGAGAGTATTTAAAAGTGGTTGACACACCTCTTTGGGAAGCTGGACACTGAAATTATGGTATGGTATGGTGTGGCATGGTTTTCGGTTGCAAGTAACATAGCTAACTAACGTGACTTGGACGATAGTTTATTACTTTATGTCGTAAAGTCTCAAGGTTGCTGGTTTCAGGGTTAATTAGCTCAGCTCAAAATCAGGCTTCTTTGGGATTTTTCTTGGCTTCTTCCTCGTGATCACAAGATGGTAGCTATAAATCCAGACATCACATTTTCATGTAATAATATTCAAAGCATGAAAGGAATAGAGGCTCTTTTCCTCTGTCTCTTTAAATCAAGGAAGAACTTGGTCACATGCCAACCCCTAAGCCAATCACCAGGAAAGGGGCATGGGGTGCTCATGATTGGTTTGGATCATTTCTGGGTTTTTTTCTGGAGCTAAAGGAAGTCTCACTAAGCACATTTTATCCAAAAGTCAGGATGAAATAAAATGGGGTGAGCAAAGGACAGCGGGGGAGTGACAGGTGTGGAAGCATTGCTACAGTGCTCTGAAAATGTATTTGTAACTTTAAACATCTTTAATGTTAGCCAGATGTGGTAGCACACACCTGAAATCTCAGCTCTCTGGAGGCTGAGGCAGGGGGAGTTTGCAGATTAAGCCCCTCCTGGACAAGGAAGCAACTGAGTGAGATGTCTCAAAACAACAACAAAAAAGCACAAAAAGCCTGGGGATGTAGCTCAGTGTGTAGGCCATGGGCTTAATCGCCGGGACTGGAAAAAAGTCCTTATACATTCATTACAGAAAAATGTAAACCTATATTTAAGCAAAGGGAGGCAGACCATGCTGTCATTCTGCTACTTGCCTGATCTGATCGCTGGCAAGGACACTTTGCTCCGCAGCCCAGCCTGTGATTCACCAGCTGAGCAGATTGGCGAGGAACTATCTGAAAATAATTGGGGAAAAGACGGCTTTGAACAGGGACCAAAGTTTCCCTATCTGGATAGTAAGGAGGCAAAGGGATGAAAAGGTTTGACCAGGCCTGGAGAATGGCATGCATGGAGCATTATGAAAACAGGTGGATTTCTTTCTTTTTTTTGGTACCGGGGATCGAACTCAAGACCTTGTGCTTGCAAGACAGGCATGGTGCTGCTGAGCTAAATTCCCAGTCCTGGATTTCATTTTCTTACCTGTGTGAGGGATTCGGTTGAAATTGCAAACACAGTAGATGCTAATTCTTAGATTGAGTATAAAATTAACTGTGGATTGATTTTTCTTTTTTTGCTTGACTTTTTTTGGACAAAACCATGTGAAAGCATAAGCCCCCTCTCCACTTCGTGCCTGGCCTCTGCAGTGTGGGCTTTGAGGGTCCTTCTTGCTGATCTTAGGGGGCAGTTTTCCTGAGGGCTTCTGTTACTTCGAGGGTGCTGAGCACAGTCTCCCTGAAGTACCTCTTATCATTTATGATGAGTATTTAATACTTAGTTGTGAACGATGACTATTTCTTCCACTGCTGCTGCTTCTGCTTCTTCTGCTTCCTCCTCCTCCTCCTCCTCCTCCTCCTCCTCTCTTCCCTTCTTCTACTGAGGGTTGAACCCAAAGCCATCACACTGAGCTACATCCCCAGCCCTGTTTTATTTTGAAACAGGATCTCACTAAATCTCTAAGTTGCCCAGGCTAGGCTGGGACTTATGATCCTCCTGCCTCAGCCTCCCAGAGTGCTGGCATTACAGGTTTGTATCACCACACCTGGCTTGACCTGACTCTTTTCATGGCCTTTCCAGAGGCATTGACTCTGGGAAAATGCAAGGTCCTGAGTTCGATAACCAGTACTGAAAAAAATAAAATAAAAGTACTCAGAATTATTCAGTGGCCATTTCCCAAGCCCCACAAGCAACCACATCCAGAGAAGAGATGCTATTTATTTAATTTAAATATTAATCACCTGCTATGTATTCATTTTGGCATTACCTTGTGCTTTCCATTGACAATAGGAATTCAGAACAAACAAAAACACTAGCTGGGTACAGCGCTGTATGCCTGGAATCCTAGCATTCTGAGAAGCTGAGGCAGGAGGATCCTAAGTTCAAGCCCAGCCTGGGTTGACTTAGACCATGTTTCAAAATAAATAAAAAGGGAGGGGGGATATAGTTCAGTGCCAAGGCCTTGACCCAGGTTGTGACTGCATCGATGCATGCTACTGCGTCCTGTTATTAAGTCATTTGGCCCAGACCACACTGACCTTACTGCCTTGTTGAAGCAGCAAAGCTAGCAGGCCTGGCTGCATCCTCCAGTCCTAGGTGGCACAAGATGGAGTGTGAAAATGTAGGGCTGGGGAGCCATGGGTAACACATGTGTGCTGAATGGGAATGGAGCATTTAGGTGAGTTACTTGGGCACTGAGTTCCCAAGGACCTACAAACTCCCCAACGCCCATAACCTGTGCGCTGATCTGCAGTGAGCATGTGGGAAGACATAGTTCGTGACACCCCGTCCCCTAAAGAGGAAGTCAAGCCCCTTGAGGGAAGGGGGCAAGGGACATAAGCATTTAGAACTGCATCTTACTTGTGCGTATATATAAATTATGTCAGGTTTTTGCTTAGATTTCCACATGCTTTTTTGTTTCTTTTTGGAAAGAAGCTTTTCCCTTCAACCGTTATGCATTAGACCCTAGTTGGCCTCTTCAGAGACAATCGTGATCTGTAGTTTATTAAGTATCTGTATTAGACAGTTTTTTATTGCTCTGATGAAACAACTAAATACAAACAACTTAAAGGAAGAAATGTTCCTTTTGGCTTACGGTTTCAGAGGTTTCAGTCCATGGTCAGCTGGCTGCATTGCTTTTAGCCTATGGTGAGGCAGAAACATCATGGTGGAAGGGTGTGGCTGGGAAAATCTGCCCCACTCATGGCTTCTCAGAAGCAGAGAGAGAAGGGAACCAGGGACAAGAACACACTCTCCCGATTCATGCCCCCCGTGACCTACTTCCTCCAACCGGGCACCAGATCCTAAGAGCACATTTAACTATGAGTTCATGGATGATGTTAATCTCTTCTCCCCCCCCCCCTTTTTCATTTGGCACTGGGGGTCAAACTCGGGACCTCATGCCTATGAGACAGGTGGCAGCGCCACTGAGCTAAATCCCCGGCCCTTTAATCTCTTCTTAACATGCCCACACATGTATAGGGGATCATACAGTATATAGGGTACCACGTACTGATTTTTTTTCTCCTTGAAAATGAACTGTCTCTACTGGAGCCTTTTTACCTGCCCCTCGCCCTCTCTGACTGCTGTCATCTGAGATCTTCTTCATCCTTGAAATTCCCCTCATCTCCTCATAGTGAATTCCTTGTTTGTTGGTTAACATGTCTTCCTCTTCCTTGGTTTACTCTCCTGTTTAAAATGGTACCTTCTCCAGTAGCTTCTCAAGAAAGATGTATGCGATCCTGATATATGGAGATCTTGCATATCTAAAAGATTGATGCTTCTCTAATACTTAAAGGATAGTTTAGCTGGGTTTCAAATTTTAGGCAAGAAATTATTTTCTTTCAGAATTTTCAAGGGATTGGTTTGTTGCCTTCTATTTTCAGTTTTATTTTTGAGGCAATAAAAATACGCGGTTGAGGCAGGAGGATCACAAGTTTGAGCCACGCCTGGGAAACTTAGCAAGACCCTATTCTAAAATTTTTTAAATTTTTAAAAAAGAAGCTAGGGATATAGCTCAGTGTGAAGACACTGGGATTCAATCCCCAGTACTAGCAGGGGAAAAGCCAAAACAAAACCCTAATGTGTTCTTCATCCTTTGTGTGTGACCAGTCTTAATTTTTCTCCTTCTGTCAAAGGTGAACTCTTCTTTCTCTCCCTCTTCACAAGGATAGGACTTGCTTAGGTCTGTTTTCCTCTCTTGTTTTAGAGATTTAGTGGACACTCAATTACAAACTCATGATGGAGGACACACCTTCTTCAAACAACTTATCTTGGTGACAGTGGCTTACTCTTACATGTTCAGGGCTTTACAGAACTAGGTTAAGACCTTTAAAATTAAGTCCCTAAACTATCTGGTGCCTGTATACATCATCCAAAATAAAAACAAAATTAAATTACAAAATAAGGAGGGCCAACAGAATTTCTGCTTTTCTCATAATGTTTACCTGGATGGTTTTTATGTGATAGCAAATAGCAAATTCTTCCTTTGCATGTGTACCCTGACTACACATGTGTGGCACGCTGGGAGATCCAATGCTGGGACCGGGCATTCTTAGCCCCCTTGATAGCTGGGGAAACTGAGGTCAGGTAAGTAAAGAAATTGCAGGAAGTCAGGAATGGTCAGAGCAGAATGTGAACTTGGTGTATCCAACGCCTAAGCCTTGTGAGGTCAGCAGCAGCTCTGAGCTCCTGCAGCCCCTCACCCCCAGCGCACTGTCCTGTGGGAGGCTGGTCCTGCAGGTCCCACTTCTAACATTTCTGGGTGTTGAAGGCTCAGAGCTTGGGCCTTGGGTGGCTGCAGGTCGGTTCAGTGAGTCAACATGATGATAAGCACTAAGGCTTCCAGACAAGGCCCTCTGGCTGCTCCTCTCCAGTGCCCTCCAGGGCTCGCTAGGCTTGGGGAGGGGAGGTGTGCGGGGCAGATAAGGTTCCATGGGGCCTGCTGACCTTGGGACACATGGGCCCTGCTTCACAGGAAGTGTGCTGTCCTCCCCTTGTTAGCCACTCTTGAGATTGCAGTCAGCCTCTGTGGCTCTCGCAGAGCCCTCTCCAAGCTCAGGTAGGTTGAGCATGGGTGAACCAAGGCACTGTGGGCTGGGCGGGCTCTGACCCTCAGCTGTGTCCCTCTGCTGTGGTTGGCACATTGGTGGGGGCTGCTGTGTGATGGAGGCAGAAAAGGAGGTGCACGGCACAGCCTGGGCTCCAGGCTCCTTAAACCTGCATTTCCCAGCCCTCTCCAGTCCCCTTTGATGGACTGGAGAAACCGAGGCCCCACACACCTGTGATTTGGCCCCAGGCCCCAGAACCAAAGCTGGGGACACCACCTCCCGCCACCCTGGGAACATTTCCTCTTCCCTCTGAGGCAGTGTGACAGATTAGTAGAGTGCTGTTGCTCCATTTCACAGATGAGGAAACTGAGGCCCCCAAAGGCTCAGGGCCAAACTTAGGCTGCAGGTCTTAGTCTGTTCAGGCTGCTCTAACAAAGTGCCACAGACTAGGTGGCTTATAGACAACAGAAATGTATTTCCCACCGTTCCAGAGGCTGGGAAGGCCAAGAGCCAGGTGCCAGCAGGTGTGGTGTCTGGGGAGGGCCCATTTCCTGAGTCACAGATGCTGTGTCCTCGTGTGGTAGAAGCAATGAATGAGCTCTCTCAGGCTCACCAGTAGGGACAGGAATCCTATTTGTGACCTAGTGACCTTCCTACCTCTAGTACCATCGCCTTCAGGGAGAGAATTCCAACATGTGAATTTGAGGAAGATGCAGACATGCAGACCCCAGCACCTTCTACTAGACAGGGGTTGAACGTGGCCTCGAACCCTGCCCTCCCAGTTCAGAGTCACCATCATCCATAAACACCTCCCTGGATCACTATTTTAAAGCATGCTGATGGTGAGAATAATAACAAAGATGGCGCCAACAGCAATTCTGGAGCTCAGAGGCATATTAGAGGCAACTAAGCCCTTTCTGAATCCAGTCTTCATGAGATCATTTTTGGGCCCTTTAAAGCGCTGAATTTTTTCTGTTTTCCTGGCAAAGAAATAGGTTCTGAGAGGCAAGGGTGATTTCCCAAGGAGGTGGGGGTGGAAGTGATTCCAACCTGTCTTGCTCCACAGAGTTCCTACAAACACGTCTCCACAAAGGGGTGCAGTGGCTCTGCCTGTCCACTCTGGGACATTCTGCAGTGGCTCCCTGCGCTGTCTGGCCTGGGTGGAGGTGACTGTCTTAGCAGGTCTGGCCAGTGGCTTGGACTTGAGGGGCTGGGAGTAGCTGCCTGCCACTTGTCTTATCTCAGAGGTTGCTGAAACTAATGACCATAAGTTGGATGACTTATCACAATAGACAATGGAAATGCATTGCTCACAGCTCTGGGCACAGGGAAGCCCAAGATCATCCACAGTCGGGCTCTAGTAAGGGCCCCTTCCTAACAGATGGGGACTTCTAGCTGTGTCCTCCACAGTGGAAGGGACTAGGGAGCTCTGCGGAGTCTCACCTATAGGGGCACTAATCCTGTTTGGGAGGAAAGCCCACCTCACCTATTCACCTTCTGAAGACTTCACCTTCTAACACTGTCACCTTCATGATTAGGTTTCCCCAGGGTAAACCATAGCACTGCTCTGATTTGTCATGGAAACATCACATTCTTTGGTGCCATGGTATCTTACAGGGACAGGAGAGAGCAAAGGAGAATTAATTTTAAACAGCAGTGAATACTGAGTTGAATAAGCAGGCACATTTAACAGTGTGGCCTTGGGACACTCCAGCCAATATTTGGCAATGTGTCCCTGATGAAATAGGATGAAAAGATGTCCTCCTAGCCTCCGAGGGGACCTGGCTCCGTCCCCTTGTTCACTCAGTAGTGTCAGTTGAGGACCCACTGGGTGCCGGCACTGACTGAGACAGCATGTCGTGGGGGAATACAAAGCAAGTCATCTTAGTAATTCGAGATGTGATCAAAACATATGGTGAATGTTTAAATTTTTAAAATATACTTTATAGTAAAAGACACATTACCATTAATCGGCCTCACCATACTCCCTCTCCTTTGAACACACTCATCCCATCATTCTTGCTGCTTTCCGAAGTAGTTCTGGAAGTCCTCTTTCATGAGTGTCGTTATGTGGTATGGTCAAAAATATGGTGACTGCTGCGGCCAAGTGCCATCCAAAGGAAAGGCGGGCTCATAAAACCATTACCACACGTCCTTATCCACCTTACTCACTGGATCTGGCATCTAATGACTCTGGCTCTTCCCCAAAGTCAAAATGACCATGGAAGATCAATGTTGTAGATCGATTCAGGACATTGAGGCAGCCACAAGAGTACAACTGGAGACACTCACCAAAAGGACTTCCAGACCTGCTTCAGAAAGTGGCGGGCACTACGGGCTCATACGTTTGACGCTAGCGGGAGTATTTTGAAGGGGATCAATGGGAATGTGTCTGTTACCCTAAATTTCTAAAAATTAAACACTCATCGTATGTTTTGATCCCATCTCATGGCGGTGCTGCTGAGGGTGGGCCAGGGACCTGGGAGGGGGACCCACGGGGCCTGTCCTTGGCTGAGACAAAGGGGAGGCCTCTAGGGAGAGGACGAGTGACCCTAACTAGGGCGCCTACTAGGGCATCCATGAGCTGCTGGCGCCGGAGGAGGAAGGAGGAGAGACACAGCGGGTGGGGGCTGGGGCCTGAGAGGCCACCAGGACGACTCTGCTCCTCCTCGGCCCCTCAGCTGGCCAGTCGTACTTAGAAAAGGCCAGGCCTCCCGTGGGTTTGGAGAGAGCTCCCAGGCTCCCTCTTCCTACCCAAGTCTGCCAAGGGATACGGAAGAAGGAGACTGGGAAGAGAAGGGCCTGACCTTTAGGGGGTGGTGCAGGTACCAGCTCTGCCACTGCCGTTTCCCTGTACCTCAGTCTCCCCATTTGCCCCAGAAGGAGGATAGCCGCGGCTGCTCTGGGTGTTGTGTGGGTTCATTTGAATGGTGCCTGGACATGGTGCTGGGTCTGGACCGGTTCCTCAGGCATGGCTGTCACCTGCCCCGTGCCGCTGTGGAGGGCGCACCCTGGGACGGCTCCCACCCACCTGCCGGGGCTCCGAGCCTGGTGTGCGGGGCGCTGCGGGGGGAGCCGCCTTCCAGGCACGAGCGAGGCCCTGTCCTTCCATCCTCACTCACGCCGGTGTCGGGGACCCTGCAGGGATGTGGGCTCGGCGCCCTCGTTCCCCCAGGCCCCACAGCAGCCTGGCACGAGAAGGAAAGAGGGGAGGCGGCGAGCCCCGGCCTGTTTTCAGCCCAGCTCGCTTTTCTCCTTTTATGGTCAGCCTGAGCTGCTGCCGCCCAGCCGGAGACCGCCAGCCTGTGCTTTGGATCGGCCCAAACAGCTGGGCCAGGACCTCCGGAGAGGCCTCGGCCACTGTGTCACCCGGGGGAGGGACCAGTGAAGCCCTTATCTCCTTGTAAACCCGCCCCAGAGACTGGCACACCCAGGACTGAGCCCAGGCGGGGAGGAGGCGGGGAGGAGGCGGGGAGAAGCCTGCTCCAGGATGGGGGAGGTGACCCCAGCCCCCACTCCAGGGTGAGGTGCTCGGCCAAGGGGAGGCCAGAAAGTGTCCAGCGCCGCTGCGAACCTCCACACGGGTCCTGGGCCGGGTCCTTTCCCACCTCTGCACACTTGGCTCTCAGGCCCTGCTGGGGACAGGGACAGTTCCGTTGTTACTCCAGCCTTGAAGGCTTCCTGTGGCCCTGGGGGGCATCAGTCACCGGCTGAGGAGAGGACAAGTGAATTGAACTGGGGAGCTTAATAGGGCATCCATGAGGCCCATGAGGCTGCAGCCGGAGGGAGGGGAGACACAGGAGGGGGAGCCCTTGGAGCACATCTGACACCCAGGTGGGCAGGAGCATGTGCGTCCCAAAGCAAGGGGGAAAAGGGGGCCTTGCCGACTTCTGGGAATTCCCTGTGACACAGGGAATGTGCACTTACCACGCTTCTTCCTCAGTTGCTTCTGAGGGGCAGAGAGAGAACAACGCAAAGCAGCAAACAATTCCCTCAGCAGGCACTGTGGGTAAGGGTGGTTCTGAGCACTCAGGGTCAGGACCACAACCCTCGACCTTTAGGAGCTCACGGGCCACTGTGGGAAGCATTAAAAAGAGCTTAAGGGCTGAGTGTGGGGCACAGACCTGTAATCCCCTCACTCTGAGAGGGCCCTGCACGCACCCCCACCGGCCTTGCTGCCCTCCACCCGCTCGGCGCGTCCCACGCTTGTGTTTCCGATGGGAACGCCGGGGCCAGGGGTCTCCAGCGGCCTCAGCGCGGAGCCTGCCAGCGCCCGGGGCCTCTGACCCTATAAATCCCGGGCTCTGGGCCCTGCTCGGCGGGCTGCTCGGGGCGGATGAGCCCACAGCCCTGGGTGCTGCCTCCCGGTTCCCAGCAAGCGCGGGACGGTAGGGCTGTGTGGGCCGCCCGGTGTCCCCCATCCCTGCCCCTCCGCCCGCCAGCCCTGCCCCAAGCCCCTTTTAACCTGTTCCTGGGACTGCTCTGCTCTGCTCTCCTTGGGGGAGATTGCCTCCTCTGGGTGGGAGGTGAAGGCTCGGGTCTACGTTCTTCAGTTCCAATGTGAGGAGCTGGGCTGGGAGCTGGGTAAGGGGGGACACTGCCCTTGACTGTCTCCAGAGGACGCGGGGGGATTAAAGCTCACTGTTCTCCTGGAAGGAAGCGCCAGCACGCGCGTGTAGCTGTCTGGAGGTGAAACAATGCAGTGGGGAAATCGAGGCGTTCGAAGTCAGGCAGGTCCTGGGTTCGAGTTCCAGCCTACCGCTTAGGAGCTGTGTAAGTGATTGTATTCGTTTCTTGCCGCTGCTAAGACAAATGACCGCTAACTTGGTGGCTTAAGATAATAGGAGTTCACTGTCCCGGTTCTGGAAGCCGGAAGTCTGAAATGGAAGTGTTGTCAAGGTTGGTCCTGGAGGAAGCTCTGACAGAGAATCTGTCCTCTACCCCCCACCCCGCCCCAGGGCATCTGGTGGTGGCCCCAAGGGTCCTTGGGGTCTCTGTCTTGTGTCTCTGCCCACTCTTCCCAAGACCCCCTCCCCTGTGTCTCTAATCCCTCTCTCCTTTTGCTGAAAGAGAAGCAGCCCAGTCCTGGATGTAGATCCTGCCCCACCTCAGTTACATCCCCAAGACCTTTATTCTATATAACGCCACCTTGTGAGGTTCCTGCTTGACGAGTCCTTCGCGGGCCACGCTTCACCCCACTACAGTGACTTAGGCAAGTCACCGCTGCCGAGCTTTGTTTTCCTTCTCTGCCAGGGGGAGGCCGAGCCAGTGCCCGCTCCAGGGGCTGCTGAGAGCGAGAGGCAGGAGATTGCAGTGCAAAGCTGGGTTCTCTTTCCTAAGCTTGGGGCCACGCTGCTTTCATCACCTGCAAGGTTGGAGCTGGGCCTGGTGACGCACGCCTGCGATCCCAGCGCTCTGGGAGGCCATGGCAGAGGGATCTCAAATTTGAGCCCTACCTGGGCAACTTAGTGACGTGGCAAGACCCTGTCTGAACAAAACAAAAGGGCTGGCAAATGAACAACGCTGGCTGTATCTGGCGGGATGAGGGCCCGGTTGTACACAGTTCATGTTCATGACACAAGCACAACCAGAATGGGAGGGGAAGAGGTGAGAGTGGAGGCCCCTCTGCCCTCATTTTCAGCCCTGCTCCTCAGGGACAGCCTCTGTGGGCAGCACCCAGAGTGGCTTTGCAGATAGGGGATCCACAGCTTAAAATGCGTGACTTAGAATTTTCCACTTCACAGTGGTATAAGCGTGGAGGGGAACCTGTGCTTTAAGTGTGGAGTTAGGATCTTTTCCCGGGCCACTCATATTCAGTAGGACCCTCCCCCGGGACACTGGGCAGGGGCAGCGACCTGCAGCTCCCAGGCAGACAGTCCTACGATCCCAAGGGAAACAGCTGATGCGCTCTAGCACGCCGTGTAGCTGAGTAGGTTAGGTGATTTAAACGCATGTTTGATTTATGTCATTTTCAACTTCCGGTGGGCCTATCAGGATGTAACCTCACCATAACGTCTCTTTTTATTTTTATTTTTTGTGGTACTGGGGATTTGACTGAGGGCCTTTGCACTGAGCTACATCCCTAGTGTTCTTCTATTTTGAGACAGGGTCTTGCGAAGTCACTAAATTGCCCAGGCTGGGTTCAAACTTCCTGTGCTGCTGCCTCAGCCCCCAGATTGCTGGGATTACAGGTCTGCATTATCACGCCTGACTTGTATCCCTCCTTTTGAAACACGAGGCACAATACTGTTTCACTTGTCCCTTTATATTTAGGTTAATATTTCTTAGAGCTCATTCTACATCAGACTGTAACAA
Source organism: Heterocephalus glaber (assembly GCF_053883595.1). Classification (NCBI taxonomy): domain Eukaryota; kingdom Metazoa; phylum Chordata; class Mammalia; order Rodentia; family Bathyergidae; genus Heterocephalus; species Heterocephalus glaber. Next base: position 14,482,812 of record NW_028258175.1, read on the forward strand.
TCTACCTTTCTTTTTCCTCCCTCCCTGCCTGAGTTCCTCCTTTCTTTTCATTTTTGTGGCTCTAGGGGTAGAACCCAGGGCCTGTGCATGCTAGACAACCACTCTACCACTGAGCCACCCCCACCCCTGCCTCATTCTTTTAAGTGGCTGCCAATGCCAATGCGTCAAGACATGGCAGAGAGGAGTTCAGATACCAGGCCTGGTTACCCCCGCGTTGGGCGAGGGGCTAGCTAAGGGCTTGTTTCCAGTCTTTTGCTGTTGCATAGATGCCATGGCAGTGAACAACTTGCAGGTATGTCTCAGGCACGTGGATGCATTTCTGATGCACCCCTGAGTGGATGTGGAGGGGCTGAGGAAGTCCTTGCAGCAGCGTGGGGATTTTGGGCTTGGCCAGCATCAGTGCAGCTCAACTGGAAGACAGGATCACGAGCTGATGAAGAATTCTGGTGCCCAAGGATGAGCTCTCCTTCTGCCCTGTCCCATCCTGAGGCCCTACTTCCTGCAGGGGCCACCCTTGGCCCTGGGTTCCACCCCAGCACCCTAAAAATAAAAAGAAAAAGAAAGGAAGGAACAAAGGAAGAAGGGAGGAAAAAGTGAGGTAGATTGTTAAGGTCTGATTCAGAGCAATCTCTCAGATATATTAACCTCAAGATGAAAGGTTAGGTCGGACCTCCCCCATCTCTCTGTGTGGTCGCTGCTGTCCTCTCTGCCCTGAGGGACACATAGACATGGCCCCCTTCATTCCTACCCTCCCTCCCACCCATCCTTCATTCTTCCCTTCCTTCCATCCATCTGTCTTCCCATTCATTATCTCCCCATCTATCCTTCTAGTCATCCTCCCATCATCTACCCTCCCATCCATCTATCCATTCATCTGTCCTTCTGTCCATCTGTCCTCATTCATCCACAAAACATAACTGAGTACCTAACACCTGCCAGGCTGGAGATGCAGCACTAGAACAGCCAGGGACATCTCTGATGAAGGGAAGCTCGAAAGGGGCTGAGCACTGGGATGGACATGGAATGGGTTTAAGAAACGCTCGCCGCTCATGTCAGTGAGGGTGACACTCCAAGCTCTGTGGCTGCTCATGGTTAAGGTGTTGGTAGCCACGTTAGTAACGTCTGCTTGATCCTTTGGTCTCGTGATGCCCTCTCTCCCTGCCAAGTGTCCCTCGAAGCAGATGCTGGCTGGGGTGCCTTACAGAGGAAGAGGATCTACAGAGGAGCATCAGGGAGCTGGCAGATGGGGTGGGAAGACTGGGGCACCAGCCCCTCAAAATGACAGAATCTGGCGTTTCCTGGCCTCTGGGCCAGGGAGTGAGGCACCTGCAGGGCTCTGTCTACCTGCTGTGCTTCCGGATTTTTTTTGGTACCGGAGATCGAACTCGGGTCCTTGCACTTGCGCAGGAGGCGGCAAAACCACTGAGCTAAATCCCTGGCCCCTGTGCTTCCGGATTTGACTGAGCTCCAAGTTCTAGGCCAGAGAGGCAGATTAGTGCTGCCCGAGGCACATTCTTGTCTCTTCTGGGGACCAAGAGAGGCCCCCAAGACTGGATGTCAGGGCAAGGAGGACATGCTGGCAAACCGCGTCAAAGGGAACAGAGTATATGGTTCCCAGAAGGAGAGGGAGGCTGCTCATGTCCACCACCATGTTAGACAAGGAGCTGCAGCCCGGAGAAGTGTGATGTTGGCCCAGTGTGGCCACGTGGGAGGGAAGTCTGCCTGGACCCAAAGTCTGTGTCCTGTCTGTGTCCTAGTCTGGGGGCTCTCCGGGACCCCAGAGTCGGCCAGGCCGATGTGCACAGCCTCTGCAGCTGCCCCGCTGGCTCTGGGCCTGCCCCATGCCTGGCCACTCCCAGTGGGGCTGAGCGCAGGGCTGGAGGGTGGGAGGCCAGGCAGGGGCGGCGTCCAGACCCTCGGCGCAGAGCTCCCTCCAACTCACAGCTTTTTTTCCTTTCTGTTTGCAGATCGAGAGGACCAGTCCATTCTGTGCACGTAAGTGGAGCTGCTCTTCACTCTGTCTGGGGTTGAGAGCTGGTGTGTTCAAGGGTCCTCTAGGGTGAGGATCTTTGTTTTGATTTGCTCACAGAGTGGATGCTCACCAAACACCAAGGTAGAAGTTCTCTCTGGGAGGCAGGCAGCCCGAACTCCTCAACATTCAGGTGGCATTTTGGTGTTGAAATCTGAGCCTGCTTTCTCCCCTCAGAAGTGCTTTGCTAGCCTCCCTGCAGCACACTCCACACAGCAAGCTCCCAGGGTGGGAAAGACAGACTCACTTTGTGCCATAAATGGTCCCATGTGCCAGGAGGCACAAGCCCCCACTAGCTTTGGGAGTCCTGGAGTGGAGGAAGTAGATAAGAATCTCAGATGGTGAAGGAGGCCAGGAGGACCTTGCATGGGGCCGGGAGAAGACTTAGACAACTCGTGATAAGTTTGGGGGTGACCTAGATAGAAAATTGGGAAGTAATAAAAGTCATGACTAATTCTGGGGAAGCACAGGTGGGCAGGAAGCAGGAATCTCAGTGGACCCAGGGCCCTGGATGTGCAGTGCATTTACCACACTGTAAAGCGAAGCCATTGTGTTCACATCACCTGAGCAACTGCATCAAAGCTCACACTGGTGGGTCTTCATGTGCAGATTCAACCACCCGCCGGCTGAAAGTACTTGAAAAAACTTATGTCTCAATGAACATATTCAGACTTCTTTCCGTGTCATTGTTCCCTAAAAATAAATAACTGTGTACATATCATGGCATTTACATCGTGGGGTATTAGAAGGAACCTAGAGATGATTTAAAGTGCATGAGAGGATTGTGTCGGTTATGTGCAAATACTAACACATTTTGTGGAAGGCACTTGAGCTGCTAAAGATTGAGGTGTCCTCAGGGGTCCGAGAGCCAGTCACCCAGCTGCATATTCGGCCAAACTGGCTCTGCAGGGAAGGGGAGAGGGCCGCTTTTCTGTCAACCACAGCGAACCCCGTGCCATCTGCCCAGATGCCAAAGTAGATGCTCAGTGAGCACTCTGAGCAAGGGCGTGCCATGTGGTACAGAGGGGCACAGTGAGAGTGCCTTAGTGCCGCAGAGGAACTGAATTTTTATTTAAGCTGAGAGCCTCCAACGGCTCCTGCTTAGATGGTGGAGCTGAGAGGCAGAGATGTTCCTCACTGGGGTCCACTCTGGCTCCCGGCCTCTCCCTAGCCCAGGGTCCTTTGCCCCTGGCCTGGGCTCTAAGCTCCCTCCTCTCAGCCCCGACCAGGCCCCATTCGTCATTCTGGAAATGTTCGCTGTGAGAATATTCACCTGCTGCTGGGTCGTAAATACCCACCCCTGTGGGGTGGGGAAGTGTAGGCTCCAGACCGGGCCTCAGTCCCGTCACTGGCCAGCTGCAAGCGCTCAGAAACAAGTCACCGTGCCTCTCTGAGCCTCAGACTCCCCACCTGTAAAGTGGAGACAGGCAGAACCCCCTTGGGTGCTGGGAGGACCGAGTCCCTGCCCGGGAAGGACTGGGAGGAGCACTCGCGCCTCGGGATAAGAGCTCCACAGGGCCTGCTGCTGGGACCGCCATCGCTCCTGTAGGCCAAGTTCCTTCCTGCAGTTTGTATTTTTGTCCCACTCACTGTAAAGCCCCATTGCCCTAATGAAATGACTTCCTGTAGCCATAGAATAAATCCAGGCCTCAGAGGCCCCGTGACCTGGCCCTGCCTTCCTGGGCTCGGCCCCAAGCGCCTGCCTGCACACAGCCCGTGCGCAGTACATGGGCATGCGCCAGTGTTAGATTAGATGGGAAATCCCAGCCCAGGCACCCCGGCCAGCATCAGCACAGCCCAACTCGCCTCATTCATTTGTCTTCTGGCCGTCAAAATCAGCCAGACTTGAGGCCAACAGGTTGACATGGTCCGAGCTGTTAGAAGCAGTGAGTGGTCAGGAGGAGCGGGTTGGGACCACTGCAGGGGCCAGGGCCGGGAACCGGGTGACTGTCACGTGCAGACGGGAGTTATATTTTATCCAGTGTCTGGTTCATCCAGGGTTAGGAAGCTGGGGGTGCTGGGTGGGTGGAGGGCCCCAGGATGATACCGACCTGTGTTCAGAGAAAGCAGGGCGCTGGGGCCCTCTGGGCTGTGGGGAGGGCTTTACACTTTAATCTACGAGGGACCAGAGGCACCGAGGAACTGAAGCCAGGCCTTGACAAACCAAGACCAGTGGGCCAAGTCACACCCCTTTTGTAAATAAAGCTTTATTGGAACGCCCATTAGTGCACACGTTGGCTTCCCTGCTGCGCAGTAGAGAGGAGCAGTCATGAAAGAGAGGATGTGTCCCACGGGCCTAAAGTATTTACCATCTGGATCTTTGCTGACTCTGGAGTGAAACAGTGGAAAAATGGGATATGGTGTATACCTTATGAGAGGATGATGGTGAAGATCATGATACAAATCAAATGTCTGTGCCCCAGGGAAAGCATGAGTGTATACTGGACACCGTTCTGAGTGTTTATTTTATGTGTGTTCATTAAATCCTCCTAATAATTATACCAAGTGATTTGTGCCTGCCAGAGACAATCTACAAGACAGGGGTAATGTGTAACCGGGCTTTGCAGGGTGTGTAGGAGTTGGATGGCAGCAGTACTGGGGTACACTGCTGGCAGGCAGCAGGGGTGGGAGCACATGAGAATTGGGGGCAGAACAGCTTTTCATACCAAGGAGATGCATACGTGGCTGGGGCAGCAATGTCTCCTCTCTCCCTCCCCTCCCCTCCCCTCCCCTCCCCTCCCCTCCCCTCCTCTCCTCTCCTCTCCTCTGCTGCCCTTGGCTGAGAAGATCCTGTCTCCATTGCCTAATTAGGAAGCAGAGCGGAGGCTGTACTGGCATAGGTGGCACTGGTTCAGCACCAACAACCTCGAGCTGACCTTGGGGTAGATGAATTCTGTGCAGGCTTTAAAAACCTCTTGTATTTTAGAATATGAAACGAGCTCAGAGAATGGAGGTTTCAGGCAAAGAAAGGGAACACGGAGGAGAATGAGGAGGGAGGGATGGAGCAGGGCACTGGGGCCGTCCGGGATCCCACGCGTGCAGCAGTCCCGGCATGGCAATCTCTGGTGGCCAGAAGAGGCGGCTGGCCAAGAAGCCTACCTTGGTCCAAAATCTACCCACGTATTCCAGGAGTATTATTCTGCTAGACAGTGCCCGGCTGATCAACCTATCAGTCATGTCCACTCCAGCAGGAATTACTTCACGTTTTTCTTTTTGGTATCTGAATAAGATCATTAGCTGGCTGGCTGTTAGTCAGGGGGGACTCCCCAGAGATTGAGGGGCTTGGGACAATCACTTCTATTTCCTGAGGGAAGCCTAGGTCCTCCTGCTCGGGGGATTTTTATGTCTCCCTTGAATATGGTCCTTTGCCTGGCCTCTCCGTTTCTGTGCTCCTGATGCCTTAAAAGCGGTCAGTTCCAGACAGACCTCGGCTTGGCCTTTGGAGTGAAACTTGCCCCCCCCCCCCGCCGCAACTCTTTCTCATCTGAATCCTTTTCCTCATCCTCTCGGGAGGAGTTGATTGAGTATTTGGCCTGGATCTGAGGCTCACCTCAGTCCCTCCTGGCCATGTGTCTTTGGGCAAGTGACCCCCTCCCAGGAGCCTCAGCGCCCCCCACCCCACCCCACCCGGGGAATGGCAGTGATGATGCCATCATTTTGCTCGGCTCCTGAGTGAACCCTGGGTCACTGTCCCCGTGTCTTTCAGAGGCGAGTCTGGAGCTGGCAAAACAGAAAACACCAAGAAGGTCATCCAGTACCTGGCTGTGGTGGCCTCGTCACACAAGGGCAAGAAGGACACCAGCATCACGGTGAGTGGCAGGTCCCCAGGGTGGCCTGGCTCGCCGGTGAGCTTTCACCTGACCTGGTACAAAGAGGGCCTGGGGCAGGACATGGGCCTTGAGCCACTGCCCGGCACCTGACAGTGCGGGAGGGCTTGACACCCGCTTGGCCAAGTGACCAGCCGGACACTTCCTGTCCAGCTGGATGCAATCCCCAGGCCAGGAATGAGCCCTCCCATGGCAGCAGGCACTGGCCTCATGTCAGGGTTTCTCAGCAGTGGCTGCCTGGGCCAGGTAATTCTGTCATATGGGTGGTCCTGTGCATCCCTGGCCTCCACCCACTAGATGGCAGCACGCACCCCCCCCAAAAATGTCTGCAGACACGGCCAGCGTCCCCAGGGGTGGGGCCTACTCATCCCGATTAGGAAGCCCTCCCTTCCGTGAATCCCTGTGGACTCCCTGAGCTGGGGTGCACTTTGGGTTTGCTCTTTTCTCTGTGTCCCCATCCCCTGGGCCAAGAGGATGTCGAAGTCACTTGGCCAGTGGCTTCTGTGACTGTGGACTGAGCCCTTCCAGTGTGCCACACACCGCAGGGATGGGGCCAGGAATGAGAGGCTGCTCCCATGTCACCTGAGCTTTAGGACAAGTGGAAGAGAGAGCATCCCTGAGGGGGACTCACGGTGACCCCGTGGGAATGAGGGTTTGCAAGGAAGGAAAAGCGGGTCTCCAGAGCCCCTCCTGGGTGCTCCTCCTCTCTTCCTGGGTTTGCCCTGTCTCGTCTGTCCCCGAGGAGGGCATCCTGCTGGTGCCTCTGCCCCTGGAGCCTGGGGAGAGGAAGATGAGCTCAGGCTGTGGCGTGGAGTGGTGTGGCATCCCTGCTTCTGCCATTCTGGCCCCTGCGTCAGGCCCTGAGAGGTGACTGCAGTCCCAGCGCCAGCTCTCCTGCAGGCCCTCGGAGACGGGACAGCAGGCCTAGCTTCAGGGACTTTCCTTCCTCAACAAACGCAGGAGCCAGAGGTGGGGCCTGTCAGCGCTGTCCCCAGCAAGCCGGTTTTCGGGGAGCGGGAAACACCTGTGGGAGCGGATTGCCCCATGGTGTGGCAGCGGCTTCTCACTGCCTCGACCCGTGCAGCAACAATATAAGAGTTACCGCTGCTGGCTCATCTTCTCCGGGGCCGCCTCTGTGGCCTGCACATGTGAACACGCTTCAGCCATGATGTGGCCGAACGCTATTTGAAAATGTGCCCCTAGTCCCTGGGATTATAAAAATCCTTCGAGATTTCTGGATCTCTAAGGAATTAGAAGAGGGAGGGATAATACCAAAAAAAGGGAAAGGGAGCCTGTGCTTGCAGCCGTGCTCAGGGAGTCCGGGCATTTGGTGGGAGGGTGAAGCTGTGTGTCCCAGCCCCTGACGGGATGTGGTAGCAATAACACTGACGCTTGTTTTGTACCGTACTATTCGACCGCAGCAAGGCCCATCTTTTGCCTACGTGAGTAACTGAGAGTGTGTTCCTGGTGTGTGCGGGAGGCACGGAGTGGACTTAGATCTATCTGCATGCTCCTGTCGCACCCTGGGGCCCCCAGCTGGTGGTAGGTCAGGGCAGGCCCCTGAGTTTCACTCCCCAAGTCAACAACTGCACCCAGATTCTGTCTTGCGGATGTCTGATGCCAGGGTGGGGTGTGGGTGTGTTTGGCACCCACAGGAACCCCGCTGGAATCCTGTGTCAGTCTCCAGTCCAGGATGAGCCCCCTCATCCTTCCCCACCCCCATGGCCACCCCCGGTGCCCCTGACCGAAATGCCCCAGAGTCATTGTCCTGTCTGGTTGAGCGGTTTAGGGCTGTCAGGCCCCAAAGCTTCCCTGGCTGGATTGACATCGTGGCATGCCTCCCTCCCTCTCCCTGGCCCCGCCCCATGCACGAGTGTGCCCCGTGCATGCGTGTGCAGTGTGTGTCTGTGTTCTGCATGTCGGGTGCTCGGAGCAGTCGTAGGCTCACGGCACAGCTTCGGTGGCATGGTAAGGCCCCAGCTACGCCACACGACCTGGTCTGCAGAAGTAAACTCATCTCTAACGCAGAGCTTGGGGGGCGGCTGGCACATGGGTCCCAGCCTTGGGGACTCTCAGGGGTCTGCTATGGCACCTAGCAAGGGCACACTTGAGGAAGATGCTGGGCTACAGGCCTTATTTGATATCCGATGTTGTGTCACTTTGGCTGAGTCACCCTGGGCAGTGGTCTCATCCGCATGAAGTGAGGACGTCTAAAACTCTTCTATGATGACCACTTAGCCCCCACTGCTAGAATCCTCATTGTAGAGAAGGAGCCTTTCGGGGAGACACTGGAACCTCAAAGTCTGTATGGACAGAGGGGTTCCTTTTGTCTTTTCCTGTTAGCCAAGGAAAAGACCATAATACTCCTTGCTGGTTTCCAACATCAGGCGATTCTAGTTGGGGCCAGGAGTTCCGTGGAATCCAGGCTTTCTCCTGGGCTCTGGGAGCAGAGGAGGAGGTTCAAGAATAAATGCTCAGAAGGAAGTAGGAGCCTCCTGCCTCATCCCCTGGGGCAGCTCCTCCTGATGCCCCAGGAGCAAGCCAAGCCCACTCTTCTCCCTGCTGGGTGCCCTCCTGCCACCTTCTGCACAGCCAGCTGCTGCCTGAGAGGGAAAGACAAGGGAAAGGGGAGCGAGGAGAAACCCTGAGATCCCACCCCTCCCTTGGTTCCAGCAGCTACTGCCACGTACTAGAGCTGGGCAGAGAGCAGCTCATTGCTTTCCAGGCTTGACTTCCCTGTGGGCCCTTCCCCACCACAGTTAATCACGTGACCATGTATGTGCACAGGACTCTGGGAGAGGGGTTGGGGGCTGTGTACTGTCTCAGCTGCATTTAACCTGATGAATGGAGCTCGGGCAACCTGCTTTGCAGCTTTGTTCTGCAGTCAGTTGAGAGGGCCCCTGGTGGGTTTTGCTCCTCTCTTAGTTGTTCTCCATAGGAGGCTTCAGAAAACCAGACCAAGGAAACAATATAACTTTGAGAAGTCAAACTAAAATAATTGGGAGGATTATAGTCACTTGGTTTGAAGGCTGCTTGTTAAACACGTGGTAGATTTTAGTGTCGATGACGCTGCATATATGAGCAGACCCTTGTCTTTGAAAGAGCAGTCTTCCTAGGGAATAGATGTCCTAGCTATCAGAAAGCTCTGCCTAAATTACCCAGTAAACTTCAACATTGCCATTAGGGTCCAAGGGGTGGGGGTAGAAGGTAGGAGAAAGCCTGTGGGTTAAGGGTGGAGTCTGTCTAGTTCACTCTGAACTGTTAGGGCCCGGGTTCTTCCTGCAATAATTAGATGTGAATGAATTTTAGGGAGAGCTGGAAAAACAGCTTCTACAAGCAAACCCCATTCTGGAGGCTTTTGGCAACGCCAAAACAGTGAAGAACGATAACTCCTCTCGATTTGTAAGTAGCAGAGCCACAGGGCGGCTTTCTGGGAAAGGTTTGGGTCCCTCAGTGTCACTTTCTGCCTGAGAGTGCAGGGGGTGTGTGTGCTGGGGAATCCAAGCCTGAAGGGAGAGGTGGATGTCACCAGGGCGTTTTCTGCATCCTGTCCTGAATGTCCAGTCTCCCATGGGCTCCTGCCACTCATTCATTCATTCACCAATTACCCACTGAGCAGCCACTGTGTATCAAGCACTGTTAGGCATTTCACATTCATAGTTAATTCCAGAAATAGATACTGAGCACGTGCTATGTGCTAGACGTGTATATCCAAGACTCATTCGTCCAGGAGAGCACGAATTGAGCTACATCCCCAGTCCTTTTTTTTATTTTTTAATTTGCGACAGAGTCTCATTAAGTCCCCCTAGCTGGGCTTGAATTTGAAATCTGCCCTAACCTCCCAGAGTGCGAAGACTATAGATGTGCACCAGTATGTCCAGCTTGCATTTAATTTTTGTTACACCTTTACCTCAAACAGGGTTATGTTCTAGGTCTAGCTAATTACAAACAAGCTTTCCACCTGCATGAATGTCAAGTGGCGCATTCACAGGGTACAGGGGAGGTGGACACGCCTGGTGTCTGGGACTCTCCTGGTCACTGCAGGGCACCCTAAGCATCCTTGGCCCCACCATCATGGGACAAGGCACATGGTTGCCTCCCAGATTCCTCAAATCCCTGTAGTGAATGTGCTACCTCCACCAGGAAGCTCTGCATTTAGATGGAGCAATGGGTCTGGCACATCATCCCTGAGAGCAAATTCAAGGTTAACCCTAAAAACGTGGTGGCCACCTCCTTGGGAAGCAGGGAGGGGCAGCAGCTTGTCTGGGCCCTACCAGGGGCTCCCAGTTGCAGTAGCACCAATGTGGCCGCTCCCAGACATCCTGTCTCGTTCCTGATGAGGAAAGTGTGACACTTTCATGGAACCTGAGCCAGCCTGGGGGAGCATGTCCACCCAGGGGCACCACTCACTGTGAAAGTCATGGTGGGGAAGAGCACGTGATCCTTCGTCACTTGCTGAGAAAGGAAGAAAAGGGACTGAGCCGAGGGGCGGGCTGGAGCCCTGTCCTCCATTATGGGGCCTCACTGTGTGCGGCACAGGGGATCAGCCAGCCCCTTCAAGGCAGGTCTCAAATGAGTCCTGGGGTACAGCACCGTCCTGCCCACGGGACAGCGGGCCAGGGCTTGCCAGGACAGGAGTTCAGGGGCCCACTGCTTCTCACTTCCTGCAGAAGCTGGTCACCCCAGAGCTGGACGGTGCCGCGGGCAGCATGTGTCTGGGCAGGAAGTGGGCGGGAGGGACCTTCTAGCCCCTGGGTGCCCTTGACTTCCGGCTGTGCCTCTGAGGAACAGGGTCACACAGGGCTACTCAGTCCCTCTCGGTCTCCGTTTTCCCACCTTTAAATGAGGGCAGCCAGGCTGGACTCTTGGAGTCGTGACAAAAGCCAGATGCGATGGACCTGGGAGGGCGCTGTGCAGGCCCCGTCTCTCTCCGTAAGGCCTGGGACCATCCCAGCTTAGCAAGGCTGGTTCTTTCGCTCAGGCCGACCTGTGAGGCTCTGCAGGTCAGCGGTGTCTCCCCACATGCGAGGTGCTCCCAACAGCTCCCTCCCTGCCAGCCCGTGGTGTAGGGCGGCTCAGCCTGACTGTAGCTGGCTGTCCCTGAACTTGTTTTCCCATCCGCAGGGCAAGTTCATCCGCATCAACTTCGACGTCACCGGCTACATCGTGGGAGCCAACATTGAGACGTGTATCCTTCGGCAGAGCCTGGGCCACATGTAGGCCCACAGCGACTTGCTCCTGCCCAGAGGCTGAGGGCGGCCCTGAAACAAAGGGCACGGAGCCCAGCCTCCTACCTCAGGTGTTGAGTTTCTTCCTGAACAGTTCCTGCACCGCAGGCCCTGGGATGCAGGTTACATCCAGCCTTTTGGATTTTGGATTGACTTCTCCCTAGCTCGGGGACCTTGGGCCACAGTTATTCAACCTTTCTCTGCCTTGTCAGTGAAATGGGTGCTGTGAGGGGACCTGTCTCATAGCACTGTTATGAGAAAAGGTAAAGTGCATCAGTTCGTGGAAAGTCCCGAGCACCACGGCGGGGCAGAGGAACGGCTGGCAAAGCCTAGGCGCTGTGTGATCATCCCCATTCCCTCACTACCTGCTCTCGTCCAAGGTCAAACACAGGACTTGTCCTTAGAGAGGTGGCCTGTGAAATGGTGGAAAAGGAATTTTCCCATCAGGCATCTGTTTCCAGAATCTGCCTGGTGAAGAGGAGTCCAGGGAGAGAGATCCAGACCTGGGGAGCGGGTCTGGGCTTAGGGTTTATTAACCTCTGAGCACTGCAGGCAGCCCTCGAGCTCACAGGCGCTGGCTTCACAGCAGTTTGAGGAGCAGTGATGGGGCCAGGCTGTGTTCCAGCTCCATTTGGTGCCTGGAGTGGACGGTAGATTACAGAATGAGTCAGGTCCAGGTCTGGTTCTCAGCTTGGGCCTGTTAGCTGTGGGCTTGGCCAAATCATTGAACCTCCCTGAGCCTCTATTTCCCCCTCCCTGCTTAGGTGCCTTTGGAGACCAGGTGCTTTTGCCCACAGAGATGATCCAGGGCTGCCCAGCCTGCCCACCAGCTCCCCTGAGGTTGATTAGTGGGATGTTTTTAGTGTCTTTCTCCTCCCTGTTTTGGAACAGGGAGCACGGAGGAGGCTTTGCTAAGTACTTCCTGTCTGTGCGGTCTTAAGAAATGATTTTGCATCTCTGAGCCTTGTACGGAATAGGAAGAGGATGTTACCAGGACCTCTGCCATGGGTCCTGGCCTCCTGTGAGCCACCACAGCACAAGGCAAATTCAAGAACAGACAGAAACGAGACTTAGCGTGGAGAAGCTGGGTCTTGGGTCCTGGTCAGTGCTGCTGATGGCAGCAAATACAAAGCCCCCAAACACATCCAGTGTTTTTTTAATACAATCGTGGAAAGGGATAGGGACCCAGGTATGCTTTGAAGGGATCTAGTGAAATTCTGTGGTCACCTGGCATGATGGCACCAGACAGGGCTATTAGAGAGTAAGCACTGTTTATCTTGCTTGGATAGAACAAACCAATACTGGGTCTGGGTGCAATTAGGAAGCAACCCATCGGGTCGGTAAGAAGCCATAATTCAGGGGAAAGGATTTTAATGGGGTCAAGCGGACCTCAGGTGCATGTAACTCAGCAGAGCCCTGCCACTTCACAGACCAGGGCCTAGGTTTCTGTGGCAGTCATTGAGGGAGGAGGTGTACTCACCCAGTCCACCATCTCTCATGCCCATCTGAGTCAGGAAGAGCTGCGGTCTGACTCCTGATCTAAAACAATAGAGCCGAATTACCGACAGCAAGAGTCAGGTGCCACGCATAGCCTGCTAGTACTGAGCAGGGGTGTCTGCTCCAGAGCCTCAGTTTCCCTGTATTGAAAATGCAGCTGATCCTTGCATTTCTTTCCTAGCACAGTTGGTGGAACTTACCTGAGATGATGCGTACAGAGCACTGAGCTCCAAGATGTGCCGGTCAGAGAGGGTGTCCTTATTTTCTCTCCTGTTTCAAGGCAGCCCATTCCAGAAGCAGGGTCCTGACAGTCACTGAAGAAACATCTCCTTCCCGGCCCCCTCTGTAGCCCTTCCTCCTGGGGGCATTTTCTTCCCAGCTTTCTATGGTTTTCCCTTTCATTCTGCTCCCCTTCTTTCTGGGCCTGGCATCTGACAGCAGCACAGTGATCCCGTCTGTCCATGGGGGTCATCGCCAAGGTTCAAAGCCTCTGATCCCTGGAACACAGCTAACTGGATGGTCACCGTGTATGAATCGGGCATGGTAGCAAACCCTGCCCAGCTCTAAACTCTACAGGACTCCCCAGGGCGCCTCCCCTGGGTGCTGGACGTGGCTTCTTCAGCAGCTTACACACAGAGCCAGAGGGAGAGGTTAGGTTTCTGCGAGGTGAACACTGGCCGTATCTCCTTAACTCCTTCCAAACCAGATCTGCTGGAGAAGTCTCGGGCAATTCGCCAAGCCAGGGAGGAGAGGACGTTCCACATATTTTACTATCTGATTGCAGGAGCCAAGGAGAAGATGAAAAGTGAGTGACTAGCCACAACCTTGGCTGGGGGCTGGGGGGCTGCGTCTGTTCTTCCACCAGGGCTAGGGTAGGCAACTGGGCACTAAGACAGGCCTGTGGTGGCAGGTGCATGATCCTCACCTCTTTCTGGTGCGTGTCACCTTTGTTCATTTGTCCTCATTTACTGAGCACCTACTGTGTGACATAGCAGACATCAACCCCAATTAAACATTAGATCGTTAATCAAGTCCCTTTGCCTTGGAGGAAGGCCGAAAAACAGTTGTTGTGTTTGTCAGTTAGACTTGCAAGTAAATAAGATGCATTTTGATTTTATAAGGAATTTGAAGGATTAGTGGAATTAAGGATTTTTCATGGCAAGTGTCTTGAAAGTGACTTTAAAGTGTCCTTTGTAAGTCAGAGGCCAACAAACTTTTTCTTTTTTATGGTGCTGCCAGGGCCTGGCTCAGGCTGGGCAAGGGCTCTTCAGCTGAGCCACACCCCAGCCCAACAAACCCAGATCTTTCAGTTTCTGTCACAACTGCCGAAGTCCACCATTGTCCTACGAAGGCGGCCATCTTGGGTGTGGCTGTGCCACAGTACAACTTCCTTCACTGAAGCAACCAGTGTGCTGGGGTTTGTTGATCTCTAAATGAAATATATATTTCATATAAGTGAAATATAGTTCCAGTAGGGAATTATAGGTTCCAGTCATGTAGTACAGTAATCTCTTAAAAGAATATGCAAAACACATAGCTGAAAAATGTGACGCCTTGGTCAAGATAGATATGTCTTCTGGTAATAAATTTAAGTCTAAAAATGTATGAGAACAATACATACTTTGCTTCTTGTCAGTTTTGTGGCCCACAAAACTTTTCTTGAATAAGAAAACTATCAAAAGGATATGTGACCTCACATCTTTGGGGCGGTGGAGTTGTTGCAGAGCCCTGCCGCTAGGGGGTGGTGTTTTTATTTAAATCTTGATGCTTGGCTTTCTGGAACATCAAATATGAGGTGGAGCAATCTTGGATAATGAGGGGTGCTGAATGCATATAAATATGGTAAATTGGCTGTTACAATGTGGGCCACCAGGGGGTAGCTGAGGGCAAATGCTTATGTCCCTTCTGCCTCTATTTGGCACCAAACTCAGCAGTTTGGTTGTCTCCTGACTTGGGTTCCAGTTTTGTACTCTGCCTGTGGTCTTCTAGAAATTGGACAAGGATAAGGGCCAATGGCTAAAATTCCTGGGGCCATGGTATTCTTCGTGATAGAGCTGGGAAGGGGCTGGGTTCTTAGAATATAATATTTTAAAATTATCCTTATTGTGGATAGAGGAGTCTTGGTAAAGACCCAAATCCTGTGACTTGACTCATGCATTTCATTTAACCCAAAAGCTGGAGTTATCATGTGTCTTTGGTCAATTTAATCTCAACTTTGCCAAGTAGCTTCCAAGTGACTTAACCCATAAAAGACTTAGTTTAAAAAAGAAAACTGTCTATTGATGTCTCTCCAAGAGTGTTTTAAATCCAGCCTAATTAAAGATGGCTGGAAGAGGAAATTCAATGTATCGGAGGTGTAATGAGTGCAAGTAGGATAGGAGAGAAAAGTAATTTTAAATGTTTTTGGGGAAAAGTACTAAACTACAACAAAGTGGGTGTAACTACAGAATATGACTTTACAGAGCACAAGTTTTAATAGATGTAACACTATAAACAATGAGTTGGCTGATTTTTTTGCTAAAGGGTCAGAGAATAAACATTTTAGGCTTCGAGAACCCTGTGGTATCCATTGCAACTATTCAACTCAGCCATTAAAATGTGAAAGCAGACCTGGAAATGGAGGAGGCTGTGTCTCAATAAAACTTTATTGACAAAAACAACCAGTGGGCCAATTTGCTAACCAAGGTTATAAGACTTAACAATTGAATTAACTGGAAATAATTTGAAGAAAGGGAAGGTTGTCAAGAGCTAAATCTTCATCTACAATAATAAGTCCATGAATAATGCCTAAATTTGACACACTCAGTTATAGCCTATTATATGTAATGGTGTATGTATTATAACGTACTATTTGTATGTATATTTGTATGTATTTGTATATTACATATTATAGTATAGTACATTACATATGTATAGCACTATTGTATATAAATTATTACATATAGTAAACCCATTGTATATAAAAATAGTGGTAACTACCAAAAGAAAGAGCTAAAAGAGAAAAGGCAGTTATTATAGACAAAGGTAGTAATTGCAGAAGGACTATGGCTGGAAGTGGCAGTTCTTTATTATAAACCTTTTGGTGGTAATTCTTTTAATTCATGTGTATATATGATTTTGGATAAAAATATGACAAGTATCCATTTAATAATAAGGAATAAACTAACTCTCCAGACAGTTTTGTTCCTGAAGCTGAGGCCTTGGGAAAGTAAAGCTAAAGGCATCCCTTCCGCTGGGTAGATGTGACCCTGCATCACAGAGTGTAGCTTACAAGCAGAGGTAAGGTTGGATTTTACCTACCAGGTACCCTGGAGCAGTGCACACCCTGCACCACTGTTTGGGGCCGGCGATGGCCAGCGAGGCCAACAATTAGTTGTTGTAAGAGAAGGGCTTTAATCTGTCTAAGCTGTGAGAAAGGGAACTAATGATATTGGCCCAATCAATTCCTGTCTCATACGGGAAGCAGAAATGCATCTTGTTGACTCTTCCCTCGCTTCCTCTCCTAGATGACCTGCTTCTGGAAGGCTTCAACAACTACACATTTCTCTCCAACGGCTTTGTGCCCATCCCAGCTGCTCAGGACGACGAGATGTTCCAGGAGACGCTGGAGGCCATGTCTATCATGGGCTTCAGTGAGGAGGAGCAGCTGGGTAGGTTTCACGCAGCCTGGGAGACTGGTTCCTGTTTGCAGTGAGCTGGAATCCATGGGGGCTGTCCTGGGGTCGGACAGATCTCTGCTCTGGATCCCCTGTTTCCTGAAAGGAAAAGTAGAGAGAAAACTGATTCTACTGTGGGCAGCTTATTAACTTTCTAGAAAAGTGGCCAAGTTAGGGCTTTTTCAGTTGCCAGTGTCCCAGCCTGGCTCAGGCAAGGAGAATGACTCACTCAAAATGTAGAAAAGTTACCAGGGATTTAGCTCAGTGGTTTCTCCGCCTGCTGCCCAAGCGCAAGGACCCGAGTTCGATCCCCGGTACCAAAAAAAAAAAAAAAATTAAAAAAATGTAGAAAATTTCACCATTCCGTTGCAGCAGGATCTAGGAGCTCAGATTTCTTTGGGCTCTGCTTTCTTGTCCTCTGTCCCTCCCACTACCGGGTCTCTACATGGGCTGCAGCTTTGGGATAGCTGCATGGCTATATCCCACTCTGTGCATCCTGTGGGTCTCTGCCCAAAAAGCAGAGTGGATTTCCTGCTGGGGTCTGAGATGGAGCCTCCCCGGTTGCAGCTGTGGGGTCCTGAGCTACTCATGCTAACCGGGTGTGGGAAGCTCGGGGAGGGGTAGAGAGCTCTAGGAAGGACCCTGGGAGCCAGAGGGGGTGATGCCGCCTTGCCGGAAACACTTTCCGTCCTGCGTCGGATGTGCCCCAGCGGTCAGGGTTAATCTCTTTCAGAGCAAAGGGCAAGATAGTGGAAAGTTTCCCTCTCTTCTCACGGCCCTCCTCAGCCCTGGGGCATCACTCACTGCTGAAATTCGGTGGGGAGAGCGCTGCTCCTGGGCGATGATCTGGGACCCAGAGCAGAAGGCTCTGTGGGTCAGCTGATGGGTGGGTGGCACCCGTGGCTTTGGGCCAGGGTCCTGCGTGCAGACTCCAGTGGCTGGACTCCCCAAGGATGATGCATTTCACCTGGGACATGGGTTAGCTTTGCTTCTTCTCATCTTGGTTTTAAAAAAATGCAAGTAATGGGCTGGGGATTTAGCTCAGTGGTTCCGCCACCTGCCTTGCAAGTGCAAGGACCTGAGTTCGGTCCCCGGTACCAAAAACAAAACAAGTAATGTTTAAGTACTCTTATGTGCCAAGCATTTGCTAAGTCCTTTTCACACTTAAGGCACCAGGATGTTCAGTACAGTTTTATGTAAATTATCAAAAACTAGAATAAACTAAAATGTTGATTGAGAAAGGATTAAATTACTGTCCTTGTGAAAACAATTGGGGCCATTTAAATTGTTGTAAAATGTTTTTGGAAAAGCATTGGAAATGCTTAAAATATATTTAAAGTGGAGGTGTCAGCTGACAAGTAAAGCTACATGCTTTATGTGCTTCATTTACCCTCAGCACTGCTGGGAGGTCACTGTTGCTATTCTCAGTCTGTACATGAGGAAATGGAGGCACAGAGAAGTGAGGGCATTTACCCAGGGACACACAGAGAGTTGCTGCTGGATCTGGAGCTCATTCTTGGGTCACTGGGCCTCCCAACCCCCTGCTTTTGTCTGTGGGAAGGGAGATTTTGTTTGTTTGTTTTTATTGTTTTTATTGTTTTGTTTTGAGATTGGGTCTTACTGTATAGTCCAGGCTTATCTTGAACTCACGATTCTCCTGCCTCAGCCTCCTGAGTACTGGATTACAGGCATGTGCCTGTAATCACAACTGGTACAGAAAGGTACTGAAAAAACCTTTATAACCGTGTCAGGGCCAGGCAGAAACCCAGGCTGGAAGGAAACGTGTTGTAAGCACAGCTCCCGTTGCTGAGCAGGAGAAGATGTCAAATCCCACCCCAAGACAAGTCTTCCTTTTCATCTCCTTTGTCATTCTTTGGATGAATTTCAAAGAGAATGTGGTGTCCGGTACTTGCAGGTCTTCAGCTTCTCTCTGACACTTGCTAATCTCCCTTCAGACCACGGAGAACAGGTCCCAGGCCCAGGAGTTCAGGCATGGCCAAGCATTGGCCTAGAATTTCTTGTTTGTTTTCCCAGTGTTTACTGTATAACTATCTCTATTTTGGGCAAGTAAAGCTGACGTCTCCCTTCATATCAAGTTTCCTAATAAATAAATGTAAGGAGCCAGAAGTAGGTGAATTTAAATGAAAAAGTAAAGAATGGGGCACACAGTACTCAGATAGAAGTGACATTCAGACACAGAGATCAGTGCCTGGGGACAGCCTCAGGCCACTGTGCATGCCGACCCTGGTTACCCATCCCAGGGGACCAGGATTCTCCCTGCCCCACCAAGTTCTGCTCTCACAGAGGAAGAGCCACCAAAGCCCAGGGGACCTTGGAGACTTCTGAGCAGAGGAAAGGAACTCGCCAGGCCATGCAGAGGCCAAGGCTCAGGACAGACATAACGATGACAGGGCCAGTGGCTGTTTATTGACACTGCCTGGTTTAGGTACGTCCTTGGGACAATCCTGTGGGGTGGGTACATTTATGGGTCTTCAGATGGTGAAGCAGAAGCCCAGAGAGGCTCATGCCCCACCTGAGGTCACACAGCTGCCCAGGACGGGGCCAGGCTGTTGAGATTCATGTTCCAGACATGGGTCATTCAATGGACACCTCTCCCAGGTTCCATCCATATCATTGTTGGCTGAATATTTTTATGTGCAGGGTAGATTTCTATAGCCCTATTCACTCTGGCCTCTGTCTTAAACGATTGCTATAAAAGCACTAATTTTATCCTCTGGTTAAATTGATTCTAATAAGTTAGAATAAATACCTGGCTATTAAGATTTTTTAAAAGTTGTTCACACCAGTCCTATACCTCCCAGGGTCTATGTCCATGCTGCAAAACCCTATTTCCTGTTCCTCAGCAATAGGTGGATTTGTTTCCTAAGGCCACTGTGATTCATGACTGCAAACTTGGTGGCTTAAAACATCAGGAATGTATTCTCTGTCGGTTCTGCAGCCTGAGGCCTGAGGTCGGGGTGTGGGGTAGCCCAGTGCCCTTGAGAGGCTCCTGGCCCTGCCTCTGTCCTGCCAAGCCCCCTCCATGCTCCTTGGCTTATGGCTGTAGCATTCTGATCTCTGCCCCCTTGTCACATAGCCTACCCTGCTGTGAGTTTCCTCTTCTGTCTAAGGATACTTGCACAGGGCCCTCTGGGTAATGTGAGATGATCTAATCTTGACAGCCTTCACCTGATTACATGGAGAAAGGCTCTCCCCAAATAAGGTCTCCCAAGGTTCCAGGTGGACATGTCTTTGGGGACCCCTGTTCTGCCCACTACAGGTGGCTGGCATTATTTAGTGCCTATTAGGCCATGCCCCTTGCTGCCTCATCTCTCCTGATGTAAACTTCACGGAGTAACTGTGGTCTTACCGTCTCCATTTGCAGGTGGGGAAGCTGAAGCTCGGCAGGGCCATGGTGGGCTTTAAGCCCAGGACTGTCTCATCCCGAGTGCACGCTTCTAGCCCTGACCAGTGCCACCCTTGCTGCTCCTGCGGCCCTTTCTAGTTAGGCACTTTGCCGTCCATGAACTCTTTGCGTTCGTTCATCTCTGTGACCTGCTTGTGGTCACCATTCTTAGGCCATTTCCGTGATGACATTAACTATGCCAGAAAGCAAAGGGCATGGCGCCTCCTCCAGCAGGAGAGAAAATTTGGCCACCACAGCCTCCCAAACTGTTTAAAATTGATCCTCAGTGTTTAAACATGGGTAGATCTCATATAAAACTCTGCATCTGCATCACCTTTGGAAAAACCAGAAACAAGAGAGGAATCACAGCCCGTTCCGGTGCAGCTGTGGCCCCTTTGAGTCCCCGAGTCCCCATGAGTCTGTTCTGGCCATTTAAATCAGTGGAGACTTTTTTGGTTGTCAGAACTCTGGAAGGGGAACACCATTGCCACCTAGTGGTGAGAGGCAGGGATGGCTCTAAACATGTTACTGTGGTGCACAGCATGTTCTTTTTGTTTTTTTGTACCGGAGATCGAACTCGGGTTCTTGCGCTTGCGCAGCAGGCGACGAAACCACTGAGCTAAATCCCTGACCCCAAGGAGAAAGCATGTTCTGGCCATAAATTTCAATAATGCCAAGATAAAGAAACCCGGGTTAGGCTTCTGCCCTGGGCTCGGTGGGCCTTTCAGCAATCCCTAGGTTAGATCTGAACTTTAAAAACCACAATACAGCACCCGATAGCTTGCAAAGCCCCCCGCCCAGGTGGGGTGAAATCGCCTTAGCAATGTTCTGTCACCAGCAGCTTCCTTCGCTTTCAATGGAGAGAGGGTGTGGGGCCCTCAGCTGGGGCACCGTCCTGCTGAGCTGGGCCTGGGCCCCTGGCTGGCCCGGGGAAACCAGAGAAGGCTGGGACTCTAGGGCTTGTTCCTGGACACAGTGACTTCCTGTAGACCAGAACCCCGGCCGATTCATCTCTGCTTTCATCTATGCCAAGCATTGGTAGCCATCGGTCACCCATCTGCACCTGCCCAACCTTCTGTCTCTCCTCTGCCCGTCCATTCATTCATCAGTGCTCCTTCCTGTGCTCACATTTGTCTGGACCCTGGACTAGGCTGTGAGAATTCCAAGATGGTTAGGGCAGGTCCCCCTTATTCTCCAAAACCTTGTAAGGATATCTGATACAGAATCCACAATCATGGGAACACGGGCTGAGTGTGGAGGTTCCAAGTATCCTGGGAACACAGTGTATTTGGGTGGAGCCACCCGGACAAGTGGGAAAGAAATCTCCGCCTCCTTCATCCTAACATGAGTGTCTTGTATATCCGGTGGCATATGTTAAGATACATATGTGAAGAAGCACAGGGGTTTTTAAATCTTTATTGACATAGGATGTACCTTTAGAAAACTGAGTATGTCCCAAGTGAAGAGTTCAGTGAATTTTAGAAATGGAATACACCTTTTGTTTGGTATTCGTGTCTATGAGGTGTCAGTTTTTTCTCCACAGTTGTAAGTCATTCATTCTTGTTGCTTTGTAGCAGAGTTGACTAACATTCCCTGTGAAGCTGCCTTTCTAGGTCATATAATGCCCGACACAACTTTTCCCCTTGGCCACCGTAGCAGGCAAACAGTGATAGGCAATATTGACCCTGTTGGTCTGCTTTTCTCTCCCCACCTCAGCCATACTGAAAGTGGTGTCCTCCGTCCTCCAGCTGGGAAATATCGTCTTCAAGAAAGAAAGAAACACAGATCAGGCATCCATGCCAGATAACACAGGTACCTGCCACCTGTTCCTGATACCTGATGGTTTTAGCGAAATGTTATCTCCCTTATCCACGGTTTTGCTTTCTGAAGATTCAGTTACCTGTGGTCAACTGTGGTCCAAAATTACAGTACAATATAAGAAGATAGCTTGCAAGCAAAAGGCTGCATTCATGTAACTTGTACTGCAATGTATTGTTATAATTGTCAATTAATCATAAGTTACTGTTGTTATCCTCTTACTGGGCCTAATTTATAGTTAAACTTTACCATAGGTGTCTGTGTAGGAAAAGCAATGTATGCAGGGTTTGGAACCATCCACGACTTCAGGCATTCACTGGGGGGTCCAGGCACACACGCCCCATGGATCAGGGGCTCGTGCATTTCTGGGTGAGGGTGTCTGGGATACTAATAGCTAGACTAGGTTATCATCACTGACTTTGCTCTTTTTTCAAACTTTTCACTACTGAAAGGGTTTTTTTCCTTTTTTTTTTTTGGTACTGGGGGGTCAAACTCAGGACCTTGCACTTCCAAGCCGGGACAGCAAGCTAAATCCCGGGCCCTGAAAGTTCTTGAGTCAGTGTTTTAGGGTAGACAGATCCTGAGGGTCCCATGACGGTGAACCTGTTAGAGCTTCCAGTGATACAGACAGCCCACTGCGGCACACATGCCATAGGCTCGCCACCACCGTTAGGGTTCGTCTCTTCTGAAACCCTCCACACATTTGCTTGTTAAACAAATCTGTGTCCCTCTGCTCCTAATATTAGGGGCTGAACCCCAGGCCTTCAGATTGAGCTATATCCCTTGCTCTTTTTTAATTTTTAATTTTACACAGCATCTTACTAAGCGATTTAGTTGCCCGGGCTAGGCTTGGACTTGGGGTCCTCCTGCCTGACGGTCGTAGAGTGCTGGGAGTACAGGCACGCATCACTACAACTGGCTCATACGAATGTTTCTTGAGCACTTACTGTACACCCGGCATTGGCTACAGTGGGAAGTGAGACAGGACTAGTCCTTTAATTTTTTTTGCCATTTTCCAATACTAGATATTAAACCTAAGGCCTTAGCACTGAGCTACATCCCCAATCCTTTTTTTAAAATTTGGAGACAGAGTTTTGCTAAATTGCCGAGACTGGGCTTGAACTTGTGATCCTCCTACCTCAGCCTCCCAGAGTTCCAGGGTTACAGGTGTGCCCACCAGGACTAGCCCTTCTTATGGCTCATATGGTCTTATGTCAAGTTTCCCTCGAGTGAGGGGTTCCAGTAACATGCAGGAGCTCTGGTTAAGTGTGAATTTCAGATAAGCAACAGATATTTTTTCTTACAAATGTGTCCTATGGCATATTTGGGTTAAAATTATACTAAAAAAGTGTTATCTGAAATTTACACTTAATTAGACCCCCCCCCCATCTAGCAACCTACCTGCAAAACAGTAGTATTTTGTGTTTTGAGACGGCCACCTGGCCCCTGCAAGTTTCCAGTTTGCTGGCTCTTGCTCATCGAGCCACCCATCCGCGTGATGCGTTGTGCTGCTTTGCTGAGCCCTCGGGCGCCCCCATTAGGCCATCTTGTGTATTACACTCCCCAAATACGGAAAGTAATGGCTAACTCCCAGGAGAGACCTTCAGGGAGAGAGAAGCAAACACCCTTGCAGAGTGGTGGGAAAAACAATATAAACTCACTTTCTTGTCCCCTGTTGAAGTGCAACACCAATAACCCTCATGTGCAGAAACACACACATTATTATTACAACCCATATGTCCTTTGTCCAGAGTTGATGTTTGGGAATAAATTTAGGGTGAGGGCTATTTGTCTTTAAAAGGAAAATGTGACAGAGTAGGTAACTTTGCTGCCCCCATGGTCTCTCAGCTGGGTCACATTCTCTTGCCTGTATGTGCACCAGCCAGCAACCAAAACCGTGTTTTATTCTGTCCCCTTTTTCCACTTTTACACGATCACAGGTGTGTATCTGAGCAATGTAGATGGGCTTGCAGTTTGCACAAATCAGCACCTTGTGTGTTTTCCTCAATACTCATCCATGTCTAGGTCATGTCTCAAATACACCCACTCCCATTGTGACAAAAAATGTCCCCAGACATGGCCAAGTGTCCTCTGGGGACATAATCATCCCCAGCTGAGAGCAGCAGTGCACAGAAAGAGAGGCAGTTCCTTGTAACTGCTTGGTACTCTGTTTCATTCAATTTCCACACCTGCCCACACAAACAATGCTGAGACTCATGTCCTAGAACAACGGAGCAAACATTTACTGAATTATGACTACATCCTGCCCTCTGTATACCTTCCCTCACCTAATCCTGTTGATGACCCAACAAGGTACCCAGTTGCTGACCCTGATAAAGCTAAGGAAAACAAGACCTCAGGATGTTAAATAGCTTGGCTACAGTCACATGATTTAGAGGTGGGAAGGGAGCCCCACACTGAGACATACTTCCACCCACCTGGGCATTGTCTCTTAGCAAAACACTAAGGGTGAGATCACCAGTGACTGTGATCTTTAAGACTCACTAGGGCTGGGTTCACCACCCTAGGCTTCCCTTCTCCAAGAGCAGCCCATGGGTGAACAGATCACACATGTCAGTGGGGTAAGGTGCCATCCTTCTGGGCTTTCTCTTTCGTGATGCACTCAAGATGTTTCCTCTCTCCTCCAGCTGCTCAGAAAGTTTGCCACCTTGTGGGAATTAATGTGACAGATTTTACCAGAGCCATCCTGACTCCACGTATCAAAGTTGGACGGGATGTGGTACAGAAAGCTCAGACAAAGGAACAGGTAATGATGCTTTTGCCACGTATTCTTGCAGAATATTTCATCATCCATCCATGCATCCATCCACCCATCTAACCATCCCCCACCTAACCACCCATCAGTCCATCAACCCATCCATCATCATCCCCTCATGTACCCACCCACTTATCCATCCATCTATGCACATCCAACATCTATCCAATATTATCCACCCCTTTACCCATCTCTTCACCCATGCAACCATCCACACACTCGTCCATCCATCCATCTGTCCATCCATCCCTCTACCTAGCCATGGAGTCATCCATCCACTCATCCACCTATCTGCTCTCCCACCCATTTATTCATCCATTTTCTCTTTATCTCTCATCCACCCAGTACTAGAATATTCTAAGTCCTATGTCAGGTTTTGAGGACACACTGCTAAACAAGAACCGCAGAGTCCCTCACTTATGACCTCACCTTGATGTCTTAGTTGTAGGTACCAGGTCTGTCCTTAGAGATTTATCTGTGGAAATGACTGACTGCCCCTAAATGATCCTGGGATGGAACAGCTTCCAGGATCCCCTTGCCTAGGGATATCTCATTATCCACACAATCATTCTTTGGGTCTGACCACTTCTACTGCTTCTTATCTGCTGGTTGTACAGGTGATCTATTTTTCAAGGAATGATTAAAGATGGGGGGAGAATAAAAATCCAAATCTCCAGCCTGGCTTATGCGCCAGTGCAGCTCACTGGGAATAACCATGTCCCCTTGCTACCACTGCAGGCTGACTTTGCTATAGAGGCTTTGGCCAAGGCCACCTATGAACGCCTTTTCCGCTGGATACTCAGTCGAGTCAACAAAGCCTTGGACAAGACCCATCGGCAAGGGGCTTCCTTCCTGGGCATCCTGGATATTGCTGGATTTGAGATCTTTGAGGTATAGCTTGGTGGGATCGTGACAGCTACAATCTTGGGATGAGGTGTCCTCTGGGATGAGGTGTCCCCTTAGAGAAATCATTATTTTTGGAGAAAAGCATGCAGTTGGCCACTTTAGAGTAGGAAGCCATCTAGCGAAGGTTGGAAACTTGAGCGTGTAAGAGACAAAAATCCAATAGGGAATGCACTGAGTGTGTAACTGAGACAGTCAGGGGTACTGCTGGATCCTAGCGACAGGGCCCAGTCTGTCGCCTCTCCTCTGCCTTCCCATTTTGGTTCCGTACTCAAGTGGCTGCCCCCTCGTGGTGGCAAAATGCTTGCCACAGCTCCAGACAGTCTCTCAGCAACGCTGGCAGAAAAAGGACACCTTGGATTAGGAGTCTCCCTGATTCCTAATTCCTTGGTCACTTCCTCGCCAAGTACCGTTTTCAAGGTCTTGCAGTATTTCATGGAGTGTAACTATGGTTACTACATCCAACTCCCACACTTGCAAAAAGTGTCAGAGAAAATCACGAGAGATGTCTACAGCAGAATTTCAGTCCAGAGAGCTCTGAGTGAGGCAGGAGTGGCCTGTGTCACTCCGGCCAGGACCTTGCTGGGCCTCCCCAGGCAGCTCTGACCCGGGTGCTCACCCCGCCCGTGTCGCGTGTGCAGGTGAACTCCTTCGAGCAGCTGTGCATCAACTACACCAATGAGAAGCTGCAGCAGCTGTTCAACCACACCATGTTCATCCTGGAGCAGGAGGAGTACCAGCGCGAGGGCATCGAGTGGAACTTCATCGACTTCGGCCTCGACCTGCAGCCCTGCATCGAGCTCATCGAGCGCCCGGTGAGGGACTGTACTGCAGGGGGCGTGGGCACGCTAGTGCGCATGCGCGGAGCCGCCTTCTCCGCGTGTTTGGTTTAAAATCACCCGGGCCTGAAGGGCTGCGAACTGACTCTGAGCTAATTCACACTTGCAGTAACCCAAAGGTCTTGCTAAGTTGCTACGTTGCCCAGCTGGGTTCAGACTTGCAATCCTCCTGCCTCAGCCCCCCAGGGTGATAGAATTACAATCATGCACCTCCAACCTAGCTGGTTGAGTGAATATTTGCTGAGCATCTACTATGGGCTGGGCTCCTTCTTTAGGGACTGGGGATATAACTGTGAATGAGACAGACATGAGCTCTTCCCTCCTGGAGGAACAGGCTGTGAAATCAGACAAAGAATGCAAGTTAAAAAAAACTCCTGATAAGGGCACCAAGGAAAGTGACTTGGGAAGGCCAGCTTTGGATGGAGCAGCCAGGAAAGTCTCAGGCTGAGTCCAAAAAGGAAGACCATTACATCAGGGCGAATGGCATGGGAAAACTTAGTGATCTTGCCACCTTAATTTAGATCCTCCCAGCCACAAGGAAATGCTTTACTGAAAGAAATCATGGGTGAATTTATAAGCAAGCAAAGCAAATTCTGCCAAGATTTGCAATCTTGTGATGGTGCGTGTTGCCCACTAGGGGGCGGCAGTGCACATTGTGTTTTGTGGTTGGTTGGTGTCAGCTTTCTCTGCCCCATTCTACTCATTGGGCTTAGGGTACTTTGAGGATAGATTCTGGGAGTTGAGGTAATGGAATCAACAGTCCATCTTAGATGTAGGTCACTGGTAGCAGCCTGGGGCTGCCTGTGCACTGTGTTTAGCTGGCAATCTTCCTGGTGAGCCAGAAGCCTGGAGGACCTCTGCTCACACTGGGACCCTGCCTCCGTGTCTTCCACAGAACAACCCTCCTGGTGTGCTGGCCCTGCTGGACGAGGAGTGCTGGTTCCCCAAAGCCACCGACAAGTCTTTTGTGGAAAAACTGTGCTCAGAGCAGGGCAACCACCCCAAGTTCCAGAAGCCCAAGCAGCTCAAGGACAAGACTGAGTTCTCCATCATCCACTATGCGGGGAAGGTACCAGCTGGTGGGCCCAGGGCAGGCTCTGTCCCAGGGGAGCCCAGGTGGATGGGCAGAGTGGGACTAACACAGGAACAAAAGCCATGGGACTAGGAATCCCAAAGTCATGCAGCAAATCAGACCTTAACCAAGTCCTGTATGTGTCTAAGCATCAACTGAGTTTTAGCCTCTCTCATAGATTTCAGCATTGGCGGCCAGGCTGTTCTCTCTTGGATAGACTCTAAATCCTCTCACTACAAAGTTAAACCCAACAGGAAGGTCCAGCAGGAACCAGGTGACCAACAGATCTACTCTTGGATTTAAGAGAAATCTCCCTGCCATTGCCAGCCTGCTCCATCTGGGGAAACTCGTGATAGCTGTCACCTTTGTCACTGTTATCATCATTATGTCTTAGTTTTTAGTGTAGAGGATTTTGACCTGTGGCACCCAAGTGTCCTACATAGTATAGAAAAGACATGGTTTTGTCCAGCCGGCAGAATTATTTTATTGACTCCCCAACAATATCTCCTCTGAATCATGGGGACAGACAATGCCCTATACCAGGGGCCAGCCAACTACAGCCCAAGGGCCAAATCTGGCCCACAGCTTGTTTTTGTAAATAAAGTTTTATTGGAACACAGCCGTGCCTATATGCTTATATGCTGAGGCTGCTTTTAAGGGCAGAGTTTAGTACTGACAGAGACCAGATGGCTCACCAAACTGAAAATATCGATCCTCTGGGCTGTTTACCAAGAGTCTCCCAACTCTCACCTTATATTCAAGAGAGTACATATTCCTTTAATCATATAGAGAGAATACTTTCATTTTCCCAACTTTAGAAGTGTTTTCCAGTCTCTCCTCAGATCAGGCCTAGCCATTATTATAACAACCCAGGTCCCATAATAACCCACGAGACCTGCATTATCAGTTTCTTCCCTTTCATATTTCACAGTAATCAAATGTAGGCTTTGGTTACTGTCAATGTTCAAGTCAGGATGTTCCAAAGCCTTAAATATCCTTTTTCTGTACATTTATGGATCAAAATCTTCAAGTTATAAAAATAATGTTTATCGAGTGTGGGAAAGAAGACCCCACACTTAATTTTAAAACTAAGATTGTTGTCAAGCCTTTTCTGGCTGAGGCGGAGGTTGGGGAGGGCCCTGCCACCATTAGGCCCTTCTTTGGCCTTTTCTGAGCTCACAGGCATCGTGCCAGGCTCTGGAGAGGGGAATGGCAGAGGAGAGGGTGGCCAGGCGCATGTGTGGAACACACAGCCCTCCTGGCAGTGGGTGCCATCTGCTAGTGTCCTATTACGCACAGTCCTTGGAAGTCCTGTACTGATCTATTGGTCTCTTCTTGGTGTTTGTGGAGATCCATCATGGCGGCCACAAATGTAACTTTCTCTCTGACCTCAAAAGCCCTGGGAGAAGACAGGGAGGACTTGATCTCTGCCCCTGACTGAAGCAGAGGTATCTGACTGATGGCGTGGCT
Organism: Heterocephalus glaber; assembly: GCF_053883595.1. Lineage (NCBI taxonomy): Eukaryota > Metazoa > Chordata > Mammalia > Rodentia > Bathyergidae > Heterocephalus > Heterocephalus glaber. The sequence goes on from NW_028258175.1 coordinate 14,511,333, forward strand.
CTTGGCAGGTGGACTACAATGCAAGTGCCTGGCTGACCAAGAACATGGACCCGCTGAATGACAATGTGACCTCCCTCCTCAATGCCTCCTCAGACAAGTTTGTGGCTGACCTGTGGAAAGACGGTGAGACCCTCCCAACTGAGGGTTGAACACCTTGGTTCTCCACCTCATCCCCTTCCCCGATTTGGGAATCACTTGCCCCATCGCCCCTGTGCATGGGGGTGGAGAGAGGGCCATGTGGGCGTGGGCTGGCGATGTCATGTTGAAACTGTCACCCTCTTCCTCAGTGTGACAGCTGAGCCCCTCCACCCCATGCCTGGACCCCAGCGAGAAGGTCCAGCAGTCAGGACTAGGCAGTAGCTGGAGGAAATAGTGTACCAGGCAGCATGAGTTGGGACAGTTTTGTCAGCTTGAGTCAGAGTCTTAGACCAGTCCTTTGACTTGGTTTAGTTTCAGTGTCCTCATTAGTAAACTGGGAAGAACATAACTGTTCCCCTTTCACCTGAGATGTTCATGAGGTTTAAATTAGACCAGTGGTGCTCATATTTGACTAGCTTCAGGATGCCCTGCTAAACCCGGTGTGGTTCCTCCCCAGGCACTGAGTCAGTAGGGCAGGGCAGGCCTGGAAAGCTGCATTTCTCATGCATTCCCAGGTGCTGTTGGCCTGAGGATCTCTCTCTGGCTGCCTTTGAGAATCAGAGAGCAGACAGTCTGGGTGACTGTCAACGCTGAGGACTCTGTTGCTTTGCCTCTGGCCCTTGATCCCATGGCACATGCCACTGTTGGGCCTGCAGTTTAAGGACTGGCCTCCCTTATTTAGGGCATGGCCCAGGGAGGGGCCAGCTCTGCCAGCAATGATGGAGGCCAACCACTCACCAGGCCCTGGGCCTGATCCACAGCATCTGACCTGGGTAAACTCCCACTGGGTCTTCCGATGAGCCCGGCTGGGCCCTTTCCTCAGGAGCCTGCAGGCTCGTGGGACTGACCATCAATCAAAGAGTTATTATTGCACACAATCTGCATGCAAGGTTCAGAAATGGTGCAGTCCAAGCCCAGGGGGCGGGGCTTCGCACTGCACCACTTGCTGGGCTGGTGGGAGTCTGTCTTTCCATTCTGGATGAAAAAGAACCTGTGTAATAATACAAATACCACCAATGCCCACTTTGTTGAGCACTGACTAATGAGCCGGGATCCCACCTCTGAGTTCTTGCTGTGCCTTGTGCTCAGAACATTCTTACGCTGGGTACCTGTGTGGTCACCCACTTGATTCCGGTCTCGGCTCAAATGTCAGCTTATCAGACAGACAGCTCCCCCATCACCCTGCCTAATGGATGAGCCCCATCTCGCCCCATTATCCTTCTTTAATTTTTATTTAAAAAAATTTTTTTTTAGATGGGGTCTCACTAATTCACTAAGTTGCCCAGGCTGGATTCAAACCTGTCATCATCCTTCCTCAGCCTCTCAGAGTGCTGGGCTTATAGGCATGTGCCACCCACCGTACCTGGCCCCTTCTTCATTCTTCTAAGCACACCTCACACCTGAAATACTATATGCCTACACCATCTTGTCTGTTTCCTCCCATTAGATAGCCACAGGATGTAAGCTATGTGGGTAGGGTTTTTGTGGGGTTCATAGTGTATCCCTAAGGCCGGATATATAGTAGGTTCTCAATAAATATTTGTGGGTGGAAGGTAGACTGAAGGTGGACAGGGAGATGAACACTTTGCATACCCTATTTGCTTTTCCTGCCCTAGGGTGTAGATACTGTTACTGCTGCCATTTTGTAGAAAGGAACATTGAGATATGCTACGGCCCCAGGGCAGGGCTACTCAGTGAATCCTGAGCAAGAACAGGATTAGCTCCCAAGCCTGCGTGACAAGAGCAGGGGAGATTTGTCCTCTGTTACTCAGGCACTCTGGATTTCCCACATCGACAATATTTGGAAGCCCGCCCCCCACGCCTCCCACTACTCCTGCTGGAGGCGAAAGCATTGGTCAGCAAAGGAGAAATCGGGGTGGTGCCCCCAAGAGTACCTGGAGTCCCCCAGAGCATATTTCCCCTCAGGAGACCCTTGCCTGCCACCCTTCAGCCGAGTCCCCTGGTTGCTGCAAGGGTGGAGGGCTGCTGGGTGGATGAGAGGCTGAGGCCGCCCTTGCTATGCCTCCCAGTGGACCGGATCGTGGGGCTGGACCAGATGGCCAAGATGACCGAGAGCTCGATGCCCAGTGCCTCCAAGACTAAGAAGGGCATGTTCCGCACGGTGGGGCAGCTGTACAAGGAGCAGCTGGGCAAGCTGATGACCACGCTGCGCAACACCACCCCCAACTTTGTGCGGTGCATCATCCCCAACCACGAGAAGAGGGTGAGGTCCCTGCTCCCAGGCTTCTGGCCCAGGGCTGCCCGGAATGGTCAGGATGTTCCCCAGAGATGTTATCCGGCTCCTGGGAGGCCCTGAGACCAACCAGGGTGGGAGGAGAAGGCCGACTTTGCCCTGCCCCATCCACTGCCCACCCCAGGACTCCATCTGCCATGGGCAGAAGGTTTTCTGAACTTGGGGCCTACTTCCTGTTCCTGGAGGTGAAAGAAAGCAAGGGAAGAAGGTAGTATATCCAGAGATTATTCAGCTATGGACTGTTGAGGGCATCAAGCCACTTGTCCTTTCATTAGTCCAGAAAATATTTACTGAGCTGCTATTTGTGCCAGGTACTTGGGATACTTGTTGGAAAAACTGAAGATAGCTTTCGTTGTCACAACTGGAAAGGGACTAATATAGCATCTGATGGGTAGAGCCCAGGGAGGTTGCTAAACATCTTGCAATGCATAGCATCCTCCCACCATGAAGAACGACCTGTCCTCAATGTCAGTGGTGCTGAGGTAGTGGGAGATAATAAAAATGATGATAAATTCCAAGAACACCAGAAATCCAGGGCTCCTGCCCCAGCCTCAGGGCTCAGAGCAAGCTTGGGAGAGAACATGAACTTGAAGAATAAGTAGGCATCAATGTGGTGAAGTGTGTGAGAAAAGGGCATCCGAAGCAGAGGCCCAGGATAAGCAACAGTGTAGAGTGGAAAGTGAAGGATCTGGGTAAGAACATGCTAGGTAGGCCAGCATTTCATACTGGCACGCAAAGGTGTGAGGCAGGGATCAGGAAGATGTGCGGCTGCATGTGCAGGATCCTGGAGTTCCGTGTGTGCTGACCAGACCTTGGCCTCCTGTTGTAGGGACCCATGGGGGAGTTTAAGCAGAATAAGTCGTGATCAGGTTTGTATTTTAGATGGGATGAGGGGCCAGAGGAGGAGGCAGGACAGGAGGGAGAAGACTGGGTACAAAGCTGCTATGGTGGTCTGGGTGGCAGATGGGGGTCTGTCAATGGTAGAAGCGGTGGCAATGGAAATCCGGGCAGAGTAGGAGAGATCTGGGAGGTAGGAGGTATGGAATGGGTGATGGACAGGGTGCTGAGGGAGAAGCTACAGTTCCTAGCCAGGGGATACTAGTGCCACCAAGTACAAGGGAGATCACGGGCCAAGCCAAGCCAAGCCAAGCCAAGCCAAGCCAAGCCTGGTGCCTCTGAGAAGGCCGTGGCCTGGCAAGGTGGGCCTGGGGCTTGCTGTCCCCGGGCCCCAGCCCAGCGGTCACCGTCCTCTTCTGCCACTGCAGTCTGGCAAGCTGGATGCCTTCTTGGTGCTGGAGCAGTTGCGGTGCAATGGCGTGCTGGAGGGCATCCGCATCTGCCGCCAGGGCTTCCCCAACAGGATTGTCTTCCAAGAGTTCCGCCAGCGGTGAGCCCACTGGGGCAGCGGGTGACGGGCCGGGTGGGAAGGGTGGTGGGGCCGTGCTTGGTGACTTCCGCCTTGTGTTTGAAGCTACGAGATCCTGGCCGCGAATGCCATTCCCAAAGGCTTCATGGATGGGAAGCAGGCCTGCATCCTCATGGTGAGCCCAGCCCAAGTCTCTCCCCAGAAATCCGGCTCCCACTTCTTGGCCTTAGGTCACCCTGACACTCGCTGCTCTGGGCGGGACTGTTCCTGGACATGTGTCCCCGTTCGCCAGGTGGCCCAGTTGCAAATGGGAACTCTTCTCTCCCCTCTTTCCTCTGCAGATCAAAGCCTTGGAACTCGACCCCAACTTGTACAGGATTGGACAGAGCAAAATCTTCTTCCGCACCGGGGTCCTGGCTCACCTGGAAGAGGAGCGAGACTTGAAGATCACTGACGTCATCATGGCTTTCCAGGCCATGTGTCGTGGATACCTGGCCAGAAAGTAAATAGTTCCCCACGTCCCAGCTTTCTGGCCCCATGTTATAGTTTCCTGATTCTTAGAACCTATGTGTTTTAAGACGTGTCCTTGACCGACAGCTTTTAGTTGAGGAGAAAGAAGTGCCTCCACTTTGTACATATGCACCAGTCGTGAGCACAGCGATGGAGGAAGTAAAGCCCACAGGCTCTGGAGTTTTAGACCTGGGTTTTATCCTAGCTTTCCTACTGCAAGTTACAGTACCTCTCTGAGCCTCGGGTTTCTCCACTGGAAAATGAGCGTATTCATTCCTACCTCATGGAGTTGTTCATGAGGAGTTGGTGAAATAATGATTCATGGAGAGGGCTGAGACCAGTTGCTGATTCTCATCTCAGAAATGGTAGTATAGGACAAAGGATTTGAGGAAAGAGCCTTGGGCTGTACTGTATCTGTATCCCCCATGGCTAAATGGGATTCACCCAACAGGCCCTTGGCAGTCGAGATGACCCATGATGGCTCTGTTCTGTGAATCTTGGGGACTAGACGAGGACCCAGGTTCTTTGATGCAAGT